>NC_056453.1:5383627-5686127 GCF_018296145.1 Oncorhynchus tshawytscha
ATACATTGTCATATCTATATCTGTTCTGTTGCCATGTGTTTTTCCTGTGGTGGCTGTGATACCACCGTTCTACCACCAGGTGCCAGTGGAGGGAGAGCATCTGGGTGCGCTGGGGACCCTGGCCATGGAGTTTGAGTGGCCCTACGAGGTGACCAATGGGAAGTGGCTTCTCTACCTGACTGAGATCGTCACCAAAGGAACAACTGAGACACACTGTGTCCCTCCAGGGGACATCGTCAATCTGCTCAACCTCACGGTGAGTTACGAGTCTATAGAGGCCACAGAAACAGGTGCTAATTTCTAGTGACTTTTGAGAAAAGGACACAGACAAATCTTAACATACAAATGGGAAAATTTACAAGGCTAAGGGGGCCTTGCAGACGGCCACTTACTCTGGTACAGTCTAATCAGTCTTTGGGCCATGGCCATTCATACTGAATACCAGTCTGACTGTTAATGTGGATATATTCAATTAAACAACCATTTTGTACTCTTTCTCTGCCCCTGCCAGGTTGTTACTAATGCTGCTCTGCATAATATATGGTTTTAAACATAATGTCATATTTTCAATTTATAATACAGTTATTATACTGTAATAATAAGCTTCAACACACACAGTTCAAAACTGTTTTAAAAAAAGGTCAAACTAAAATGAATCAATCTCCACTCCACAATTATCAAAAATTAAATATCATCATGGCCGACTCTCTCCTGCATTAAGTTCACACACGCACCCTCGAGACCATTTATGATCATTCAGTCTATGAACTATGAGCTTGGAGAGGCACTTCTCACTATCTTACCTGTTGGTTTGTAGCCTCTCTCTCTCAAACTGTCTGTCCATGAGTATCATCAAGTCTGCCTCTCCTCCAGAGAAGCCCCTCGTGCGACACACGGAATGGGTCGGCTGTGGGCGGGATCGCAGAGGCTTTCCAAACAGACAAGCGATGGGCAGAGCGGGGATTATATAGCTCAGTGGGTTTGTGTTGGGCTTGTTGTTGATAGAAATGCCATGAATTGAACTGACATGATTCTTTAGAATCAGAGAGGCATGTTTGTTATAGATAATACATTTCTATCTGAATGTTGCCCAATGTTATGTCCGTCCTCCAGCTGAACAGGGAACTAGAACCAACAATTATGGATAAACTGACAAGATAGCTAGCATTTTTTTTGCCATATTAGCATTGACATGAAATCAGTCAAAACACCTCAAAACAAGACATGGTATCAATAACAAGATGAAATGAGCTGAAACGAGACACTTACGATTCCCCAAATGGCAATTTCTTGTCATTTTTGCAAGCAATTTGGCCATCTAGAATCACAACAACATGCTGATTTCTGCCCCAAGGAAACGCACACGCCGGTTTCATGAGATGCCAGCTAACCCATATATAGAAATGCATTTATTGACTACAGTCATTTTTTGCCACATTTATTTTATAACAGACACCTTAATGCACACTTTTACGTTATATTATGTGAGCTAAGCCTCTCAATGGCCAATACATAGCATCAGCAATCCAGGGTTTCTACACATCATTGTTATAGAACAGTGTGCTGACTTTTTGATGACGCTTTCCAAATTGTACAAACATACAGGGCATTCGGGAAGTATTCAGACCCCTTGACTTTTTCCACATTTTGCTACGTTACAGCCTTATTCTAAAAGGGATCAAAATATTTCCCCTCATCAATCTGCACACAATACCCCATAATGACAAAGCGAAAACAGGTTTTTAAGACATTTTTGTGTGCTTAGGGTTGCTGTCCTGTTGGAAGGTGAACCTTTACCTCAGTCTGAGGTCCTGAGCACTCTGGAGCAGGTTTTCATCAAGAATCTCTCTGTACTTTGCTCCATACATCTTTCCCTCGACCCTGACTAGTCTCCCAGTCCCGTCTCCCAGTCTACCATAAAGGCCTGATTAGTGGTACTGCAGAGATGGTTGTCCTTCTGGAAGGTTATTCCATCTCCACAGAGGAACTTTGGTGCTCTATCAGAGTGACCATCGCCCTTCTCCCCCGATTGCTCAGTTTGGCCGGGCGGACAGCTCTAGGAAGTGTCTTGGTGGTTATAAATTTCCATCTTCCACTTCTTTCATTTAATAATGATGGAGGCCACTGTACTGTTGGAGACCTTCAATGCTGCAGATATTTTTTGATACCCTTCCCCAGATCCGTGCCTCGACACAATCCTGTCTCAGAGCTCTACGGACAATTCCTTCAACCTTTTGGCTTGGCTTTTGCGTTGACATGGACTGTCAACTGTGGGACCTTGTGTAGACAGTTATGTGCCTTTCCAAATCATGTCCAATCAATTGAATTTACCACAGGTGGACTCCAATCAAGTTGAGGATCAATGGAAACAGGATGCACCTGAACTCAGTTTCAAGTCCCATAGCAAAGGGTCTGAATACTTATGTAAATAAGGTATTTCATTTTTTTATTTACAAAAATTCTAAAAACCTGTTTTGGCTTTGTCATTATGAGGTATCGTGTGTAGATTGCGGAGGATTCTTTTATTTTATTTAATCCATTTTAGAATAAGGCCGTAATGTAACAAAATGTTGAAACAGGGAAGGCGTCTGAATACTTTCCGAATGCACCGTAGAGTGCAATGACTGTACATGTTGTGGAAAAGGCGTGCTGGCTGCTCATGTATCACCATGCATGCTACGTGGGGTCGAACGTGGTGGAATGAAAACAGCCGCCCCCGTGCGCCACGGAAAGGGGTACTTTCCTCCTCATTAAGTTAACACATGCAATACACCCTCTAGACTTAAGGTGCTATCAGTTCATCAGAGATCATATATGATAATTCAGATTCACACTATGACAGATCATCAGCCTATGAACTCTATGGGCTTGGAGAGGCACTTCTCAATCTCTTACCTGTTGATTTGTGTCCTCTCTCCTTCTCTGCCTGTCTGATACAGCAAAAAATTACTAAACTAACAAATCTACATGTAAAGCTAACTAGCTATTAGCCAGGAGAAAGCTTATAGTTGCTCACGTTCATTCACATATCAAAGTTAATTCACATTCACAAACCTTTTACTTAAACATACTTTGTTGTTGCCAACAACAATTCCTTCCCCCAGTGCAGTGAGTAATGATGGTGGTGCTACACAGTGCTTTTCCCCCTGACTCACACACTGCCACACTGCTTGTAACAACCAAGAGTGAGAACAAAGCAGTCAGTGGGGGCGGGGGAAGGGACACATGTTCCAGCAGCGGAGGCCTCTTCAAAATAAAGGTCCCTCAACTCATCTGGTGACTTCTCTTGCAATGGTTTTATTTGATTTATCTAACATAATCTATGTTTACACCCACAGTTAATCACCAATATCTGGTATAAGGAATACTATTTGGAACAAAACACCCAATGAAACCAGACTTGGACCTGACTCACAAGTCTAAAATAGGCTAAATATGAATTATGTCTGCACAAAGATAGACTGAAAAGGTCAATGATATTTTGGGAAGTTATGCAGGGGTTGTCTTTATTTCCATACCAGTAATTATGTGATGCAATGTTGTTGTCCCCCCCCCACCTCCTCTCCTTTTTGTCTCTTCCTCTAATCACTTTTTCTCTCTTATTCCCCCTCTCTTCCTCTCCTGTCTGTCTCTCTCTCTCTCCCCAGTTGTCCGAGAACAGGAGCAAGCGTCCCAAACGAGGGGTGGAGGATGATCAACCTCATATCATCGAGCCGCAGGCAGCCATTACTGTGCTGACACGTCGCAAAGAAACCTATCTACTGGTGAGGACAGGAGATTAGAATAATTAACCATTAGTCCATGATCTATTAATTCTGATACTGAATATAACATAATATCTAGACAGATGTATGGTCAATTAGAGGCTATAGACACAACGTTGGTGAGCTTTCACTTCAGTCTGAAAATTATGGAGCGGATAGAGTGCCTGGTCCTAATTCTTAGCTTGTCTGTGTTGTGAAGGAATGTTCAAAGTGGACGGCCCACTGTGTGACATTCACCTGTCCCTTGATCAACATGTCTACCTCTGCCAAGATCCTTGTGAGGTCACGGGTGTGGAACAGCACTATGCTAGAGGTGAGAGGTCAGAGGTTAAAGCAATACTCTTGGACCAAAAGAGTCAAATTGCTAAATTACGAACATAACGTGTTGTGTGTGTTTGACAGGACTACAACAATGCTTTGAGGATCAAGGTTAGAGGTCAGGTCAAACTGAAACTGGTGACGGACAACCCCACCATCAAGATGGAAAGTGAGACCAGAGAGGTTAGTGCCTTGATGATAATGGTAGCTGATGATGATGATGATGATATGTAGACAAATGGTATGGATTATATGGATATTGATCATGCTATTCTTCTCCTCGCCTCTCTCTCCCTTTCACTCTCTCCATCCTCTTCCCTTTCATTTCCATCCTTCAGTTCATAGTGGACATTGACCCAGTCCTTGAAGAGGAGACACCTTACGAGGTTCCCTTGTGGATCATCATTATTGCCGCGGTAGCAGGGATCCTACTGTTAGGAGTCATCAGTATCATACTATGGAAAGTGAGAACCCTAAGGACTACTTTTTGATCAGTACCTACTGTATAGACAGACTGGTTGGTTGTTTAGCAACAAAACCGACGGGTGGCAACTGTGGGGCAAAACAGACAGGGTTGGCTTAGAATGTTGACAACATGGAAATTATATTTTGTCTCCAATGTTTTTTGAGAACATGAATACATTTGCATAATGAGCACTTGTTGCCTCTCAAATATATCGTTACAGTTGATAGTTACACAGCTAGCACATTTTTTCCATATTAGCATTGACATGAAAAAGACAAGATGAAACTACCTGAAACTAGCCATTTACGATTCCCAACATGGCAGTTTCTTGTCACTGTTGCTAGCCATATGGCCATCCAGAATCACAACAGCTCGTGGACTTCTGCCCCATAAAGGCGTGCACATTGTTTTGGTGATGTTGTCAGCTAACCCATTTCATCCTGTATATGTATTCTTATTCTATATCATGTTTGAATGTATAACTGTTATGATATTGTATCTTGCATATTGCTTGCAATGCAACAGTATCCTGTCTCCCCCAATCTACCAAGGGAAAAAACATTTCTATGTAGCCTACGTATGTAGCCATGTGTGAGTGCCTTTTCATATTGACTGTTTTTTTAATCAAATATGTTGTTGCACTGTACAGTGATACTCCATTACACTCAATTGCGCTAGCAGGCTAGTTTTAGCATGACACCACTATCAAATAACCTACAGTATGTATAAGTGCTGCCCCTTTAAAGACAGTGGCACTAGCTCGCTACCGCTAGCTAGCCATTAGCTTCTCCATTTAGCTCCAGTAAAATGTATTGCATGGTCCCCCAGTGTGGTTTCTTCAGGAGGGCCAGCAGGCCAAGGCCCAGAAGGCTGAGAATAAGATCCTGCCCTCAGAGGCTGATTTCTCCTTGTCTTTTCTACCTCATTTACTAAGTATCTATTCTATTGCATCTCTCACTCTCTGGATGAATGTCTTTACTCTCTCTCCTCTTCAATCTGTTTTTTACTCTATGGGAAAATGCATTTCTTCTACTGGCCTACATGGTCTAATTTGGTCTAATTCCTTAGTTTAGCCTCCAGATTTTGTAATTGTTACATTTTTAAAAAATCAACAATTCTAAAATCAACACTATTTGAATATGGCTTTCCCTAATGTGTTGTCTGTCTTCCCAATAGCTTGGCTTCTTCAAACGGGCCATCTACTACCAGATTATGCCAAAGTACTATGGAGTGAAAAACCGTAACGCAGAGCGCTACAAGTTCAACATTGTCTTCCAGACGGAGGATGCAGGCAAAAAGCCCTGGATCACCAACTGGACAGAGATGCAACGTTACTACTACTGAAACCCTGACCTTTGACCCTGAACTCTCGACTAGTCTCAGGAGTGAGGTGATGGAAGAACAAAAGGGTTTTTGTGATGTCACACAACTTGGAGGTCACAGCACTTGGACTGACTGATTCTGGAACTTTTCTCCACTGTGTGCAAGTCTCCGTAGATTTCATCAAAATATTTTGGTTATTTTTTGTGCAATGTGCCAAATATGAGTCAGAAATCACAATGTTTAAATTATTTTTGATGAAAGGAGTGTTGTACATTGTGGGTAGGGTGTGTTCAAAAATCCCAGTTTGGTTGTAAACACAGGCTAATTTGATCTACTGTATATTTGCAGGGTTAAACGTTGACATTTGAAGTTTAAAGACCCTGTTATTTGCAGTTGATTTTGGTTGGACAGAAAGCACATTACAGGAGTAGAGTACAACAGACCATGTATTCACCCTGCACACCCTAATTGACAACCAAACAAACCAAAACAAAGGCAAAGTCTTCTCATGCTTTGTTGATTTCAAAAAAGCCTTCGACTCAATTTGGCATGAGGGTCTGCTATACAAACTGATGGAAAGTGGTGTTGGGGGTAAAACATACGACATTATAAAATCCATGTACACAAACAACAAGTGTGCGGTTAAAATTGGCAAAAAACACACAC
Source organism: Oncorhynchus tshawytscha (assembly GCF_018296145.1). NCBI lineage: Eukaryota > Metazoa > Chordata > Actinopteri > Salmoniformes > Salmonidae > Oncorhynchus > Oncorhynchus tshawytscha. The sequence continues at coordinate 5,390,165 of NC_056453.1, forward strand.
ATTTCTTCACACAGGGTCGTGGGGTTAGACAGCGATGCAGCTTAACCCCCACCCTCTTCAACATATATATCAACGAATTGGCGCGGGCACTAGAAAAGTCTGCAGCACCCGGCCTCACCCTACTAGAATCCGAAGTCAAATGTCTGCTGTTTGCTGATGATCTGGTGCTTCTGTCACCAACCAAGGAGGGCCTACAGCAGCACCTAGATCTTATGCACAGATTCTGTCAGACCTGGGCCCTGACAGTAAATCTCAGTAAGACCAAAATAATGGTGTTCCAAAAAGGTCCAGTCACCAGGACCACAAATACAAATTCCATCTAGACACTGTTGCCCTAGAGCACACAAAAACTATACATACCTTGGCCTAAACATCAGCGCCACAGGTAACTTCCACAAAGCTGTGAACGATCTGAGAGACAAGGCAAGAAGGGCATTCTATGCCATCAAAAGGAACATAAATTTCAACATACCAATTAGGATTTGGCTAAAAATACTTGAATCAGTCATAGAGCCCATTGCCCTTTATGGTTGTGAGGTCTGGGGTCCGCTCACCAACCAAGACTTCACAAAATGGGACAAACACCAAATTGAGACTCTGCACGCAGAATTCTGCAAAAATATCCTCCGTGTACAACGTAGAACACCAAATAATGCATGCAGAGCAGAATTAGGCCGATACCCACTAATTATCAAAATCCAGAAAAGAGCCGTTAAATTCTATAACCACCTAAAAGGAAGCGATTCCCAAACCTTCCACAACAAAGCCATCACCTACAGAGAGATGAACCTGGAGAAGAGTCCCCTAAGCAAGCTGGTCCTGGGGCTCTGTTCACAAACAAAAACACACCCTACAGAGCCCCAGGACAGCAGCACAATTAGACCCAACCAAATCATGAGAAAACAAAAAGACAATTACTTGACACATTGGAAAGAATTAACAAAAAAAACAGAGCAAACTAGAATGCTATTTGGCCCTACACAGAGAGTACACAGCGGCAGAATACCTGACCACTGTGACTGACCCAAAATTAAGGAAAGCTTTGACTATGTACAGACTCAGTGAGCATAGCCTTGCTATTGAGAAAGGCCGCCGTAGGCAGTCATGGCTCTCAAGAGAAGACAGGCTATATGCACACTGCCCACAAAATGAAGTGGAAACTGAGCTGCACTTCCTAACCTCCTGCCCAATGTATGACCATATTAGAGAAACATATTTCCCTCAGATTACACAGATCCACAAAGAATTCGAAAACAAATCCAATTTAGAAAAACTCCCATATCTACTGGGTGAAATTCCACAGTGTGCCATCACAGCAGCAAGATTTGTGACCTGTTGCCACAAGAAAAGGGCAACCAGTGAAGAACAAACACCATTGTAAATACAACCCATATTTATGCTTATTTATTTTATCTTGTGTCCTTTACCATTTGTACATTGTTAAAACACTTTATATATAATATGACATTTGTAATGTCTTTATTGTTTTGAAACTTCTGTATGTGTAATGTTTACTGTTAATTTTTATTGTTTATTTCACTTTATATATTATGTACCTCACTTGCTTTGGCAATGTTAACACATGTTTCCCATGCCAATAAAGCCCCTTGAATTGAATTGAATTGAATTGAATTGAATTGAAAGAAATGGCAGTGCATTGTTTAGGTGAAATTTGAAGTTTAAAGACCCTGATACTTGCAGTTGATCTTGGTTGGACAGAAAGCACATTGCAGGAGTAGAGAAAGAAATGGCAGTGCATTGTTTAGGTGGCCCTGCTTGCCCTATCTATCCTCTGTATATCTACTTCTCACTATGACCGCTAAGCACTCCAGAAGGAAGACATAGAATAGCCTAGTAGTTGCTTGTTTTTATGCTCCATCTTTTGAACTAGACCATATTTGGTGATGGGATGGTTGGAGAGCACTTGAATTCTGAATGATTGACAGAAGATGAACGCGTCAATAAATGATCCTTTATTTCACTGGACTGTGTGGTTATGACAGTAGAGCTCCGTTGCTGTTGGTCTAGTTGTAATCGTATAGAGGGAGTCATGACACAAGTGTATACTGCAGGCCTGTAACCCGCATGAGATTACTGTACGTGACAGCAATATCGGCAGGCTAGAGACAACCTACAGAGCGTGATTGAAGGGGTTTTAGGTTTCCATTTTCTCTGAGTAATTAATAAACCCTACGGCTGAAGCGTTACAGATTGCGAGATGGTAATGTTTGATTGAACATATGCAGCATTTACCGTGAATGCAGTCTTGGCTAACGTGGGAACGTTGCCTTGACATTTCCATCACACTTTCACCGTTCTTTACTGCGCTTCGTGTTTGGTGGGCAGCAGAACAGATCTCATTGTGGTCAACCTGCAGAACTAATGCCCACAGAGCAGTTCTCAGTCAACAGAGAGTAGATATTGTCTGCGTCCAAAATGGCACCCTATTCCCTACACAGAGTAGTGCACTACTTTTGACCAGGGCCTGGTTTCTCGATAGCGATGGACCTTGGGCCTACAAGTGGTTTAAAATGCATTGTTCCTCCAAACAGATGCAGCATGCGATTCCCAAAACACCACACAGAAAGAACGTTGGGTAAGTGCGTCGTTGGATCATGTGTCCATACTGACAGGATTGAAATGAAAGGCAGCACTGCTCTCATATCAGCTTTCGCCATTAAAATATTACCTTAAAACTTCTTATGGCTGCAGGGGCAGTATTGAGTAGCTTGGATGAAAGGTGCCCAGAGTAAACGGCCTGCTCCTCAGTCCCAGATGCTAATATATGCATATTATTATTAGTATTGGATAGAAAACACTTTGAAGTTTCTAAAACTGTTTGAATGATGTCTGTGAGTATAACAGAACTCATATGGCAGGCAAAAACCTGAGAAGAAATCCAAACAGGAAGTGGGAAATCTGAGGTTGGTCGATTTACAACCCAGCCCCTATTGAATACACAGTGGGATATTGGTTATGTTGCACTTCCTAAGGGTTCCACTAGATGTCAACCGTCTTTAGAAAACTTGAATGAGGCTTCTACTGTTATGTGGGACCGGATGAGAGCTCTTTGAGTCAGTGGTCTGGCAGAGAGCCAGGTCCTGGTCATGCGCATTTCACATGATAGGGACCTGCGTTCCAGTGCTTTTCTACAGACAATGGAATTCTCCGGTTGGAAGGTTATTTAAGATGTATGATAAAAACATCCTAAAGATTGATTCTATACTTAGTTTGAAATGTTTCTACAACCTGTAATATAAATATTTTTGAAGTTTTCGTCTGACGTTGGCTGGACCTGCACGAGTTTTTGGATTTGAAATCGGACACTGTGGTGGGATTAACAAGATTACCTTTAAAATGGTATAAAATACATGTTTGAGGAATTTTAATTATGAGATTTCTGTTGTTTTGAATTTGGCGCCCTGCACTTTCACTGGCTGTTGTCATATCGATCCCGTTAACGGGATTGCAGCCCTAAGAAGTTAAATCCACTTCAGCCGTGAAGTGGTAGGCCACAGAACGGGAGTGCTTAAGCACGTAGCGTCTGTCCTCGGTTGCAACACTCACTAACGAGTTCCAAACTACCTCTGAAAGCAACATCAACACAAGAACTGTACATTGGGAGCTTCACGAAATGGGCTTCAATGGCCGAGATGTTGCACACAAGCCTGGCTTGTAAAGCTTGCCACCATTGGACTCTGGAGCAGTGGAAATCAAGCCACACCATCTGGCAGTCCGATGGACGAATCTGGGTTTGGTGGATGCCTGGAGACCTGGCCCAATGCACAGTGCCAACTGTGAAGTTTGGTGGAGGAGGAATAATGGTCTAGTGCTGTTTTTCATGGTTCGGGCTAGGCCCTTTAGTTCCATTGTAGGGAAATCTTAATACTACAGCATACAATTGCATGCTAAATGATTCTGTGCTTCCAACTTTTTGCAACAGTTTGGGGAAGGCCCTTTCCTGTTTCAGCATGACAATGCACAAAGCGAGGTCCACACGGAAGTGATTTGTCGAGATCGTTGTGGAAGAACTTAACTGTCCTGCAGTTGAGCCCTGACCTCAATCCCAACAAACACCTTTGGGATTCATTGGAACGTCGACTGCGAGCCAGGCCTAATCGCCCTAATCAGTAATGCTCTTGTGGCTGAAAGTCCCAGCATCAATGCTTCAACATCTGGTGGAAAACCTTCCCAGAAGAGTGGAGGCTGTTATAGCAGCAAAGGAGGGATCAACTCCATATTAATGTCCATGATTTTGGAATGAAATGTTTGACGATGCAGGTGTCCACATAATTTTGGTCATGTACTGTATATTGAGGCAAAAAAATTGACAGTGTAGCCTACAATTAGCAAAATATAACTCAATAGACTGAACATGACATTTATTTCAATGTATAAACCCTGTTTAGCCTATAGGCCTACTGAATGTATCTTTTAATGCAGTCATCTCGGGTCATTTGAAACATGTTTTTATGCTTTGCTTGTTTGTAACATTTGCAAAGACATTGACAATTTTATAATTGTAGTCAGCTTCGTTCCGAAGTTATTGTCTGTCAGCTTGATTCTGTTTAGCGGAGATCTCTGTGTATAAAGTGATGCAGAAAGGCAAAAATAATCTAAAAATCTAACGACGCACTTCGAAAGCATATCTGTTTGTTCAGATCTATACAATCAGATCCGCCTAAGCCAACATCTGCATAGCGGTTGTTTTTGTGATGTCGAGGTAGAACTGTGTTAGAGCTGTCAAATCCACAAGCTGCTCCTGGCATTTTACCTAAAGTGGACATTGCCGTTGTCTAATTAAGATAAATCCCATGCAGCCTTGTTTACAACTCCGAACACTGGAATGTGAGATGTTGTTCCGTGACAATGATCAAGAGCAGCTGCTCACTGATTGGAAGGTTCCAAAGCAGTTACACCTCCAAAACATCAGCTATAGGCTATCGCCGGTTAACGCTTGATCTGATTGATAACGATCCTTTTCAAGTGCAACTTTACTAAAGATGGAAACAGCTTGAAGATGTATCGATGCACCTACGAAGCTTCTAACGACGAACTTGGCCTTAAAATGCTTTTGGGAAACCGGGCCTAGAACCCTATGAGCCCTGGTCAAAAGTAATGCAATAAATAGGGGATAGGGTGCCATTTGGTATGCATCCAGACAGTTGGGTGACCACTCCAGTAGCCGTCACCTGAGACACGAGAGATATTCTGCTAAGAGATTCTTTATCCAGTCATCTGTGGTTGCTACAGAGGTTCAATTGACTCACACAGTGGCTGGGGAGGAAGGGGGATGTATAGTGTATGGTGGTTATTTTATATTGTGCTTTTTCGATGTACTATAATTCAATATTTGTTTTAATTACCCCTTATTACTACCCCTTATTTGATTTGAATATATTACTCATTATTACCTGCAATATTGAACACATTAATATGTTATTGATTGTTTTTAATCCATCTATTCTTACAACACAGAACGTAATTGGCCAATGAATACAGAGCAAATTGACATTTCTCTCTCTTTATTCTAGAAAGGCAAAGTTTTCACTGATCAAATCAAATATTACAAAAACAATGTATACACAATTAAAGACTTTTACAAACAATTACTTGAAACATTTGTTCCCCAGGCTCAGCATTTAAAATATTACAAATAAATTACAAAACTGTCAGCTTCTTTGTTCTTTGCATAGTCAAAATAATTTTGACTCCAAATGTATACAATAAATATACAGACATCAAATTTAGGCGAGAAGCAGAACAAAATAATAAATGAACCAATCAGGATGCACGGTACAAACAAACACTGATGATGACATTGCTGTTGCCAGGTAGAGGGGGATCTTCCAATAAGGTTAGTAAGTGTGGACTCACTTCAGCTCCAGCTCAGATGAGGACAGATTTCTCCGTTTTGATTTCTTGTACATGTAGCCCAGGAGGATGGTGGCCACTAGAAGCACCAGACCCAGGACCAGTAGGACCCACTGGCCTGCTGCAGCTCCTGCACCGTCCAGACTCATCCCAAGGAAGTCAACTTTACCCTCTTCTGGGGCTGGGGGGGACGTTTCTGAGCTGTCACCTGGGAACAAACACAGAGGTGAGTGATGCAAATCAGGTTGTGGCATCATACCCCCATCAATAGCCTTATAGCTAGAAAAGACTCACTCTTATCCTACATTACTTTTCAAGATTGCTAGTGTCGAAACTCAGAACAGCTTATTTGATGCATATTTAGAAAGGAAAGAGTATATTTTTCGTATCCTTTCCTCCATTTAAATGTTGTACAGTCAGTGGGTCTGAGAACATAGGTCTCTCAATTTTGTGCTCCCCCTCTTTTCTAACCCCATTCTATTTTCTCCTCTATCGTGTTCTCTTCCTCAGCTTTTTCCACATCCCAGTGTATTGCTCTCCAATGTTCTCTCCACCTATTGGATTTCTCTCATTTGAGTCCTGTCTCCCCTCTATCTAATCTCGAACTCCTCCTTTCAGCAGGAACTCATCAGTTCATGATGGATTGGAGGGATTGATTTCATTGCTAGGCGCCTCAAACCCCTAAAAATCAATGCTTAAGCTCTGACAACAGTTGTTTCTCTGCAAAGGCATTGGTTCCAAGTTGACATTGGAATTTTGGTAGCTCTGATGCATTGGGAAAAAACATACTGTGCCAGTCAAAAGTTTGGTCACCTACGCATTCAAGGGTTTTTCTTTATTTTCAGATGTAGAAAATAGTGAAGACATCAAAGCTACGATATAACACATATGGAATCATGCAGTAACAAAAAAAGTTAAACAAATCAAAATATATTTGATTTTTGAGATTCTTCAAAGTAGCCACCCTTTGCCTTGACAGCTTTGCACACTCTTGGCATTCTCTCAACCAGCTTCATGAGGTAGTCACCTGGAATGCATTTCAATTAACAGGTGTGCCTTCTCAAAAGTACATTTGAGGAATTTCTTTCCTTCTTAATGTGTTTGAGCCAATCAGCTGTGTTGTGACAAGGTAAAGGTGGCATACAGAAGATAGCCCTATTAGGTAAAAGACCAAGTCCATAATATGGCAAGAACAGCTCAAATAAACAAAGAGAAATGACAGACCATCTTTACTTTAAGACATGAAGGTCAGTAAATCAGGAAAATGTCAAAAACTTTGAAAGTTTCTTCAAGTGCAGTCACAAAAACCATCAAGTGCTATGATGAAACTGGCTCTCATGAGGACCGCCACAGGAAAGGAAGACCCGGAGTTACCTCTGCTGCAGAGGATAAGTTCATTCGAGTTAACTGCACCTTAGATTGCAGACCAAATAAATGCTTTACAGAGTTCAAGTAGGAGACACATCTCAACATCAACTGTTAGAGGAGACTACGTGAATCAGGCATTTATGGTCGAATTGCTTGAAGGAAACCACTACTAAAGGACACCAATAAGAGGAAGAGAATTTCTTGGGCCAAGAAACACAAGCAATGGACATTAGACCGGTGAAAATCTGTCTTTGTGAGATGTGTAGTAGGGGAATGGATGATCTCCGCAGGTGTGGTTCCCACTGTGAAGCATGGAGGAGGTGGTGTGATGGTGTGGGAGTGCGTTGCTGGTGACACTGTCTGTGATTTATTTACACTTAACAAGCATGGCTACCACAGCATTCTGCAGCGATACGCCATCCCATCTGGTTTGTGCTTAGTGGGACTACCATTTGTTTTTCAACAGGACAATGACCTAACACACCTCCAGGCTGTGTAAGGGCTATTTGACCAAGAAGGACAGTGATGGTGCTGCATCAGATGACCTGGCCTGAACAATCACCCGATGTCAACCTAATTGAGATGGTTTGGGATGAGTTGGACCGCAGAGTGAAGGAAAAGCAGCCAACAAGTGTTCAGCATATGTGGGAACTCCTTCAAGACTGTTGGAATAGCATTACAGGTAAAGCAGGTAGAGAAAATGCCAAGAGTGTGCAAAGCTGTCATCAAGACAAAGGGTGGCTACTTTGAAGAATCTAAAATATATTTTGATTTGTTTAACACTTTTTTGGTTACTACATGATTCCATACAGGAGGTGTTATTTCATAGTTTTGATGTCTTCAATATCATTCTACAATGTAGAAAAAGAATGACTCCTGAATGAGTAGGTGTGTCCAAACTGTTGACTGGTGCGGTATGTATATATATCTATTCATTATAATTCACATAATAATTCACATTTCCTGTTGCTGCAGGATTATTTTCCTTCTGTAGCAAAAAGGCTCAAATGAAGATCCTACATCTGTAATGTCAATATTGAGCTTTAGGGGTAGATTCTATCAGATCTGCACTAGTTGACACCCGCATAGCATTCCTAGATGCTATTCCAGACTCCCTCCACCTACCCAAGGATTTAGGAGTACAAAAATCAGTTAACTACCTAACTGATGATCTAAACTGAACTTTGTGTAAAACCCTAGATGCAGTCGCACCGCTAAAAACAAAAGCAGTTGTCATAAGAAACCAGCTCCCAGGTTTACAGAAAATTCCCGAGCCCTGGAACTAGCTCCCAGGTTTACAGAAAATTCCCGAGCCCTGAAACTAGCTCCCAGGTTTACAGAAAATTCCCGAGCCCTGAAGCTTCCAGAAAATTGGAACGGAAATAGCACTCCACCAAATTGGAAGTCTTACGAATAGCTTGGAAAGACAGTACCGTGCAATATCATAAAGCCATCACTGCTTCTCGATCAGCCTACTCTTCCAACCTGATTAAGGAGAATGAAAACAATCAACATTTATTTTTGATACTGTCGCAAAGCTAACTAAAAAAGCCGCATTCAACAAGTGAGGATGGCCTTCACTTCAGCAGTGATGAATTCACGAATTTCTTTGATGCAAAGATCATGATCATTAGAAAACAAATTACAGTCTCCTCTTTCAATATGCATTTTTCTCCAATCCTCAGTTGTCCTACTGGACCCTATTCGAACTCAACTACAGAAAGAGCTACTTCCTGTGCTTGGCCCTCCCATGTTGAAAATAATAAATGGCTCCCTATTCTCCGGATGTGTATGAAACTCACTAAAAGTGGTAGTAATAAAGCCTCACCTGAAAAAGTGAAACCTTGACCCGGGTAATGTTAAAAACTATCAGCCTGTATCGAATTTCCCATTCCTCTAAAACATTTTTGACAAAGCTGTTGCTCAGCAACTCACTGCCGTCCTCAAGACAAATAATGTATATGATTTCAGACTGCACTCATGAAGGTGGAAAAGGACCTCTTAATGGTGTCAGACCAAGACTCTGAGTCTGTTCTTGTGCTCCTAGGCGTTGGTGCCGCTTTTAACACCATCGATCACCACAATCTTTTTGATTGGAAACCTGGTTTAGATCTGTATCTGTCGGAAAGATACACTACATAAACGTACGTGGACACCTACTAATCAAACATCTCATTCCAAAACCATGGGCATTAATATGGAGATGGTCCCCTCTTTGCTGCTATAATAGCCTCCACTCTTCTGGGAAGGCTTTCCACTAGACGTTGGAACATTATTTTGTTCTCCTGGCATCCGCCAAACCCAGATTCGTCCATCGGACTGTCGGATGGTGAAGCGTGATTCATCACTCCAGAGAACGCATTTTCACTGCTCCAGAGTCCAATGCGGCGAGCTTTACACTACTCCAGCTGACGCTTGGCACTGCGGTGATCTTAGGTTTGTGTGCGGCTGCTTGGCAATGGAAACTGATTTCATGAAGCTCCTGACAAAAAGTTATTGTGATGATGTTGCTTCCAGAGGCAGTTTGGAACTCGGTATTGAGTGTTACAACCTGAGGTCAGGTGAGCTGACTTGTTGGAAAGGTGGCATCATATGATGGTGCCACGTTGAAAGTCACTGAGCTCTTCAGTGAGGCTATTCTACTACCAGTGTTTGTCTATGAAGATTGCATGGCTGTGTGCTTGATTGTATACACCTGTCAGCAACGGGTGTGGCTGAAATAGCCAAATCCACTAATTTTAAGGGGTGTCCACATACTTTTGTGGATACAGTCGAAAAGTATTCAGACCCCTTGACTTTTTCCACATTTTGTTACCTTACAGCCTTATTCTAAAATGGATTAAATTGTTTTTTTCCTCGTCAATGTACACCCAACACCCCATAATGACATAGAATAATATTTCAGTTTTTAAAAATGTCTAAAAACCAATTTTTGCTGAACCTTTACTCAGTACTTTGTTGAAGCAGATTTAGCAGTGTTTACAGCATCGAGTCTTCTTAGGTATGACACTACAAGCTTGCCACACCTGTATTTGGGGAGTTTCTCCCATTCTTCTCTGCAGATCCTCTCAAGCTCTGTCAGGTTGGAAGGGGAGCGTCGCTGCACAGCTATTTTCAGGTCTCTCCAAAGATGTTAGATCGGGTCCAGGTCCGGGCTCTGGCTGGGCCCCTCAAGGACATTGAGACTTGTCCCGAAGCCACTGCTGCGTTGTCTTGGCTGTGTGCGTAGGGTCGTTGTCCTGTTAGGAAGTGAACCTTTTCCCCAGTCTAAGGTCTTGAGTGTTCTGGAGCAGGTTTTCATCAAGGATCTATCTTTACTTTGCCCCATTCATCTTTGCCTCAATCCTGACTAGTCTCCCAGTCCCTGCCACCGAAAACCATCACAACAGCATGATGCTGCTACCACCATACCATAGGGATGGTTTACTCCAGACGTGATGCTTGGCATTCAGGCCAAATGGTTCAATCATGGTTTTATAAGACCAGAGAATCTTGTCTCTCGTGATCTGAAAGTCTTTACTGTTGATGCCTTTTGGAAACCTCCAAGTGGGCTGTCATGTGCCTTTTACTGAGGAGTGGCTTCCGTCAGACCACTCTACCATAAAGGCCTGATTGGTGGAGTGCTGAAGAGGTGGTTGTGCTTCTGGAAGGTTCTCCCATCTCCACAGAGGAACTCTGGAGCTCTGTCAGAGTGGCCATCGGGTTCTTGGTCACCACCCTGACCAAGGCCCTTCTCCCCCGATTGCTCAGTTTGGCTGGGCGGCCAGCTCTAGGAAGAGTCTTGGTATTTCCAAACTTCTTCCATTTAAGAATGATGGAGGCCACTGTGCTCTTGGGATCTTCAATGCTGCAGACATTTTTTGGTACCCTTCCCAGATCTGTGCCTCGACACAATCCTGTCTCGGAGCTCTACGGACAATTAATTTGACCTCATGACTTGGTTTTTGCTCTGACATGCACTGTCAACTGTGGGACCTTATACGGACAGGTGTGTGCCTTTCCAAGTCATGTCCAATCAATTGAATTTACGATAGGTGAACTCCAATCAAGTTGTATAAACATCTCAATGATGATCAATGGAAACAGGATGCACCTGAGCTCAATTTTGAGTCTCATAGCAAAGGGTCTGAAAACTTATGTAAATAAGGTATCTGTTTTCACCTCTTCATTATGGGGTATTTTGTGTAGATTGCTCAGGATTTTTTGTTATTTAATCCATTTTAGAATAAGGCTGTAGCGTAACAAAATGTGGAAAAAGTCAAAGGGTCTGAATACTTTCTGAAGGCACTGTTCCCATTGACTATCATTGAGATGTTTCTACAACTTGATTGGTGTCCACCTGTATCAGTTTGTCTCTGTGGATGGTTTGTCCTCTGACAAATCAATGGTAAGTTTCGATGTTCCTCAAGGCTCCGTTTTAGGACCACTATTGTTTTCACTATATATGCTACCTCTTGGTGATATCATTCGGAAACACATTGTCAACTTTCACTGCTATACAGACGACATACAGCCATACATTTCGATGAAACATGATGAAGCCCAAAAATAACCTCCCCTGGAAGCCTGTGTTTCAGACATAAGTGTATGGCAGCAATTGTTTTAAACGTTTAAACTCAGACAAAACAGAGACAGACCTATTCCTAGGTCCAAAAAAACAAAGAGACAAAAATATCAAAAATATTTCAAGAGCAGCTTTTTTCCATCTTTGTAACATTGCGAAACTCTGTAACATTGCGGAAAAAAATATGCAGAAAAGCTAATCCATGCTTTTGTCGCTTCAAGATAAGCCTACTGCAATGCTCTATTCTCCGGCTACCGGGATAATGCTAATGCTAAGTACATCTGTTAGAATGTTGACTAGAATCCCCAAATTCAATCATATTACTCCAGTGCTCGCCTCTCTACACTGGCTTCCTGTTAAGGCAAGGGCTGATTTCAAGGTTTTACTGCTAACCTACAAAACATTACATGAACTTGCTTCTACTTATCTGTCCGATTTGGTCCTGCAGTACATACCTACACTTACGCTACCTTCACGTAAGTGTAGGTCAAAACACGCAGGTCTCCTTATTGTTCCTAGAATTTCTAAGCTGGAGGCAGGGCTATCTCCTATAGCGCTCACATTTTATGAAATTGTCTGCCGATGCATGTGGGAGGCGCACACTCAGTCTCAACCTTTTAAGTCTTATCTCTTTAGTAGGTCCTATGATTGAGTATAGGGGTGGCAGAGTAGCCTAGTGGTTAGAGCGTTGGACTAATAACCGGAAGGTTGCAAGTTCAAACCCCTGAGCTGACAAGGTACAAATCTGTCTTTCTACCCCTGAATAGGCAGTTAACCCACTGTTCTTAGGCTGTCATTGAAAATAAGAATTTGTTCTTAACTGACTTGCCTGGTTAAATAAAGGTTAAAATAAAATACAATAGTCTGGCACTGGTGGTATGGGGGCTGTGTTTTGGCCAGTTGTGGGTGGGGTTATATCCTGCCTGATTGGCCATGTCTAGGGGTGTCGTCGGATGGGACCATGATGTCCCTCGACCCCTCCCCTGTATCTATGCTGTAATAGTCTGTGTGCCGGGGGGCAAGGGTCAGTCTGTCCGTCCTATCTGGTGTATTTCTCCTGTCTTATCTGATGTCCTGTGTGATAGTATGCTCCCTCTAATTCTCTCTCCCCTCCCGGAGGACCTGAGCCCTAGGAACATGCCTCAAGACTACCTGGCCTGACGACACCTCACAATGTTCCTGTCGTGCTGCTGATTCAGTTTCTGCTGTTCTGCCTGCGGCTATGGAATCCTTACCTGTTCACCGGAGCTCCTACCTTATCCCAGACCTGCTATTATGACCCTCTCTCTCTACCTCACATGTTGTCTCAACCTTTGAATGCTCAGTTATGAAAAGCCAACTGACATTTACTCCTGAGGTGCTGACCTGTTGAATCCTCTATAACTACTGTAATTATTGTTTGACCTGGTTAGTCATCTATGAACGTTTGAACATCTTGAAGAACGATGTAGCCTTAATGGCCATGTTCTCTTCTAATCGCCACCGGCACAGCCAGAAGAGGACTGGCCACCCCTCAGAGCCTGGTTCCTCTCTAGGTTTCTTCCTGGGTTCCTGCCTTATTAGGGAGTTTTTCCGAGCCACCCCTTTTCCACATCTGCATTGCTTGGTCTTTGGGGTTTTAGGCTGGGTTTCTGTATAAGCACTTTGTGACATCTGCTGATGTAAATGCATTTGATTGATTGATAGCAGTTGTTTTGTCTGTGTTCAAGGTGAAACTACATTAGAGCTGTCAAATCCACAAGCACAATCTACACCTCAATTAGGCTGATAGAATTCCTAATTATTTTGTTTAAATGAGTTTCAATTTGAGCGTCATTATTTTTATGTAGACTACACTTTCTCGTTCTGAACTTCTAATGCGAGTGGGATGGGTGTGGCTTTGATGATCACAAGAACATCGGCTGACCGATTTTGACAGCTCCAACGCAGTTACACCTCAGACATGACAAAACATCAGTTATGCGCGGGTGTCTGAATCCTGACCCATAACGTTGTAATTAAGTGCAATTTCCCTCAATGAAGGAAGTTGAATTTTAGTTGAAGATAGCGTTTAAAGCCAGCTATCAGACTCACTTGGTGGTTTCCAGTCGTATTCAGGCCAGCCTCTGACCTCATCGTTCTTGTTGTTCTCTGCTTCCAGCCAGTCAGTGAGAGGTTTGAAGTACTCCACCAGTGGCTTGGCAGACATGATGGACTTTCCAGTGATCATGGCCATCGTTTCAGGCCAGGGCTTACTGAAACCCACTTTCATCACGTCACTGCAAAACACATGGAATGTATACAACAGATAAAACAAGTCCAAGAGTCTATCAGAATGGCTGTCTGTTTCACTATAGTTTCACTATAGTCTCACAAATACGGTAACTTCAAAACAACGTCATTGATCACATTCCAATATTGACAGTGCTGTCATCACGGTGATAGAATGCTACTTGTTTGGCGGGTGCACAATACTGACCCTAGAAGTTTCCCTGCCTCTTTGGAGCGGTAGATATCACAATCGTGGAGAGGGCCGACATGCCCGGCGGCGTTACACAGAGCCTGGTGGAACTGGAACTGGATGATGAAGCTCACAAAGTACCTGATAGGAAGACACACAGTCACATGACGTTCCCACTGCATCCCACATACAAAACCAATCTGTTTTATGAACGAATGTCACTTAATGCAATGTAGGCCTACTTGTGTTTTATGGGCAAGAAAGAGAAGTGATCAAATTGAAGTTAGGTAACTTAACGTTGAACATTTGGCTCACTATTGTTTTCAGCATGTACATTGCACCACTGATTTCATCTCCTTTCACCTCCAGTAATAAATGTGGCAGACACCATGGCAGACACCGTACCTGACATAAGGCACATTAGCAGGGATGTGGAACTTTGCACCTGGGTCAAAGTCCTGCTCAGTGCGGGCCACAGGTGGACACAAGCCCTGGTACTTCATTCTGGAAGGGACAGACACAGTACAAAGAAACAATTCAGTCTTTCTTTTAGATAGATGAGATATGGAGGAGGGAGGTTATTCACTAAAAGTACTGGTCTTTACCTCATATTCCACCATTCCTTGTTGTACTCCTCCTCAGAGATGCGTCCGTCAAACACTTTCCACCTCCACTGGTCCATCAGGTAGCCGAAGGGCAGGAAGGCTATTTTGTCCAGGGCGATGCTCATGAGGTAATTGATCGTACTCTCTATGGAAATGAACAGACACATTCACGTTTAGAGTGGCATAGCACATTCACAGTGCAATCACAGTGTATAGCTAGTTAATTTATGTTCGCCACACAGACTGCTTTAAAATATTATATTTGGTTGATGCTCTGTCTGCAGCTATGCTGTCGTCACATAACCATTTTTTTCCGGTTGGAAGAAGGTCTTGGTAGTGAATTGAAAATGTATCTTTCAAAAAAAATGCTTCTTTATTTTCCTCATATTTATGACAGGGAAAAAAGCAGGGCAGAGTCCAAATGATTCATAAGTAAGAGCTCACCTGCGTTGTCCTCCACCACATCCAGTAAACCAATCTCCTTTAGATGCTTGGGAGTCGCGACAGACAGGGCCAGCACATCACCGATGGCCTCGTGGAAACCTGGATTGGCGCCTTCGCGGAAGGAGATGGGCTGGTCCTTGTACTGCAGGAAGTACTGCACATGACCCATCTCATGGTGAACGGTGATGAGGTCATCCATGGTTATCACGGTGCACTGTTTGATCCTGGAAATGAAGCATTTGAACTCATCATTTTAATGGCCAAAAAGGGCAGTCATCTTTGTTTTTCCCCCATGGGGAACGCAAACACATCTTGAAAGTTGAACGGGTTAGAATACAACGACAACGGGTGGGTGTACCTCAAGTGAAACTCGAACCTGCAATCCTGTACATGTGAGTCCCAACAGCATTCACCAAGAGTTCCAAAGCTCTTTGCAAAGTTTCTGTTGTTTTACTGCACTAAGAAAGCTAGACTCTACATCCCTCCAAATTACCTGAAGTCTTTGCGGTTGTAGAAGTCCCAGGCGGAGGCATGACACACCACATTGCGTCCATCCTTGGGTTTCTCCAGCATGGACTTGGCCCAGAACTCTGGAGGCATGGGCAGCAGCCCCAGAGAAGTGAAGAAGTTGTCTGACTCTTGGAACATCCTGGTGGCATTCCAGCCCTGTGGGGAAAGTTGAGGAAAGCCAATAAGGTTTACCTGGTCAGGTCACATGGAAACACAATAATATCCCACCGTTAAACAGAAAAACTGGTAGTGGTCAAATTTGTTACCTTGGCTATCATGGCTGGTGTGGCGTCTACTTGTGTGGCATCGGGGTAGGGAATGGCCAAGTCCATGATGCCAGACCAGGTCTGCGCCCACATGTTACCTGATAGGACAAGAGAAACATGGCTGTGCTGTTTTATCCATAACTAAACAAATGTTAAAGGTATTAGCTATTTTTCAGCCTTGCACCCCTGACAGAGCTAAAAACAGTGGGATTTAGATTCAGAGCCAGCGCAATCCCTAGCCTGGTGGAACTGTCACAATCAATGTTATGCTGAAGGAACATCCACAAAACAACAGCAGAATATCAATGTGCAATGGTCATACATAACAAGAGTTTTGGCCTTAGTGCTGGAATCCATGCGGGATTCTGACTCTTGGTCTCACCTAGAAGATGGGCAGGAATGGGCCCTCTCACGTTGATGTGTTTGCCCCCATACTTTTTGTAGAGAGACCTGCGCACGTAGGCATGCACGTTGAGATAGAGGGGCTCCAGCTCCTTCCACAGATGCTCCAGGTCCTCTTCGAAGGTGGGGGTCTCGTACAGGGAGCGCCAGAATGCCCCGTTATCAGAGTGTCCTATGAACAGAAGCATTAGAGAGAAGGAGAATTCAGTGCCAGAATAGAACATAAGTAGATTGCGGAGGCCGACAGGGCTGCTCCCTATTGCTTATTTTTTCATATTAGTACATGAAACCCTTCCTGAACCAACTGGAAAACCTACCAACTGCCAGCCTCTGTAGAAATGTCTTTGGGTCTGTTATTTTGAAGAGCTTACCATTAAGAGTGGCAGCTTTGTTGGCCAGTTGAACATATCTCTTGTAGTCCTGTCGCAGTTCTCTGCCAGAGGCGTTTCTCCAGCCCTGCCAGGCAAATAACAGCTCATTATAGTCTCTGGACTCAGCCATAATCTGCTGGAGGTCTGAAACAAGACACAAACCAGAGAAAGAGTCAAGACCAGAACTCTCGAGACTCAAACCAAGATCAAACCCAACCGTTTGAGACCCAGAACAAGTGTATAAAGGCGATGATGAGATAAAGACCCAAAAATGTGAGAGAAAAAAAACAAGACCCAGACCAACCAATTTAAAAAGTTTGTGTATCTTGACCACATGACCACAGTTAAAAAACTGAGACAAACCTCTTTGAAGTTTCATATTTGTCTGGTTTTGCAGAGTTAGTTGCCACCTCTTTTGCCAAATGTTATCTAGATAAGTTGTTATACTATATATATATATATATATATATAATATATATATCTTGGATGTAAAACAAATATCACATGGACTAATAATACAAACCAGTTAGAAAAAATGGACAATAGATGGACCTTTTAATTAGGTAAGTGTTTTAGTGTCCTGAACCAGGCATGGGTTTCAGCAAGTGTATTATGGGATCTTACCTGGGTCCAGTGGATGGCAAGTCCCATTAGCTCTGCACACCTGAGCCACACTGTACTTGGTCTCCATGTTCGCCAGCAGAATGTTGTACTAATAAAAAAGCAAATCAACGGCATAAGAACTTGCGACTGCCCTAAAAACATTTTATAGTCCTACGTACTTGTTAAACAGCTGTAGCATAATTTCATTAACGATTGAGGGTAATGTACTGTGTGATTTTTGCCCTTGATTTTTGTCAATGAACAGGGGATCATTTCGAAGGTATTGGGTCAATAAAAGCACACAACCCATCCTTACCTCTTTCAGTTCCTCGTCGGGAAGTCCTGCTCTTTCGATGTCACTGAGTTTCTTCAGGATACGCTTCACAGAACCATCCTGAAAGTCTGTGGTGTCATACTTGCGGGCCTCTTTTCCGTAGGTCAGTGTGTGGATAGACATGTCCAAGTTCTTTTGCAGCTGGAGACAGAATACACTCACTCGTCATCACAACGGTCCATTGATTTGTCCAAGTGCAAGAAATGGGCCAGAAAAGCTACAGGATGTGCAGTAGAATCTAGTGTGTTAATGCTGGGCTGGAACAAAAGCCTGCTCATCCTGTAGCTCCTCCAAACCCTGGTTCATCAATACTAAGAGCAGTTTTTGAGCTGTGGGTTAGTTGTGTGAAAGCCAATTGCCAATGTGTACAGTATGAGTTAGGGCGATGCTCCATTAAGACACCAGACCCAACTCTTACCATATTCTGCTTGTTCTCCTCATTGATGTCAGTGTTGTAGGCCCACGATGCTTCAGTGTAGGCATTCCAGACCCCCTCAGAAGTGCTGTTGTACTCTTCCAGGAACTTCTTAGCCTGCACCTCATCTGCAATCTTGTCTAGGTTAAGAGAAAGGTACAGGTACATTTAAGCTACATGGCTATGTGACTGTGGCCTGTTTCTAACTTAAGATCTGAGGGTATAGCTTGAATTTGTATAAAGGTTCATCTTCCAGTGACATCCATGCATGATTTAAGAGAGAAGTGAATTTGTTTGAAGAATCGTTTTTATTGATTTTCAGCACGAGGTTTCAATTTAGTTTGCAACAATGAGAGTTCTAAATGTAATGTCCAAACAATGGAAACAATACCCACCACCAGTAACACAATTATTATCGTTATCATGTTCATTGATAATAACTATTACAACAATCACAATAATAATTGCACTGCCTACAATTAAATCAACATGTAAGTGGAATCAATCAACAACAAAAATAGATGAATCACCAACAATGAAGGGTTCATATTAGAATTATAGATAGATGGTATGGAGAGTTTGTAACACCGTTCTTAGTCAGAAAATGAAAATGAAAAAAAAAGAAGAAACAAAATGAATACACAAATAAATTAATTAGAATAAATAGTTAAATAAATAAAAAATCTAACAAAACAAAAGGTTATAGATTAAGATTTTCCTTCATTTGTCCTACAATTTGATATTTACCTGTTTGAATCTTTGTACTGTGTGTATATATGTTTTTTATCTGACAAATCAAATTAATCAATCAATCAAGTGGGGAAAAAACGTTGATGCATCTGCCAAAAGTAGGAGGGGCAGACTTCTTCCAATGCAAAGTAACCATGTTGAAAAGCTAATTATAGTGCACTTGTCATCAGTTATATCATCAATAACCATATAAATCACATTGAAAGATGATCATTTTCCTCCACCGAATTTAAAGGTTGACTTTTGGAATTCTCCATGTTTTATTTGATGGAAAAATCCTCCTCCTCCTTCGGTTAAACCTGTTTACTGGCTTACCAATATCCTCGGGGTAGCCCTCTGGTACAGGTGGAACCCAGTTAAAGTCTGGCCAGCCCAGGGTCTCATTCGTCGCTGCATTCTGTTCCTCCAGCCATGTGATGATGGGACCAAAGTATTCCATCAGGGCACTGGCGTCCATCTGGTTTGTTCCGACGGCTTCCTGGAGCACCTGTGTCCAGGGCTTTGATTCTCCGGATTTAAGGACCGTCCTTTCAAATTCAACAGAGGCCACATGGGGAAATGTGTTAAGCCTCATTTACTAATGTAGCTTTGTATGGTTTAGCTTTAGCAAGTCTAGGGACAATGTTTTATGACTGATTCAGTTAGGGGGGAACTACATCTTAGGGTCATTTGAGATTAAATATATTTTGTGTCTCATCTCTTAACTTGATCAGGTAACACCATTGTTTATATGGCTGTAATGAATGTTCTAAGAGAGGCAATAACAGAACACATACTCTAAAATCTTTCCCGCCTCCTTGGACTGGTAGATGTCACATGTGTGCAGGGGTCCACTCTGATTGGCTGCCTGACATAGCTTCTTGTGGAACTGGAACTGCAGAATGAAGCTCACAAAGTATCTGCAGGAGACCAAACAACATCTTGAATCAATCATTCCAGCAAACCAAAATTGCTTTGTTCGCATAAAACATTCGCCTGATATTGCAAGAACGCTCCCAGAACACATTTTGTCTGTTTTTTTAAAGGTTCCCAAAATGTTTCATTAGGTTGTGGGAATAGCCTTATGGAATCATTGTAGGGATATCACAAAATATGAACTGTCCAGATGATTATACAATATTTATTTTGGGGTGCAAAAAACAGTCACCTTTTCTTTAAAAGTTAACATTTTAGTGAATGTTAGGAGAACATTCCAAGGATATTTCATTTAAAACATGATATTTGTTTTGTTAAAAAAATATTTTGTTATGAAAAACATTATTTCAATGTTTTTGGGAGGCTATCACCCTAATGTTAGATAAAACCCAAACTATAACTTAATGTGTATCTTATCTAATGTTCTGGGAATGTTTGAGGATTGATTTTTTATGAATGAATGAGTATTCTAAATATGTATATTCCTCAGTGGTCTTTATTCTCGAAGTGTATGTGCATAATAATCACCAATCAAAGTACCTGTATGTGGATATGAGGAAAGAAGTGAGATGGTTTGAAAGAGAGTCCTACCTGATGTATGGGGTGTTTCCTGGAATGTGGTATTTGGCTCCAGCATCCATGTGCTCCTCTGTGCGTTTGGTGGGAGGACAGATACCCTGGTATTTTGTCCTTGAAAAGTGAACAAGGGAAGACAAAACGACAATGTTTTTTAAAAATTAAACATATTCCCATTGTATAAAATGTACTATTATCTTGGATATAAACAATTTCCCTCCACAAACTTTGGTCATGTTAAGTCTTTTCTTGGCTCTTACCTGAGGTGCCACCAGTCTGCGTTGTAGCGCTCTGGGGGGGTGCGCCCACTAAACACACTCCACCTCCACTGGTCAATGAGATAGCCGAAGGGGAGAAAGGCTATCTTCTCCAGAGCCATTTTCAGCAGGTAGTTGATGTCGCTCTCTACAATGAACAAGCTAAATTAAATCACACACAAAAATAATAACCACCACAATAACTAAGTAAGTAAGTAACTTACTCACTAAGTAAGTAAGTAAGCAAGTCGGTAACTAACTAAATAACTACTTACTAACTTACGTACTAACTTACTTAAGCTACTACTTTCATACCACTTACTCACTTACTTTCTTACTTACTTTACTTAGCTACTTAGTTACTTACTTACTTGGCAACACTGTACCTACTAACTCACTAACCACCAAAAATCGAATTGTTTTATAACAGTGTGCCATAGATATATTTTTGCGTACCGTTGTCATTGGTCACATTGGGCAATAGGCCGATGCTAGCCAGATGCTTAGGCGTGGACACAGAGAGGGACATGACATCACCAATTGCCTCATGGAAACCTGGGTTAGCCCCGCGGCGGAAGCTATAAGGCAGTTCCTTGTACTGCAAGTAGTATTCAACATGGCCCATCTCGTGGTGCACTGTGAAAAGCTGCTGCATGTTGACTGTGGTGCACTGTTTGATCCTGAATGTGAGGAGACATCACATATGAAGACATTTCATTTTCATAGCATCGGGTAACTGAAGCCTCTCTTTCCTCGACTCCAGAGTTAATTTCCATAACCCCATTTCCACTTGCTCACCTGAAGTCCTTTCTATTGTAGAAGTCCCAGGCAGATGCGTGGCACACCACCTCCCGATTCTCTGGCTTCTCCAACATAGACTTGTCCCAGAACTCTTGGGGCATTTTGATGAGTCCCAGGGATGTGAAGAACTCCTCAGCCACCCGGAACATATGAGTAGCATTCCAGTTCTAGGAGGAGGAAATCATTGTATTTCAGGTATATACAGCCAAGCTTAACAGACTTTCAGTGGATGAATTTTGAGTTGGTACAAATGATTTCAACTAGGCTAGACAAGAGTTTGGGATTTTATTTTTAACAAACACAGAGTGAGTTTTAGATATTGTTTTTGGATATATTTCAATTTCTTAACTTTCAACTATTTCCCACCCAGTGATCTACATGTAAACTGAGCTGATAAACATTTCTCCAATTTCACCAGCTTACTTGGGCCATCATTTCATCTGTCACGTCCACATTGGGTTTGCCGGGGAAGGGGATCATCATGCCATAGATGTTGTTCCAGGTTTGTGCCCACATGTTTCCTGAAGAAATGAAGCACACGCACCTAGCATTAGCCAGAGGCTTAATAGATCTACTGGCAGAGCCTCACTATTCACAAACACTGCGAGCAATGGGCTATAGGTAGCATCTGATGTTTCCTGACTACGTGACTTGACCAGGAAACCGCAAGGCCTGTTCTAACCTACATTATGTGTCTGATAGTAACGTCTATAAGCACGGCCCAGGTCAGGGCTAAGTGGTCAGGAAAAACTCAGGGCACCACCTAAAGTTAATGCTAAACTTTGATGGAGTGAGATTAAGTTGACAAAACAGCTGATAAATGAGTGATTGAACATTTTGCATTGGCTATAAGTTCAAAAAGAAATGCAAAGGTAAACTCACCTAGCAGATGAGCAGGGATAGGTCCTTTAAGATTGATGTATTTCGGGCCGTAGTGGTTGTAGAGCTTGCGGCGCACAAAGGCGTGAAGATTCTGGTAAAGCGGCTGTATCTGTTTGTAAATAGCCTCCAGGTCACTCTCGAAAGTCGGTGACTCGTACCACGAACGCCAGTATTCTCCCGTGTCATCAAAACCTAGAGAGACAGCGCAACCACATGCTTATCAACAATGACCTTTCACCTCTTGTCTACCTCTCCTCTGTCTCCCTCACTACAACCATGGACCAAACATACAATGCCTATGAAATATGCTAGAAATAGTGACATTCACAATGACACCGTTGTGGGGTTTAACCATATGCAAGGTCAACGTGATATTTTTACCATCAGCTTTATAGGCCTTGTTGCTAAGCTCCACAAACGTTGGATACTCTGCCTTGAGTGGCACACCCGATGCATTGTGCCAACCCTCCCAAGCGTACAGCAGTGTCTTGTAGCTCCGTGAGTTGGCCATGATCTCTGTCAGCTCTGTGGAGGCAAAGTCAAAGAGACCCTCAGTTACAGAACACAGAAACTCCCAACACAGGGGACTTCTGGATTTCCAAACGGCGCCAACGGAAAGAGAACAATGGTAGTTTTAACTTTTCTTAAACAATGAGGTGTAGAAGTGTTTAGATGACTTCATGCTCTCCTCTCAGTGGGAGAGGTGCCTAAAATATACATTTGCTCAGAGATTAGCCTTAAGTTATGATGATGCGACAGAGGCAGATAGTGGCCTAAAAAAAACATATATATTTTACAGGTTGGGTACAGGAAGTGAAGGTCAGGAAAGAGGGAAGTTGAAGGGCACTGAACAAAGTGAGTTTTGTAATCCAACGGCTGGCATTGTTTTGGGATGAGGGACCCTGGACCACCCAATGTTAACTTTAGTAGATTGTAAAATGAGGAATCATCTGGGGGAGTGTAAACACATTAACAGAAACCATTTCCATGACCTAGGGTACCAAGTTTAGGAAACCCTGAACTAAGGTGTCAAAATGTACACAGTGTAGTAGGCCTGTCAGAACATTTTGTCTTTTGTTGATGTTTGATTTCCATCCATTACACTGCATGACATTAGGAAATGACTGACAGTAAGTGCAACAATGATTGTGTGGGCGTATTACTGAATCACTAATGTTTTTTGCCCAACACGATAGTTCACATTAGTTTTTTGGGGGGCACAGCTCACAAACCACAGGCCAGGGTTTAAACCCACATCTAGGTAATTGGGAATGACTGATGAAGTCAGCGTGCTCTGCACCGTAGTATTGACCAGTACTTGGCCATTTCAATGTTCCTAAAGAGCTTAAACCACATCCTCCAGAGACCTCTTCAAAGTAATTGCCCTCATCCTTTTCCTAACTTGTTATTCCGTCCTCCCTTAACGTTCCCTCATTTATTTTTACAATAAGCATAATATTGCAATTATAACTGTAATTACACGAAGACACCCACTCACCTGGCTCAAGAGACCAGCAGTCATCTGGCTTTGGACACACTTTGGCAGTAGAGTATATTTCAGACATCTTGCTTAGTATGACGTTGTACTGGGTAAATAATAAGGAGATTGTGAAAAGACAAAATGGCTCTCTGAATCCATTCAGACCTTGCTGATGCTCTCCTACAACAGCTGAACTAAACATATTATGTTTTATAACATCTGCTACAGACATGTTGACATTTCACTATCACATGGATACACAACATCTAATTCCGAGTCTGACTCAAAGCTTGTAATAGCGCTCCTCTAAAAAAGATGTCAACAATATGAGACTGACCTCATGTCTTTCTCCTGCAGGTAAGTTAGCCGCTCCCAGAACGTTGATCTTCTTGATACGCCTCTGCAGAGTATCATTAAAGGTGGCCACCAGCATATCAGAGAAGGTTTCTTTGGCCTTCTTCCCCCAGGCTTCTGTGAAGGCCTGCTTTAACCCATCAGATTCCACCTGTAACCACAGACAGGTGATGGGGTTACTATAGTGTAGCAGCCCAACGGCCCTCACGTCACAGCATCCTGTATCTTGAGTAGTCACGGTCCAAGTCGGAAGTAGAACGCACAGGTACCATTGACATCCAATCATTTGGGAAATTGATGATGCTGTATATTCTGTTCAGAAAACTATGAATAGCCATTACAAAACTACTTCCCAGAAACAAGGAATCCACTAACTGTACAGCCTCCCTTTCTATATCATGGCCACTCACACAATCATTTTCCTACTGTATTTGTCTTATTCCCTACTTCTGGTCTAGTGTCGTAAGACTGATTGCATTGCACTAAATCCCAAGCAAAGGCCCACAGCATATTGAATATTCATGGGGATCATGACAGTTAGCTGTGGGCCAGAAGGCCCTCTTTGTGACAACAGTCAGAGCTCAGGGGTTGAGTGGGAGTACAAAGACTAGAGAACCCTGGCCGGCCGGATCAAAAAGTTCCTTATGCATCTTATTAAGGAGTGGAGACGACTACTTAACTAGGAAAGCGGCAGAATCACTCAGTTCAAGGACAACACACAGACATTATACTGCTCTCTTGCTCTTACTACGTAGGCAGTACATAAACTCATAATATGAGACGTGAGACCTGTCCTTGACATCGTCCTGGAAGGCCACTTTAGAGTAGAATACAGTCAATTCAACATTGTGCTGTGCTGTATGATAATGCTGATACACGAGGGATGCTGGAAGACAGGGCCACTCAACGCATCACACACATACCATGTTATCCTGTCCATTATGACACTGACTGAAGCGGAATACAATTACGTCAAAGGGTTGAGAGGCTTCAGCCAAAACGCTTCAGTTCACCTTAGTGACTGCTTCTGACAGTTTACGTGTTTTACCTGCCAAGAACTAGACTATTACAAACAGATTAGATGGTGTTGCTTTGTTATCGGGTTAAGAGTGTTTTTACAGTAGAGTGAACGCCTCACCAGCAACATAAGGTGTACTGTATGATAACAAAAGACAGATGACACACGGCCAACAGGGAGAATGATAACCTCAGTGTGACACACAGTCACACACCCATGTGTGCTACAATGTGGACCCAGTGTGAATATGCCACAAGCTACAGTCGTTTTGGGTTTCCCTATACTGTAGTATCGTGTTTGGGGAAAACACAAAGCAACTCCTTTTCCTCCTGGGTGTTTGATCCTAGACTGGGTAGACTGGTCTATTGTAAACTGTCCCTTTGTGTACTCTTGTGCACTCTCCATAAATGTTCATTTAACCCATTTGGGTACTGTTGTTTTTGCCGCGCTGTTAAAAACCCTAATTGAAAACTTACTAGTTCCCCAGCCGCCTTTCTTGATTGTGATTTCCTACAGGGAATGTTCGGCGCACTCTGTCTACGTCCACTGCATTAGGGGTTGAAGATTCTCCAACAGGACCTCCAGTCCATTAGTTGTGTTATTTGTATCTTAACCACAGAAGCATAGAGTCACTGTCAGGAGGACACTGGGGCTGTCTGTCACAGGCCAGGACATAGACATCCTGTCAGGGCTGACAAGACAGTAGCTTCTGTTACGTGATGTTTTCATTGAGGTCCAGCTTATCCACTGTGTCTCTACCGCCACTGATTAACAGCGGGGATGGACGGAAAACTGGTACCAGAGTTGAGGCATTAACTCTGACCTCTCTCCCACTCTCTCCCTCTCTTAAACTTGGTTTTGCTGCCAGACACACTCAATTACATCATCAGATTGAGCTCTCCTCTCTTTTTCAATTGGATAATAAAGATAAGGTGAAAAGTTTTTGACTAACCCCCCCCTCTCTCTTTCTCTGTATATTTCTCCCTCTCCCCCTTTCTCTCTCTCTCAAGGCTGTTGAATGTGTTCACTCACTTATGAAAGATTGACTGTAATTCAGAGGCCCTGACTGTAAGGTATAGTGTCATTAACCAAAGGGCCCAAGGATCACTCTTGTAAAGCTCACCAAGAGAAAGTTAATTTGTAAAAAGGGGAATGGGGAGGGAAAGATATGTCAATTGTTCCTATTAGAACGTTGGAATTCTGAAATACTAGGAATCTCAGTCAAATTCAAATGGTACTCTCAGTGTTTGGCTAAATAAAGTACTGTGCTTCATATTATTTCAGATTTTCTGAGGAGAACGAATGCTTCATTCAGTTGTGCTCTATGAAAGTTAAGTGAAAGAAGACGCTTTGAAAGCACAACTCCATGGATTTGGACCTGCTTCGACAGCCCTGGGTGCACACGTTTCATGTACTTTTTGGATAGTTGATATTCCATCCACATTTCAAAGTAACTGAGGCCCACAACCAGTGGTGCTCGTTGAGCATTGCATTTTTTTTAGAGCTTACTTGATATTAACCCCCCGGACTGACCTGACTGCTGTTTGATCCTTTGCTCTCCTCGGCCTGAGCTCATTTGAACTGAGATTAAATAACTTGACTGCAAGGTTATCATAGGTGTGTGTGTGTGTGTGTGTACACATAGAGGTGCAAGGGGAATACATCTAGTCTAATTCAATTGCTTACCATGCTTTACCATGGTACAGTTTAACAGCACGTTTCTGCTATTTTCGCCTAATCCACTACGACAGGACTGAGACAAAGATTAACTCAGTGACGTAGGAATCCCAGGCCCAGCCAAGTTGAATGGAATGTTGGTGTTAACTTTACAGTACATCCCCACCAGTCAATAGGCCTTTCTCTCGCGTGATGAGGGGTCATGCTAATCCATTGTCACAGCCTGCGGGGAGGAGACTCGGAGAGAGACCAGGAAGGCTACCCTGCCAGATCTTATAGAACACCAAAACCCCCGATTCCCTTTGATCCAATATTTGATGTGTGGGGAATAATAGCGTTCATAACTGGCAGAGACGCTCGATGCCTGGTGCGTGTGTGTGTGTACGTGCGCACATGCGTGTTTGTGCATGTGTGTGTGCACTTGCATGCATGCGTGTTTGTGCATGTGTGTGTCTATGTGTGTGTGTTTGTTTCTCTCTCAGAGCAACAGATTACTGCCTCACACCTCCGCAGTTTCATTGATCCTTCCCAACTGCCTGGATGGCTTTACTTTTTCTAATTTTTCACAGTCTCTAGCTAACACTGTTCCCCAGCCCATTCGGTTATGCAAATGTCTCCTGATAGCATATGGTGAGACGGGAGGAGCAGTAAAAGAGAAGCAGGCGGCACTAGCATGCAAATGTCTCATTACTCCACTCTGAAAAGTCCCATTTAAACCGCACTACAGAGTCTTTAATTGTTTGTACTAGGAAGTCCATGTTATGCATCAACCTGTGAAATTGCATTTTCCTCAAATACCAGTACAATGCTTGGAAAATAATCAGGCATTTGAACTTATAGGCATCTAACAAAACAACAACCCTCATTCTACCCTCTCCACACACACCCCACACCCCTCGGGCTTCATTCAAGACTCGGAGACGCTCAAACCACATGTGTGTGGGTTCTTTTGATGATTTCCGAAAACATACAAGCCGAGTTGGCAGAAATGGGAGGAACTGAGCATATCATTTTGGATGAGGATGAATAGGGTTGGTTGTAAAGCCATGCGGGGCTCAACCCAACAAACATCCCTCTATGGGTGCTGTTGTCATACAAGGAACCAGTCTAGCCCTGACAAACACAACTGAGTAAGACTTTACAGTACCCACTTCCTTGTTTATGCATTCATAAAGCCTTTATAACAGCTGTGCGACATTCATAAAGCCTTTATAACAGCTGTGCAACGTTCATAAAGCCTTTATAAGAGCTGTGCAACATTCACAAAGCCTTTATAACAGCTGTGCAACATTCATAAAGCCTTTATAACAGCTGTGCAACATTCAAAGTCTTTATAATAGCTGTGCAACATTCACAAAGCCTTTATAACAGCTGTGCAACATTCATAAAGCCTTTATAACAGCTGTGCAACATTCATAAAGCCTTTATAACAGCTGTGCAACATTCATAAAGCCTTTATAACAGCTGTGCAACATTCATAAAGCCTTTATAACAGCTGTGCAACATTCATAAAGCCTTTGTAACAGCTGTGCAACATTCATAAAGCCTTTATAACAGCTGTGCAACATTCACAAAGCCTTTATAACAGCTGTGCAACATTCACAAAGCCTTTATGAATGCATGCATAAGAGGGCTACAGTAAAGTGCTACCCACAACTCTAACTGGTACATAATGGTTCGCACTGGACTGAAGAGGCCAATGACTAACTAATCCAAAAACTGTCAACCTTTCATTGAAACACCTCTGTGTGCTGTGTGCAGAGTGGGGAAGGGGGGCCGGGGGGAGGAGTCCTACCTTTTTGTTGGAGTTGTGGGCCGTAATGTTGGTCTGGTATGTCCAGCTGGCCTCTTGGTTTTGGTAGGTGACAAGCTCGGCGGTGGTATTGTAGGCAGTGACAAAGCTTTCAGCGCCGACCTCTGTGGCAGGGTAGTCCTCTGGCACCCACTCGGGTGGCAGGACAAATTGACAGAGTCCCAAGAGTGGCAGTACCAGCACCACCGCTGCCCAAAGCATTCTGGCCATTCTGGCCCTAGAGTAGTCTCTCCAATCAGAGGATAGTAAAGTCAAGAAAATAAAGTGGAGGAGGAGGGAGGAGAAGCTGCCTAAAAATGAACTTGTTGCAGTGAGAGGAGAGTAGAGGAACACCTTCCCTGGTTTTCTCTCATCCCAGTCTCCCTCCTGCTTCTCTTCTCCTACTGCCACTGTCTGTTCCTCCAATGCTGAGCCGCCACAGCCAGCTCCTTTTAAGTAGCTAGCAGTCTAACCCAGCCCACACTTTTCTGCAGCCTTCCCCTTTCCACTTTACAGCACTGCCTGCCGCACACTTACTAACAGTATCTCTTTCTCCTTTTTCCTCTCCCTTTCCACCCCCTCTTTTCCTCTTTCCCCACACACCCTTCTTTACCTGTCTCTCTCTCTCTTTAATTAACAGTATCTCTTTCTCCTTTTTCCTCTCCCTTTCCACCCCCTCTTTTCCTCTTTCCCCACACACCCTTCTTTACCTGTCTCTCTCTCTCTTTAATTAACAGTATCTCTTTCTCCTTTTTCCTCTCCCTTTCCACGACCTCTTCTCCTCTTTCCCCACACATCCTTCTTTACCTGTCTCTCTCTCTCTTTAATTAACAGTATCTCTTTCTCCTTTTTCCTCTCCCTTTCCACAACCCCTTCTCCTCTTTCCCCACACGCCCTTCTTTACCTGTCTCTCTCTTTCTTTAATTGTCTCTTTCTCTTTTAACCCCCCCCCCTTTACCTACCAATAGAATTGATTGGAATCGCAAGCACTCGCTCTTTTGCCCAAAGCCAAAGCACGTAGAGGGAGAGAGGGAAGAGAAAGGGGGAAGATACAGAGAGAGAGAATAAGAGAGTGGGAGAGAGGGAGAGGAGGTGGGGAGAGAGAAACTGGAAGAGAGAGATACAAAGTGAGAGAATGAGAAGAGGGGAAGATATGAGTGGATGTTAAGGGGGTGAAACAGAGATACAATATGTGAGACAGGGGATTCTATGTGCACACTTATAGGGCCCCCTGACTTCCCAGCTCTCTCATCCTATAGCTACTGTATGAGAGCATCAGTGTTATTTCTCTCAAAAGAGAAAAAGATAACACAGGGGAAGGTTTTTGCTGCAGCTCCATTTTCAAAGTAATATCATCATACTAGCTAGCTGTGGGCAAAACAATAATACTGCACAGTGCAAGCATGTTCTTCACTATTTAATTGGTTTACAAGGGTATAGTAACACGTCACAAAATGTTACTCTCAATTGTTTTCATGAGAAGCTGTTTTTGCTTTCTTTGACTGTGGCCAGTTGTGGATCACATAATCTCCTGTCTCAATCTGTGATTCAATTCTACATGTATTGAGACTCAAAACAGAATTTGGAAGAAAAGCTTGTCATTTTCATCTCATTCAAGGTTTAATACGGGCGTTTTTGTTTCCCTCATCAAAGACTGTAGATAGAACAATGGCCAGCGATTAAATTGAATGTGTTTTTTTTTTGTTCTTGAAAAATACCTACTTTAATGAGTAAAAACAGATATAAGCTGTGTAGAAATTACAATAGTAACAAAATGACCCTGCTAACAATCACTAAAACGATAAGTGAGCCCATCAGGGAGCATTGAAAACCCTACAGGCATGAGTGCTTGGATGGGCGAACATGGAGCTAGCAATAGTCCAAACTGCCCAATGGCTCAGTACTGTATTAGAGGAGGGTACTCTAAAAGCACATTTTCACAGTGATGTTACAACAGCTACTCTACAACACAACAAAGCTGAGACAGCACAGCAGTCAGGTCCTCAACAAAAATAGAGGACGAGGGAGGAGGAGAGTGTGAAAAGGCAGAAGCAGGGGATTTTCATTCTGTCTTTATCACCATATTCTGGATAGTTGTCTGTCATCCAGACTGTAGTACAGCAAGCTAAACTCTTTGTCACTTGCTGTTGCACGGCAACTGACAATGAGGGGGGAGGGGGCTGGCCAACATGAGAGAACCTAGCTCAGCTTCTCTGGTATGGGGGAAATCAGAGGGAGAAAGAACACATTATTACACAATCAGAATAAAACTGGGGTAGGCCTATTCATAGGAAAAATAGCCTAGATCTGGAGGCTGCAAGTGCCCAACAACTGGGAATATTGAAAATGTGCTGGCGTATAGGGATTTGGCATAATCATTGATGTAAGCTATGTCACCCCAATGACATTTTCCATAGAAGACCATTTCCAGAGAATGGGTTTTTGACTGGGTCTCTTCTGTACAGTTGACCAATTTTATGGGTTATTCAGTGGTGTGAATCATACCGTTATGACTATAATTACTGTTCCCTGAAGGAGGGAAATGAGCTACAACACAGCTATGGGGAGTTTGTGCTCTACTGCCCTCTACTGAAGAGCATTAGATGAACACCGTGCTTCACTGGAAACCCCACCTTCCACAGGTGATAAACCCGAGGCATGGATTCTGGTACCGCTCTTCACCGAGCCCAGAGGTGGGCGGGGAGGAGCCGAACAGGTGTTGTACCTTGTTTCCCTCCTTAAGGGAACAGAAATGATAGTCCTACCAACAAACCGGGAACATTCCCAGAACATTAGCTAAGATTCCCATTAAGTTCTACAGTAGTTAGGGTTTTATCTCACATTATGATGATAACATTCCAAAAATATTCCAAAAATGTTTTTGATGACAAAATCTTCATCGTTTATTTTTTTATGAAATATCCTTGTTCTCCTAACATTCACTAAAATATTGTGAACAACATCTGTAACAACCAACACAGAACATTCCCCAAAGGTTATCTTTAGGTATCCAGGTAATGTAATAACAAAATGTACCAGTAATGTTTTCACAGCAAACCAAAATTGTTTACGTGAAAGTTCCCAGAACATTTGTTAGTTTGCGGAAAATGTTCTCATAACACAAAAACTGTCCAGTCATGCTGATGATTATACAATGTTTGTATAAAACATTCCCCTGATGTTTCAAGAACATTCCCAGAAAATTCCCATTTAGTCTGTTCTTTAAAAGTTTCCAAACTTGTTTCTTTAGGTTGTGGGAACAGTCTGGTGGGAATATTGTGGGGACTTCACAAAAGATATGTTCCCAAAACACTGTCCAGTTGTGCACATGATTACACAAGGTTTCTTTTAGGGTGCAAAAAACATTCACCTAATGTTACAAGAATGTTACCAGAAAACATTTTGTCTGTTCGTTAAAGGTTACCAGAATGTTTCATTAGGTTGTGGGAACAGTCTGGTGGGAACATTGTGGCGATATCACAAAATATATGTTCCGAAAACACAAAGAAATGTTTCAAAATGTTCAAATAAGTCAGTTTTTATGACGTTCATAGTATATTTGCTTTAGATTTAACATAATATTCTATTGATGTTCATACATTGTATTGTAGGCCCACCACAAGGTGACGTAGAGACAAATGGCATTTTAATTTCATAGGACATTTGAACAGCATTTAATCATACAAACGTTGGTCAAAACATATAAAGTGTAGGTTCAATGGTTGTAAAGATGGGGAGAGGTCTGTGTGTAATAAAGAGCTGCTCTGCTTTTTTGACACCGCACTCCACAAAGCAAGTCCTGCTGGCTCTAGTTTTATCTTATGTTGCTTATTGAACAGCCCAGTGTACAGTTAAAGTCAGAAGTTTACGTACACCTTAGCCAAATACATTTAAACTCAGTTGTTCACAATTCCTGACATTTAATCGGAGTAAAAATTCCCTGTCTTAGGTCAGTTAGGATCACCACTGAAGAATTTGAAATGTCCGAATACTAGTGGAGAGAATGATTTATTTCAGCTTTAATTTATTTCATCACATTCCCAGAGGGTCAGAAGTTTACATACACCCAAATAGTATTTAGTAGCATTGCCTTTAAATTGTTGAACTTGTGTCAAACGTTTCGAGTAGCCTTTCACAAGCTTCCCACAATAAGTTGGGTGAATTTTGGCCCATTCCTCCTGACAGAGCTGGTGTAACGGATTCAGGTGTGTAGCCCTCTTTGCTCGCACACGCTTTTTCGGTTCTGCACACACATTTTCTACAGGATTGAGGTCAGGGTTTTGTGATAGCCACTCCAATACCTTGACTTTGTTGTCCTTAAGCCCTTTTGACACAACTTTGGAGGTAAGCTTGGGGTCATTGTCCATTTAGAAGATCCATTTGCGACCAAGTTTTAACTTCCTGACTGATGTCTTGAGATGTTGCTAAAATAACACATCTTAGATCTGAATGAATGAAATGTTCTTATTAAATACTTTTTTCTTTCCATAGTTGAATGTGCTGACAACAAAATCACACAAAAATTATCAATGGAAATCAAATTTATCAACCCATGGAGGTCTGGATTTTGTAACGGTTTTGACTTGAGGTTATTATTTATAGGGGTGCCAGGTAGGTTGTGCCTACCAGAGAAAACATTGGTTTCTCCTTTTAGTTTGGGTGGGAATGAGTCCCATCTGGTCCGTCAAGTCTACACCAATACAAAGGACTTATGTAAAAGTCAGGATGGAAATAAACTTTTCATAAACCCTTAAAACATTGGAAAGAACTTCAAAAACAACTACATTCTTTTGCGTGGGTTGTATTAGCAACAACAATGATTACACACATATAATAATATCACAATGAGTTCTGGTTCCTCCAGAAATGTCCTGTACCTCGGGCCTAAAGAGTCCAGCCCGGTAAAGGAGTTCAGTGAACTCAAGTGACTTTTGTCACGCAATGTTTGTCCGTTCATTCCGTGTAGCGTAAACCCAGTATTAAACATACAATCAATATAACAATTATTTTACCACAGAACTTTAAAGCGTATCAACTCTTACTAAGTCCTCAAGTACAACTAACTACATAAATCACAGTACACATCACATCAAAACAAATGAAATACCGTATACAAAAAGGTGGTAGTCAGTCGGTCAGTCAGACAATCCAATCCGCCAATAGATCTCCAGCGGAGAAAGGCCACGAAGAACGGAGAGCTGTAGTCCACGGACGCAAAGAGTGGATCCGATCCTGGGTAAACTCTCTTAGGCTACAAAACACACGTTTAATGGCAACAAAACAATCGGAATAGAGAAGCTTCGGCACTGAGGGTTGAACACATCCTCATTCACGTCTCCATCACAACCCCACTTTTGCACAGCTGATGCTGGCTATTTAATTGGGAATTAAAGGGAAAGCGCCCTATTGGAAGGAGCTGCACTGAGACGGTTCAGAATAATTGGAGTCACACTCAAAATTAAAGTGGAAAACCACACTACAGGCTGATCCAACTTTGATGTAATGTCCTTAAAACAAGTCAAAATGAGGCTCAGTAGTGTGTGTGGCCTCCACGTGCCTGTATGACCTCCCTACAACACCTGGGCATGCTCCTGATGAGGTGGCGGATGGTCTCCTGAGGGATCTCCTCCCAGACCTGGACTAAAGCATCCGCCAACTCCTGGATCTGCCAACTCCTGTGGTGCAACGTGGCATTGGTGGATGGAGCGAGACATGATGTCCAAGATGTGCTCAATTGGATTCAGGTCTGGGGAATGGGCGGGCCGGTCCATAGCATCAATGCCTTCCTCTTGCAGGAACTGCTGACACACTCCAGCCACATGAGGTCTAGCATTGTCTTGCATTAGGAGGAACCCAGGGCCAAAAACACCAGCATATGGTCTCACAAGGGGTCTGAGGAGCGCATCTCCGTACCTAATGGCAGTCAGGCTACCTCTGGCGAGCACATGGAGGGCTGTGCGGCCCCACAAAGAAATGCCACCCCACACCATGACTGACCCACCGCCAAACCGGTCATGCTGGAGGATGTTGCAGGAAGCAGAACGTTCTCCACGGCGTCTCCAGACTGTCACGTCTGTCACATGTGCTCAGTGTGAACCTGCTTTCATCTGTGAAGAGCACATGGCGCCAGTGGCGAATTTGCCAATCTTGGTGTTCTCTGGCAAATGCCAAACATCCTGCACGGTGTTAGACTGTAAGCACAACCCCCACCTGTGGACGTCATGGAGTCTGTTTCTGACCGTTTGAGCAGACACATGCACATTTGTGGCCTGCTGGAGGTCATTTTGCAGGGCGCTGGCAGTGCTCCTCCTGCTCCTCCTTGCACAAAGGCGGAGGTAGCGGTCCTGCTGCTGGGTTGTTGTCCTCCTACGGCCTCCTCCACGTCTCCTGATGTACTGACCTGTCTCCTGGTAGCGCCTCCATGCTCTGGACACAACGCTGACAGACACAGCAAACCTTCTTGCCACAGCTTGCATTGATGTGCCATCCTAGATGAGCTGCACTACCTGAGCCACTTGTGTGGGTTGTAGACTCCATCTCATGCTACCACTAGAGTGAAAGCACCGCCAGCATTCAAAAGTGACCAAAACATCAGCCAGGAAGCATAGGAACTGAGAAGTGGTCTGTGGTCACCACCTGCAGAACCACTCCTTTATTGGGCGTGTCTTGCTAATTGCCTATAATTTCCACCTGTTGTCTATTCAATTTGCACAACAGCATGTGAAATGTATTGTCAATCATTGTTGCTTCTTAAGTGGACAGTTTGATTTCACAGAAGTGTGATTGACTTGGAGTTACATTGTGTTGTTTAAGTGTTCCCTTTATTTTATTGAGCAGTGTACCTCATTTTCCTACCTCATGACGCCATCTATTTTGTGAAGTGCACCAGATCCTCCTGCAGCAAAGCACCTCCACAACATGATGCTGCCACCCTCGTGCTTCACGGTTAGGATGGTGTTCTTCTGCTTGCAAGCCTCCCCCTTTTTCCTCCAAACATAAAGATGGTCATTGTGGCCAAACAGTTCTATTTTTGTTTCATCAGACCAGAGGACATTTCTCCAAAAAGTACAATCTTTGTCCCCATGTGCAGTTGCAAACCGTAGTCTGGCTTTTTTATGGCGGTTTTTGAGCAGTGGCTTCTTCCTTGCTAAGCAGCCTTTCAGTTTATGTCGATATAGGACTTGTTTACTGTGGATGTAGATACTTTTGTACCTGTTTCCTCCAGCATCTTTACAAGGTCCTTTGCTGTTGTTCTGGGATTGATTTGCACTTTTCGCACCAAAGTACGTTAATCTCTAGGAGCGTTATGACGGCTGCGTGGTCCCATGGGGTTTATACTTGCGTACTATTGTTTGTACAGATGAACGTGGTACCTTCAGGCATTTGGAAATTGCTCCCAAGGATGAACCAGACTTGTGGAGGTCTACAATTGTTTTCTGGGGTCTTGGCTGATTTCTTTTGATTTTCCCATGATGTCAAGCAAAGAGGCACTGAGTTTGAAGGTAGGCCTTGAAATACATCCACAGGTACACCTCCAATTGACTCAAATGATGTCAATTAGCCTATCAGAAGCTTCTAAAGCCATGACATCATTGTCTGAGATTTTCCAAGCTGTTTAAAGGCACAGTCAACTTAGTGTATCTAAACTTCTGACGCACTGGAATTGTGATACAGTGAATTATAAGTGAAATAATCTGTCTGTAAACAATTGTTTTAAAATGACTTGTGTCATGCACAAAGTAGATGTCCTAACCGACTTGCCAAAACTATAGTTTGTTAACAAGAAATTTGTGGAGTGGTTGTAAAACGAGTTTTAATGACTCCTAACTAACTGTATGTAAACTTCCGACTTCAACTCTATGTGAGCGGAGCATAGCTGTAACGTCGGGTGAGTGATGAGTGAGGAGTCAAATGCAGAGAGCGAAGGGAACGGGAAAAACGCTTTAATGTCCTTCAAAACGTAACGGGTCCAAACATGGGTGAATGCCCTGAAACACTGGCGCTGAACAAACCCAAAACCTAGTTACAAACACTGGACAGCAAAAACCCAAAACAAACACGATACATCACCAAACGTAACAAACACAACAAGCCCACACAAACACCAGCGGGCAGAACGAACTTAAATAACACCCATCCCAAAACCCCAACAAGGAACAGGTGAAAACAATTAGACAGATTAGACCAAATGAAAAGGAAAAAAAGGGATCGGTGGCAGCTAGTAGACCGGCGACGACGACCGCCGAGCGCCACCCGAGCAGGAAGGGGAGTCACCTTCAGTGGTATTCGTGACAATAGCGGGGCTGGAGCGGAGCTTGCCCAATTTGACTGGAGTGCAAAGCAAGATTCCCAAAGGCTGGAGCGCCAGCCTTCTCACCCGCTTCAATTTAGCTCCAGTAGCACTCCAGTAGAGCTCACTTCACGAGCTCAGGGCATGCCCGGCCCAGCATGCATTTGTAGGCTACTTGTGTGCTGCTATAGCCCCTTGCTTTATTTTAGTTTATTTTTATTGAACTTTATTTAACTAGGCAAGTCAGTTAAGAACAAATTCTTATTTACAATGACCCTCTACCAAAAGGCCTCCTGCGTGGATTGGGACTGGGATTACAAATACAAATAAATGTAATAAAAATATAGGATCAAACTCTCACAGCGACAAGAGAGACAACACAACACAACATAAAGAGAGACCTAAGACGACAACACAGCATGGTAGCAACACAACATGACAACAACATGGTAGCAACACAACATGACAACAACATGGTAGCAACACAACATGGCAGCAGCAGAATATGGTAGCAAAACAAAACTGGGTACAAACATTGTTGGGCACAGACAACAGCGCAAAGGGCAAGAAGGTAGAGACAGCAATACATCACGCAAAGCAGCTGCAACTGTCAGTAAGAGTGTCCATGAGTCTTTGAATGAAGAGATTAATATACAACTGTCCAGTTTGAGTGTTTGTTTCAGCTCGTTCCAGTCACTAGCTGCAGCAAACTGAAAGACGAGAGACCCATGGATGTGTGTGCTTTGGGGACTTTCACAAAATGTGACTGGCAGAACGGGTGTTGTATGTGGAGGATGAGGGCTGCAGTAGACATCTCAGGAATGAAGCCTAAAAGGGTTTTTATAAATAAGCAATAACCATTGGGTTTTGCGATGGGTATAGAGATGACCAGTTTACAGAGAAGTATATAGTGCAGTGATGTGTTCTATAAGGAGCATTGGTGGCAAATCTGATGGCCGAATGGTAAAGAACATATAGCCGCTCGAGAGCACTCTTACCTGCCGATCTATAAATTACATCTCCATAATCTAGCATGGGTAGGATGGTCATCTGAATCAGTGTTAGTTTGGCAGCTGGGGTGAAAGAGGAGCAATTACGATAGAGGAAACCAAGTCTGTATTTAACTTTAGCCTGCAGCTTTGATGTGTTAAGAGAAGGACAGTGTACCGTCTAGTCATACTACCTCTCAGAGGTAGTAATCACACCTGTGGGGAGAGGGGCATTCTTCTTACCAAACCACATGACCTTTGTTTTGGAGGTGTTCAGAACAAGGTTAAGGGTAGAGAAAGTTTGTTGGACACTAAGAAATCTTTGTTGTAGAGTGTTTAACACAAAATCCAGGGAGGGGTCAGCTGAGTATAAGACTACCATCTGCATATACATGGATGAGATAGCTTCCTACTGCCTGAGCTATGTTGTTGATGTAAATTGAGAAGAGCGTGGGATCGAGTCTTAGGGTACCCCCTTGGTGACAGGCAGTGGTTGAAACAGCAGATGTTCTGACTTTATACACTGCACTCCTTGAGAGAGGCAGTTAGCAAACCAGGCCAAAGACCCCTCAGAGACACCAATACTCCTTAGCCGGCCCACAAGAATGGAATGGTCTACTGTATAGAAAGCTTTGGGCAAGTCAATAAAAATAGCAGCACAACATTGCTTAGAATCAAGGGCAATGGTGGCATCATTGAGGACCTTTAAGGTTGCAGTGACACATTCATAACCTGAGCGGAAACCAGATTGCATACCAGAGAGAATACTATAGACATCAAGAAAGGCAGTCAGTTGATTATTGACAAGTTTTTCCAACACTTTTGATAAACAGGGCAAAATAGAAATAGGCCTATAACAGTTAGGATCAGCTTGATCTCCCCCTTTAAATAAAGGACAAACCGTGGCTGTCTTCCAAGCAATGGGAACCTCCTCAGAGAGGAGAGACAGGTTAAAAAGCAGTATTTTTCATCCTATAGAAAAATAAAAAAACAACTCTGCATTTCTGCCAAGCCTGACAAGAGTAGCCAAAAGGGGTGTTTAGCATCCCAAGTGGCTCTGCAAGCCAACCGGCTCTCCAGCCACCATCGCATGAGCCTGAATCCACTTGTGCTAAAAATGAATTCAAAAGGCACCAATGATTCATTTTAATTTAATTTGTATTTAGTTCTAAGTCACAGCCTTTTCTGCGCAATTTACTACAATAAAATGATATTTAAATGCTGAGTGCTTTATGTCCTTACCAGCCTGTTTTGTCGCACTTGCAAAAGCTTCACAATGTATTTCTTTGAAATAAATGAAATAATATAGCCTAAATAATTCATTTTTGTTCCTTCTTAGGCTCCCTGTCTGGCTCCAGACCTATTTAGAGTGTTTATATGCTGTTTAATATGACATGTAGCCTATTTGAAATTATGATCGGCTATGAAAAGCCAACTGACATTTACTCCTGAGTTGCTGACTTGCTGCATCCTCGGCAACTACAGAGATGATTATTATTTGACCATGCTGGTCATTTATGAACTTTTGAACAAATTGGCCATGTTCTGTTATAATCTCCGCCCGGCACAGCCAGAAGAGGATTGGCCACCCCTCACAGCCTGGTTCCTCTCTAGGTTTCTTCCTAGGTTTTGGACTTTCTGGGGAGTTTCTACACCTGCACTGCTTGCTGTTTGGGGTTTTAGGCTGGGTTTCTTTACAGCACTTTGAGATATCAGCTGATGTACGAAGGGCTATATAAATACATTTGATTTGATTATTCTTAATTCGAATACTGTTCATTCAAATCATGTGGTTTGGTTTCAATACTTCAAAACCAAATGGTAGGTCCAGGTAGTCACAAAAATAGATGGGTTAAATGGTGATTGGAGTGAATTTTGAGCTGCATTTTTCCCCCCTGTGAGTGCGGAGTGTTTTTTAGCGGAGAGGTTGGAAAGGATGTGGAGCACTGCGCTCCATGAGCGATGAGCAGGTTGATGAGCGGGATTTAAGAGACATTAATGTGTTGGAATTTCCAAATTGTTTGCATAGTCAACTTACACACAGCACTACACACACTTACCCTACCATGCCACCAGGGGTCTTTTCACAGTCCCCTGGTCCAGAACAAATTCAAGGAAACGTACAGTATTACACAGAGCCATGAGTGCATAGGACTCACTTTCAGTCTTACTTAGCACAAGTGAACAGCAAACCTGGTTTCAAAAAATAAAGCAGCACCTCACGGCACAACGCCTATTCCCCATGTGACCTACATGTTGTGTGTATGTACTGACATGAACAGCATGTGTAACCGACACACACACACACACACACACACACACACACACACACACACACTACATGTTAAGGTGTTTGAATGTACAGTCAAATGTTTGGACACCTACTCATTCCAGTTTTTCTTTATTTTTACTATCTTATAATAGTATAATAGTGAAGACATCAAAACTATGAAATGACACATGTCAAATCATGTAGTAACCAAAAAAATATATGTTTAACAAATTTAATGTATTTTATATTTGATATTCTTCAAAATAGCCACCCTTTGCCTTGATGACAGCTTTGCAAACTCTTGGCATTCTCTCAACAAGCTTCTTGAGATAGTCACCTGGAAAGCATTTGCATTAACTGGTGGGGCATGTTAAATGTTCATTTGTGAATTGTCTTTCCTTCTTAACGCGTTTGAGCCAATCAGTTGTGTTGTGACAAGATAGGGGTGGTATAGAAGATAGCACTATTTGGTAAAATATCAAGTCCATATTATGTCAAGAACAGCTCAAATAAACAAACATTACATTAAGACATGAAGGTCAGTTAATCAGGAAAATGTCAAGAACTTTAAAAGTTTGCTCAAATGCAGTTGCAAAAACCATCAAGCTCTATGATGAAACTGGCTCTCATGACGACCGCCACAGGAAAGGTAGACCCAGAGTTACCTCTGCTGCAGAGGTAGTTCATTAGAGTTACAGCCTCATATTACAGCCCAATTAAATGCTTCACAGAGTTCAAGTAACAGACACATCTCAACATCAACTGTTCAGAGGAGACTGCGTGTATCAGGCCTTCATGGTCGAATTGCTGCAAAGAAACCACTACTAAAGGACACCAATAAGAAGAAGAGACTTGATTGGGCCAAGAAGCATGAGCAATGGACATTAGACCCTGTGGAAATCTGTCTTTTGTTCTGATGAATCCAAATGAGAGTTTTGGTTCCAACCGACCTGTCTTTGTGAGATGCAGAGTAGGTGAACGGATGATCTCTGCATGTGTGGTTCCCACCATCAAGCATGGAAGAGGTGGTGTGATGGTGCTTTACTGGTGACACTGTCTGTGATTTATTTTGAATTCAAGGCACACTTAACCAGCATGGCTACCACAGGATTCTGCAGCGATAAGCCATTCCATCTTGTTTGCGCTTAGTGGGGCTATCACTTGTTTTTCAATAGGACAATGACACAACACACCTCCAGGCTGTGGTAGGGCTATTTTACCAAGAAGGAGAGTGATGGAGTGCTGCATCAGATCAGACAATTTGTGAATGTGAATGACAATCACCCGACCTAAACCCAATTTAGATAGTTTGGGATGAGTTGGACCGCAGAGTGAAGGAAAAGCAGCCAACAAGTGCTCATCATATGTGGGAACTCATTCAAGACTGTAGGAAAAGCATTCCAGGTGAAGCTTAATAAATAAACAAACATGGAACAAAACATGAAACACTGAAACAGAAACAATAACACCTGAGAAAAGAACCAAGGGGAGTGACAGATATACAGTAGGGGAGGTAATCAAGAAAATTATGGAGTCTAGGTGAGTGTCATGAGGCGCAGGTGCGTGTAACGATGGTGGCAGGTGTGCGTAATGATTAGACAACCGTTGACAACGAGCGCCAGAGAGAAGGAGCGTGATTAGATGTGACAGTTTACTAACATTAGGTAGCGTTACTGTAGCTACACTGTACATCTTGTTAACCATGCTAACAAATTACTGTAGCCTAATACACTGATCTTACCTGCTAGATATTCCAATCGATGATGATGATCAACGAAAACAAGGAACAACAAAAAATTGTAGATAAAATTGTGGAAAGATAACTCACGAAAATTACCTGGGTAAATATATTTTTGCATGGTCCTCTTCTAGTGTTTAAAGGTTCTGCCATAGCGCTATCCTCCTTGGTCAATTCTTGGTTACTTCGTGGTTGCACTGGTGTCTCGGATTGTTTGGCTGAGTGCAATTCTTGGTTACTTCTTGGTTGCAGATGGCGATATGATTGGTTGTCGCAACCATTTTCTTTTTTCAGTATATGGCCGTGGCAGTATGGCCAAACAGCTATTCCATGCTTCCATTCAAGCTTTTATAGACACAACTAACCCAGGGATATACTGGTAACTGGGTTATTCACCATCACTTCAATCATCCTCTTAACATGCTGCTTTCTTCTGGGCCCAAGACTATGAATGCTAATCTAGGATCATCCAGAAGCGGTGCTCCTAGTGGCCGGGGACATTGATGCAGGCAAACTTATATCAGTTTTACTTCATTTCTACCAGCATGTCACAGGTGCAACTAGAGGAGGAAAAACACTCTGGACCACCTTTACTCCACACACAGAGACGAATACAAAGCTCTCCCTCACCCTACATCTGGCAAATCTGACCATAATTCTATCCTCTTGATTCCTGTACCACCTCGGTCACCGGCTTCATCAATAAGTGCATCGAAGACGTCATCCCCACAGTGACCGTACGCACATTTCCCAACCAGAAGCCATGGATTACAGGCAACATCCCCCCGAGCTAAAGGCAAGAGCTGCCGCTTTCAAGGAGTGGGACACTAATCCGGAAGCTTATAAGAAATTGCGCTATGCCCTCAGACGAATCATCAAACAGGAAAAGTGTCAACACGGGACTAGGATTGAACCTTACTACACCAAATCTGACACTCGTCGGATGTGGCAGGGCTTGAAAACTATTACGGACCCCAAAGGGAAACCCAGCCGTGAGCTGCCCAGCGATACGAGCCTACCAGACAAGCTAAATGCTTTTTATGCTTGTTTTGAGGCAAGCAACATTGGAGCATGCATGAGAGCACCAGCTGTTCCGGATGACTGTGTGATCACACTCTCTGTAGCCGATTTGAGCAAGACCTTTAAACAGGTCAACATTCACAATTTGCATTCTGCCCCAACAGATCCACAGATGACAGAATCTCAATCGCATTACAAGCTACCCTTTCCCAACTAGACAAAAAGAACACCACTGTGAGAATGCTGTTCATCATCCCGGACACTCAGAATTCAACACCATAGTGCCCACAAAACTCATCACTAAGCCAAGGACCCTGGGACTAAACACCTCCCTCTGCAACTGGATCCTGGACTTCCTGACTGTCCACCCCCCAGGTGGTAAGGGTAGGCAACAACCCATCTGCCATGCTGATCCTCAACACTGGAGGCCCTCAGGGGTGCATGCTTAATCACCTCCTGTGCTCCCTGTTCACCCACAACTGCATGGCCAAGCACAATTCCAACAACATCATTAAGTTTGCTGAGGACACCACAGTGGTAGGCCTGATCACCGACAACGATGAGAAAGCCTATATCAAATCAAATCAAATGTATTTATACAACCCTTCGTACATCAGCTGATATCTCAAAGTGCTGTACAGAAACCCAGCCTAAAACCCCAAACAGCAAGCAATGCAGGTGTAGAAGCACGGTAGCTAGGAAAAACTCCCTAGAAAGGCCAAAACCTAGGAAGAAACCTAGAGAGGA
Organism: Oncorhynchus tshawytscha; assembly: GCF_018296145.1. NCBI lineage: Eukaryota > Metazoa > Chordata > Actinopteri > Salmoniformes > Salmonidae > Oncorhynchus > Oncorhynchus tshawytscha. Next base: position 5,433,919 of record NC_056453.1, read on the forward strand.
ACCAGGCTATGTGGGGTGGCCAGTCCTCTTCTGGCTGTGTCAGGTGGAGATTATAACAGAACATGGCCAAGATGTTCAAATGTTCATAAATGACCAGCATGGTCGAATAATAATGAGGCAGAACAGTTGAAACTGGAGCAGCAGCACGGCCAGATGGACTGGGGACAGCAAGGAGTCATCATGTCAGGTAGTCTTGGGGCATGGTCCTAGGGCTCAGATCCTCAGAGAGAGAGAAAGAAAGAGAGAAAGAGAGAATTAGAGAGAGCACACTTAAATTCACACAGGACACCGAATAGGACAGGAGAAGTACTCCAGATATAACAAACTGACCCTAGCCCCCCGACACAAACTACTGCAGCATAAATACTGGAGGCTGAGACAGGAGGGGTCAGGAGACACTGTGGCCCCATCCGAGGACACCCCGGACAGGGCCAAACAGGAAGGATATAACCCCACCCACTTTGCCAAAGCACAGCCCCCACACCACTAGAGGGATATCTTCAACCACCAACTTACCATCCTGAGACAAGGCTGAGTATAGCCCACAAAGATCTCCGCCACGGCACAACCCAAGGGGGGGCGCCAACCCAGACAGGATGACCACATCAGTGAATCAACCCACTCAGGTGACGCACCCCTTCCAGGGACGGTATGAGAGAGCCCCAGTAAGCCAGTGACTCAGCCCCTGTAATAGGGTTAGAGGCAGAGAATCCCAGTGGAAAGAGGGGAACCGGCCAGGCAGAGACAGCAAGGGCGGTTCGTTGCTCCAGAGCCTTTCCGTTCACCTTCACACTCCTGGGCCAGACTACACTCAATCATATGACCCACTGAAGAGATAAGTCTTCAGTAAAGACTTAAAGGTTGAGACCGAGTTTGCGTCTCTGACATGGGTAGGCAGACCGTTCCATAAAAATGGAGCTCTATAGGAGAAAGCCCTGCCTCCAGCTGTTTGCTTGGAAATTCTAGGGACAATTAGGAGGCCTGCGTCTTATGACCGTAGCGTACGTGTAGGTATGTACGGCAGGACCAAATCAGAGAGATAGGTAGGAGCAAGCCCATGTAATGCTTTGTAGGTTAGCAGTAAAACCTTGAAATCAGCCCTTGCTTTGACAGGAAGCCAGTGTAGGGAGGCTAGCACTGGAGTAATATGATCAAATTTTTTGGTTCTAGTCAGGATTCTAGCAGCCGTATTTAGCACTAACTTAAGTTTATTTAGTGCTTTATCCGGGTAGCCGGAAAGTAGAGCATTGCAGTAGTCTAACCTAGAAGTGCCAAAAGCATGGATTAATTTTTCTGCATCATTTTTGGACAGAAAGTTTCTGATTTTTGCAATGTTACGTAGAGGGAAAAAAGCTATCCTTGAAATGGTCTTGATATGTTCTTCAAAAGAGAGATCAGGGTCCAGAGTAACGCCGAGGTCCTTCACAGTTTTATTTGCGACGACTGTACAACCATTAAGATTAATTGCCAGATTCAACAGAAGATCTCTATGTTTCTTGGGACCTAGAACAAGCATCTCTGTTTTGTCCGAGTTTAAAAGTAGAAAGTTTGCAGCCATCCACTTCCTTATGTCTGAAACACATGCTTTTAGCGAGGGCAATTTTGGGGCTTCACCATGTTTCATTGAAATGTACAGTTGTGTGTCATCCGCATAGCAGTGAAAGTTAACATTATGTTTTCGAATGACATCCCCAAGAGGTAAAATATATAGTGAAAACAATAGTGGTCCTAAAACGGAACCTTGAGGAACACCGAAATTTACAGTTGATTTGTCAGAGGACAAACCATTCACAGAGACAAACTGATATCTTTCCGACAGATAAGATCTAAACCAGGCCAGAACTTGTCCGTGTAGACCAATTTGGGTTTCCAATCTCTCCAAAAGAATGTGGTGATCGATGGTATCAAAAGCAGCACTAAGGTCTAGGAGCACGAGGACAGATGCAGAGCCTCGGTCTGATGCCATAAAAAGGTAATTTACCACCTTCACAAGTGCAGTCTCAGTGCTATGATGGGGTCTAAAACCAGACTGAAGCATTTATACATTGTTTGTCTTCAGGAAGGCAGTGAGTTGCTGCGCAACAGCCTTTTCTTACATTTTTGAGAGGAATGGAAGATTCAATATAGGCCGATAGTTTTTTATATTTTCTGGGTCAAGGTTTGGCTTTTTCAAGAGAGGCTTTATTACTGCCACTTTTAGTGAGTTTGGTACACATCCGGTGGATAGAGAGCCGTTTATTATGTTCAACATAGGAGGGCCAAGCACAGGAAGCAGCTCTTTCAGTAGTTTAGTTTGAATAGGGTCCAGTATGCAGCTTGAAGGTTTAGAGGCCATGATTATGTTCATCATTGTGTCAAGAGATATAGTACTAAAACACTTGAGCGTCTCTCTTGATCCTAGGTCCTAGCAGAGTTGTGCAGACTCAGGACAACTGAGCTTTGAAGGAATACGCAGATTTAAAGAGGAGTCCGTAATTTGCTTTCTAATAATCAAAGAAGTTCATGAATTTACCACTGCTAAAGTGAAAGCCATCCTCTCTTGGGGAATGCTGCTTTTTAGTTGGCTTTGCGACAGTATCAAAAAGGAATTTCGGATTGTTCTTATTTTCCTCAATTAAGTTAGAAAAATAGGATGACCGAGCAGCAGTAAAGGCTCTTCGGTACTGCATGGTACTGTCTTTCCAAGCTAGTCGGAAGACTTCCAGTTTGGTGTGGCGCCATTTCCGTTCCAATTTTCTGGAAGCTTGCTTCAGAGCTCGGGTATTTTCTGTGTACCAGGGAGCTAGTTTCTCATGAGAAATGTTTTTAGTTTTTAGGGGTGCAACTGCATCTAAGGTATTGCGCAAGGTTAAATTGTTCAGTTAGGTGGTTAACTAACTTTTTGTCCTCTGGCGTCCTTGGGTAGACAGAGGGAATCTGGAAGGACATCAAGGAATCTTTGTGTTGTCTGTGAATTTATAGCACGACTTTTGATGTTCCTTGGTTGGGGTCTGAGCAGATTATTTGTTGCATTTGCAAACGTAATAAAATGGTGGTCCAATAGTCCAGGATTATGAGGAAAAACATTAAGATCCACAACATTTATTCCATGGGACAAAACTAGGTCCAGAGTATGACTGTGACAGTGAGTGGGGAGGAGGTCAGAGACCTGGCAGTGTGGCGCCAGGACAACAACCTCTCTCAATTTGAGCAAGACAAAGGAGCTAATTGTGGACTACAGGAAAAGGAGGGCCAGACAGGCCCCCCATTAACATCGACGGGACTGAAAAGGAGCAGTTCAAGAGTTTCAAGTTATTTGGTGTCCACATCACAAACAAACTAACATAGTCCAAACACACCAAGACAGTTGTGAAGAGGGCACAACATCACCTTTTACCCCTCAGGAGACTGAAAAGATTTGGCATCCCCAGATCCTCAAAAAGTTCTACACCTGCACCATCGACAGCCTCCTGACCGGTTGCATCATCGCCTGGTATGGAAACTGCTCGGCATCTGTAAGGTGCTACAGAGGGTAGTGCGTATGGCCTCCTACATCACTGGGGCCAAGCTTCCTGACATCCAGGACTTATATACTAGGCGTGTCAGAGGAAGGCCCAAAGAGTTGTCAAAGACTCCAGTCACCCAAGTCATAGACTGTTCTCTCTGCTACCGCATGGCAAGCGGTACCCGGAGCGACCAAAATCTAGGACCAAAAGGCTCCTTTACAGCTTCTACGCCCAAGTCATAAGACTGCTGAACAATTAAACTAATCCAATAGTTACCCGGACTATTTACATCGACATTCCGTCGATACTCGCTGTTAATTATCTATTTATAGTCACTTTACAAATGAAATCGACTAACCTGTACCCCCATTGACTTGGTCCTGGTACCCCTGTATATACCCTCGTTATTTTTATGGAAATTGATTGGGTTACTTTTTGATTGATATAAAAAAAAAGTACTTTAGTTTATTTACTAAATATTTTATTAACTCTATTTCTTGAACTGCATTGTTGGTTAAGGGCTTGTAAGTAAGCGTTTCACAGTAAGGTATGCTGTTGTATTCGGCGCATGTGACAAATACAATGTGATACCATTGCTACAGTGCCTTCAGAAAGTATTCACACCCCTTGACTTTTTCCACATTTTGTTTTTTTCCTCTGGCCCACACATTATTCTATTTTATTTTTACAAATGAATAAACAATGAAAAGCTGAAATGTATTGACTCATTAACTATTTAAATAAATGTATTAACTCATTAACTATTCAACCCCTTTGTAATGCCAAGCCTAAATAAGTCCAGGATTAAAGATGTGTTTCACAAAACACACACTAAGTTGCATGGACTCACTCTGTGTGCAGTAATAGGGTTTAACATGATTTTATAATGACTACCACATCTCTGTACCCCACACATAGAGTTATCTGTAAGGTCCCTCAGTCGAGCAGTGAATATCAAACACAGATTCAACCACAAAGACAAGGGAGTTTTTCCAATGCCTTGTAAAAAAAGAGCACCTATTGGTAGATGCAAAAGTTAAAAAGCAGACACTGAACATGTTGAAGTTATTACTTACACCTTGAATGGAATATCAAAACACCCAGTCACTACATAGATACATGCGTCCTTCCTAACTCAGTTGCCGTAGAGGTAGGACACCGCTCAGGGATTTCACCATGAAGCCAATAGTGACTTTAAAATAGTTACAGAGTTTAATGAATACAGTGAATGTTCATGAGTGTCTGAGTTAAAGATTTGAAAAAAAAAAATCTATTTGAAAATCTATGTCCTGAAAATGGAAGTTAAAAGAGGGGATGCTGGCTGGGATGCTAGCCTTCTAGGCAGAGTTGCAAAGAAAAAGCCATATCTCATACTGGCCAATAAAACTAAAAAGATTCAGATGGGCAAAAGAACACACTGGACAGAGCAGACACTCGTTAGAGGAACTCTGCCTGGAAGGCCAATATTCCGGAGTTGCCTCTTCACTTTTGACGTTGAGACTGGTGTTTTGCGGGGTATTATTTAATAAAGCTGCCAGTTGAAGACTTGTGAGGCGTCTGTTTCTTAAACTAGACACTAATGTACTTGTCTTCTTGCTCAGTTGTGCACCGGAGCCTCCCACTCCTCTTTCAATTCTGGTTAGGGCCAGTTTGCGCTGTTCTGTGGAGGGACTAGTACACGGCATTGTACCAGATCTTCAGTTTCTTGGCAATTTCTCGCATGGAATAGCCTTCATTTCTCAGCACAAGAATAGACTGACAAGTTTCAGAAGAAAGTTCTTTGTTTCTAGCCGTTTTGAGCCTGTAACCGAACCCACAAATGCTGATGCTCCAGATACTAGTCTAAAGAACTAGTCTAAAGAAGGCCAGTTGTATTGCTTCTTTAAATCAGAGTACTACTTCAGCTAAAACTGTTGAGGAACTCAGAAATCTGCACCAGGAACGACGAGACGGCCTACAGGGAGGAGGTGAGGGCCCTCGGAGTGTGGTGTCAGGAAAATAACCTCACACTCAACGTCAACAAAACTAAGGAGATGATTGTGGACTTCAGGAAACAGCAGAGGGAACACCCCCCTATCCACATCGATGGAACAGTAGTGGAGAGGGTAGCAAGTTTTAAGTTCCTCGGCGTACACATCACAGACAAACTGAATTGGTCCACCCACACAGACAGCATCGTGAAGAAGGCGCAGCAGCGCCTCTTCAACCTCAGGAGGCTGAAGAAATTTGGCTTGTCACCAAAAGCACTCACAAACTTCTACAGATGCACAATCGAGAGCATCCTGTCGGGCTGTATCACCGCCTGGTACGGCAACTGCTCCGCCCACAACCGTAAGGCTCTCCAGAGGGTAGTGAGGTCTGCACAACACATCACCGGGGGCAAACTACCTGCCCTCCAGGACACCTACACCACCCGATGTCACAGGAAGGCCATAAAGATCATCAAGGACAACAACCACCCGAGCCACTGCGTGTTCACCCCGCTATCATCCAGAAGGCGAGGTCAGTACAGGTGCATCAAAGCTGGCGCCCGAGAGACTGAAAAACAGCTTCTATCTCAAGGCCATCAGACTGTTAAACAGCCACCACTAACATTGAGTGGCTGCTGCCAACACACTGACTCAACTCCAGCCACTTTAATAATGGGAATTGATGGGAAATGATGTAAAATATATCACTAGCCACTTTAAACAATGCTACCTAATATAATTTTTACATACCCTACATTATTCATCTCATATGTATACGTATATACTGTACTCTATATCATCTATTGCATCCTTATGTAATACATGTATCACTAGCCACTTTAACTATGCCACATTGTTTACATACTCATCTCATATGTATATACTGCACTCAATACCATCTACTGTATCTTGCCTATGCCGCTCTGTACCATCACTCATTCATATATCTTATGTACATATTCTTTATCCCCTTACACTTGTGTCTATAAGGTAGTAGTTTTGGAATTGTTAGCTAGATTACTTGTTGGTTATTACTGCATTGTCGGAACTAGAAGCACAAGCATTTCGCTACACTCGCACTAACATCTGCTAACCATGTGTATGTGACAAATAAAATTTGATTTGATTTGGAAGTAGTCACAGATAATTGCCCACTCCTGTGAAATGAAATCATTCTTAAAATTGAACTGTATCAAGCATACCACGTCACCTGCATATCACCCAGCTTCAAATGGGTTAGCTGAAAGGCTAGTAGAAAATCTTAAGGAGTCGCTAGCTAACAACAGAACAATAGGTGGTATGACGTTACTGCATTGTGTTACTAACTTCCTATATGGCTACCTTAACACACCGCATACTAGTACATGGAAAACGCCAGCAGAGCTGTTCTTAAAGAGACAGGTTCGTACACAACTGTCCCTGGTCAAATCACAGTTCTCGCCGAGTGTATAGATTGAGGGGGTCACAAATCAACAGTGAAAAACTACAGTAGGTCAGATCCTTCTCTGTTGATCAAGAGGTCTTGTTAAAGAATTCCAGGGGAGGAGAAAAGTAGTTCTGGGTCCTGTCACATACATGGTTAATGTTGAGGGTAACTGTGTGAATAGACATGTGAATCAGATATTGAACATCAAGCCAATGAGACAAGGTGATGTTCCTGCACAGGGAGCTGGTTCTCTTTATGTGGGAGGATCTAGAGGATCTGTTGACATTGATATGGACAATGCGATCAATGTGCCTCAGAGCACAGCTGCTGAAGCAGTTGAGGTGCCTCCACCACAGCCTCGGAGTGTTGTTCTGAGACCCCGTCCTGTCCGTAACAAACGCCCACCACAGAGGATGAACTTGTAAAAGGACTACTGGAAAAATACTTTTGGAAAAAAAAATGTAAACAAAGTAATTTGTAACAACTTGTTTTGAAGAATCCTCTTACCTGTAAAAGGAAATGTTAAAACGCCGTAAATGGGGTATGTACTGTTATTGTTAAAGGTAAAATAAGGTAAAATAAGAGAGTAAGGTTTTCAAAACTAGTTGAAGTTACAAGGGAGGAGCTGTAGTGTTTGAAAGATAAGCAGTGTGTTATTATGCACTTCTGGTTTAAATGGTATACACATGTAGCTTAATTGGAGGCCCTCATTGGTTGCTGGCCAGGGTATTTAAGTGTGCTACATTTGAGCAAGTGCAGATGGACTTAGCTTGGAACAGCCTATGTTGTATCTGCTGTTATGTTGGAAATAAAGCGTCTTCGTGATCCGAAAGAGCGGAACTCCACCTTGTGGACTGGGAGAACTTGGTGAATTTTTTTCTCATGCCTTTTTTAATTTCCACCACTCTCGACAATCAAGTGTCTGACTGGGCAAGGGATTAATTTTATTCAGCTCACATTAATTTTATTCAGCTCACATGACGGCTGTGAACACTGTGGAACTTGTGGTAGAAACAAGGTGTTTAAGTTCCGACGTTTGCCTGAAGTTGGTCCATTCTGGGTGTGGGGGCTTTGGCTACTAGTGTCGTAGCACGATTGGCTTTGCCTCTTGGGGGTACTGTTGTCACGAAGAACACCTTCCCTCTCATTGTTCTAGATGAGCTGCAGAGGGACCAGCTTTCACTTCACCCTTGGGAGTAAAACCGCACTTGTGCCAAGCAGACTGGCGCTGCTCTTGTGGAACAGGATAAACAGGAGCAGATTTTTGCCTTTTTGTCCGAAGATCCTCTAGAGGACGATGCCGCCGCAGCAGCAAAGGTCCTCCGAGGAAGGAATACGAGCAACACCTCCTCCTGCTTCTTTTTCTCCTCAAAACGAAACTGCATAGATTCCAGGGCCTAGCCAAACAACCATGTAGGAGATATCGGCTCATCCAAGTACAACTGCTTGTCTCTCTAAGGCACCTGTAACAAAGTCAATCAAAGGTTCGGCTGCACCACCAATGTGGCCCCCTGGCTCGTCCCGAGCTCCGACACCGTGCAACATGCGCAAGACGAAATCGGCCGTAGCACAAATCATCTATGAGCGCTGCATGGGGCTCCCCAGCAGCCAGAACTGTGGCCAGGTCCACGAACAGCTCATTCTGGTAACCCTGCAGAACTGTGACCCTATGCACCTTGTCCAGCTACGCCCCAGAAAAAGGACGGCTTATTTGGGAGCGACGGGTTGGAGTTAGCCAGCCCTTTGTTAGCCAACAAGGCTAGGTCATCAGCTAGCTTCCCATCTACAGGAGGCATGTGGATAAGCCATGCCCCCTCAATCCCCTCAAAATACAAGAAGTGGGAATACCCATGCAATATGAGCTTGGCAGAATGTGGCTGGGTCCAAGTCTGGGGGAAAAAAGGCAAGTGGTGTTTGACTGCTGCTAGCACCTGTGGCAGGTATTTCCCACCAATTCTAGACACCTTCCGCCATGGGGTGGGGGGTGGGCGGACACTCCACTGACAAGCATGCAGCCACTCGGCGACATAGATCAATGAGTGGCGCACTAGAAGCCAGGGAATCCCTTACTACATACGAAGGAGTGATGTGTGGCTGCTGAGAAGCCAAACCCTCTCTCTCTCTGAAAAATCCCTGGAACCGACACCACGTTGTCAAACGAACGTGAGTCCTGACTCCCGTGTAACACTGAAGAAAACTGAGATATCAGCTAGTTCTATATTGCCATGCTGGGAGGATAGCTACATGGGATCCGACCACAAGCCCAGATCCACCCCTGTATCCTGCAACACAGACTCCGCTGAGGTACAGGCACCCAGGGGAAGAAAGTCAACTTCAGTTCTATCAAGCCTTCTAAGGAAGGCAACGCGTCACACGAACTGGTTCGAACCAGGGCAGCTTGAGCATACAGCCAGCCAAGACATACAAGACAACACTCATATGTATCATTCCAAGACATAGTGAAACCGCATGACTGTGGGCAAGGTTGTGAACTCGAACCCAGCCTTCGTGGACTTGTTCGTGCTTGTCATCTTACTTACATCCATTTAGTGAGGCTAAACAGTCAGAAGAATAACTAACAAATTGGTAAGGAACTTCACAAAACTAGTATGTAACATACAACGTCTAGAAGGATGAGCACGGCGTCCTTAAGTGGGACAGTTAAGTTGGAGTTTGTTTTAAAAACATTTTTTTGAATTGTTCTGCTCGGGCTCGAGATGAAGAGAGGAAGAATTGTCATCGTCAGGAGTGATTTTAATGTTCTTCAGTAGAGGGCTCTAGCTTGTGAACTCCCCATAGCTGTGTTGTACCTAGTTGACAAACTGAAAGGGAACCTACTTGACACACACTGTATAGGTTTCGATGTTACCACTGAACCAGAAGGTTTTGAGACCAAAACTTAAATTTTTTCAGATTAAATGTTTTATTACCAAGGACCATTTTTCTGATTTTGAATTTGAATTGTCATTTGCCCTACGGTATAATGCGGATCTTCAGTCCATGCCTAAGTATGTTTTGTTGAGTTTATTTACACACACTATATGTTTCACCTAATAAATCTGAATATCCTGGAATAACTGTTGGCTGTCTGGCTGACTGTGACTGTTAGTAACTTGTCATTGTCAAACAATTAATTTACTTAAATGTGCAATATGCAGAAATCGCTCTGCCATTTCCTGGTTGCAAAAATTCTAATAGTTTGCCTAATTTCAGTTTCTGACAAAACAAGCAGTGATTGTGTAGAGAATCATTTTACCATCTAAACCACCGTGAAATATATTTTCCATGACCCCCAAAAATATTGTATTTTCAGCTGTTTGAAGCTGGTGTCCAAAACCGAAAGTAAAAGGTGCAAAACTAAACTTAATAACGGAAAGTATCGAAATAGCACACATAGAACAGATCTACCACTTCTTAGACTTGCTTTCAATGAGAATGACAGATCTATAACTCAGATTTCTATGTGAATTAGATCGGGTTGCCCAAAATGTTACATATTGCAGATTTAAATAAACTATAGAAACTATTAAACTATGACAGGTTCTAATTGTGTTTTAGTTACCTTGACAAACCATCTCAAACCTCTACTCCATTGAGGTTGCAGAACATGCAACCCCTGGAGATGGTGAATGTTTGAACAAGTAATGGTACTGAAGTGTGGGAGATTCCTCAGGTGATTGGATGACTCACCCCAGTAAACAGACGGGATGGAGAGGGATTCCAAATAAGAAGCTTTAATTAACTAATTTACCTGGCAACTAGAGACAAACTGTCACTTCCTGTTTTTAATAAAGCTTCAAAACCGTTTATTTCACACAATTCAAGTGTGTGTAAAAGTACAAAGTTTAGCTTCACAGAATACAATATACACTACATGCTTTGAGAGAGTATCAACATAAAAAATACCATAACAATTGGATAATACTGCTAGGAAACATAATTTTGAAACTTGGAAAGACGTTTTTATATTTTCCCATAAAAGAGTTGACAAAAGGAAGATTTCAACAACCTAAATGACTTCACTAATCAAGAACAGAATCACTTTCTTTCACTGGTGGTAACTCAAATCTGCTCACATTAGGAGAGTGAATGAGGTCAATAGGGAACCATAACATTGAAACGGTAGTTCCTATGTTGAGCCTCGAACAATGAATGATTACTAATGTCAGTTGCAGTTTCAGATTGAGATCCTTGAATGGGCCAAGTTTACACCCAAGCCGTGGCCATTTACATGTAAGAATGTACCCACTGGGCACACACTGGCTGGTTCAACGTTTCCACATCATTTCAATAAAATTAAGTTGAACCAACGTGGGCTAGACGTTGAATTGACTTTTGTGCCCGGTGGGTAGTTACTCCCCTTTCTGCTGCTGTGAGATACCTACTGTAGATCTAGCTTGAGGTACAACTCCCAACCACAGATCTAGGATCAGATTAAACTACCCTAAAACTTCACCTTAACCATTAGGTGGACAAATTATCTGACCATGTGTCCGTAGTTAGGGAAAACTTTTATCCGTAAATCTGCTGTCTCAATATCCCAGTGTACTCTTACAAATGTATATGACGATTTACAGTTCAAGGTGATGTTGTTGTTCAAAGTCTGTGAAAAGCCTGATAACTTAAGCACCTCGGACTACTCTACATGTGGCGACTTGATTCTTATCAATTCAGCCAAGGTCTTGGAATCCAAACCTTGTCCTATTCACCACTTAACTTTTGCCTCCCCTCTCCATCCTGATAACAAGGTATGTTGATAACTGTCTGATTGTACTTGCTCATTGCCATACCCAGAGGTTACTATGTCTTTTACGGGCCTTTGATCCATACTTTTTTATTGCAAATGAACTTCTGCAACACATTGGTTAATTTGTGACCATAAAGTTGTCACGAATCCCGTTTCCTGAGTCTGTTTTTTGCCTGTGTTCTGTCCTGGAGTGTTTTTTCCGGCGTCCTGGAACGCACCCTGTCTGGTTGCCGGGCAATGTAGCCAGTTGGGAGTTCTGATTACCCGCACCTGTATCCCATCAGCTATCTGCACACCTGGTCCTGATCATCATCTCTCCTCTTCATAAGCCCGGACCTGACATCCATTCCCTGCCGGATCGTTAGCCATGAACAGTATGTTGTGCCAGAGTATCAGCCTCAAGTTGGATAGAATTTGTTTTGTTGTTTTTTACGTATTGCTTGCCTTAAACTTACCTCCGTTTGTTCTGTCTTCAGTTACTCACCCGGATCATTTACCCCATTCCCGCCTGGTCGTCGGAGGATTCCGCTACCCCATTGGATCCACCTATTTACTCCCATCAACTCACCACCGCTGCCCGCTACGCCACCTGGATATATCTACCCATTCACATTCACTTGTAAATAAATGCTCACCTTCTTCCTACTCTCCTTGTCCTGGTCTGCTTCTGGGTTCGATTTTGAAAGAACGTGACAGAACGATCCGGCCAAGGATGAACCCAGCGGACCTGGACTCCGTTTGCCATGCCATTACCCAGCAGGAGAAGATGTTGGGACAACACAACACGGCGCTACACGAGATCGCAGGTTCAATCCGGAACTTATCGGATCGATTAACGAGTATCCAGGATAAGCTCAGGTTGCCGGCGGATCATCCACCACCTGTTTCACCCATATCACCTGCCGATTCGGGAGCAGGTTCCTTCCGTGAGCCCAAGGTTCCGACACCGGAGAAGTACGAGGGAGATCTGGGAGGATTCCGTTCATTTCTTTTACAGTGTGGGTTAGTTTTTGATCTGCAGCCCTACTCTTACGCCACAGATAAGGCTAGGATAGCTTTTGTTATTGAGCTGCTGCGTGGTAGAGCTCTGGAATGGGCTTCAGTTGTTTAGGAACGACGGGACACATGCATGACGTCATAACAGGGTTTCACGGCAGAGATGAGAAAGCTTTTTGACCATTCAGTCCGAGGTAAGGACGCAGCTAAACGTTTGTTCTCTCTTCGCCAAGGAGCTCGCAGTGTGGCAGACTTTGTGATAGAATTCAGGACATTGGCTGTGGAGAGTGGTTGGAATGAGGAATCACTACAAGCGTTTTTTTTACCAGGGGTTGTCGGAGCAACTCAAGGACGAGCTGATCTCCTATCCAGAGCCTAGTGACCTAGATAGTTTGGTCACTTTATCTATTCGGGTAGATAATAGAGTCCGAGAGAGAAGGAGGGAGAAGCAGTGGGGCCCATCCAATCAATCAGCAACTCGGTTACCATTCGGTTCAGGAAGTGAACCAGAACGTATTGATCGTTATTTCCCACACGGGATTAGTGGAGGGGTCTTGCCACCAGATCCTGAACCAATGCAAGTGGGGCGACACGGGCTAACTAAGGAGGAGCGCCAACGTAGACGTGAGACCAACAGCTGTCTCTACTGTGGTAGCTCGGGACATTACATCTCCGCTTGTCCACAGCGCCCGTTAAACTGCCCGGCTCGCTAGTTTTGGGAGGAATTTTAGCGAGCCAATTTCAACCTCTCAAGAATCCTGTCAGACCCCGTTTTCCTGCGACCCTTATGAATAAGGATCAGAGCTTAGAGATGAACGCTTTTATCGATTCAGGTGCCGATGGCAGCTTTATTGATGCCGACTTGGTGGAACAGCTGGGGCTTTCCAAGGAGCAATTGCCGGAAGCCATTGAAGCAACCACTCTGAACGGCAGTAGTCTGACACGGATCACTATGAGGACTGAACCGGTGAAGATGTTGTTGTCGGGGAATCATTCAGAGTTTATCTCCTTCATTCTGTCCTCGCCCCATGTTCCTCTGGTTCTTGGTTACCCCTGGCTGAAGGAACACAATCCCTCGTTTGATTGGGTGATGGGTAAGGTAACTAGTTGGAGCATTGATTGTCATGCTAACTGCCTTAGGACTGCCTGTTCTCCTGCCGTTTCCAGTCAGGTCAGTGACTCTGCTCCTCCTGATTTGTCCCTGGTTCCAGAAACATATCACGAGTTGGGTGAAGTATTCAGTAAACAGAAGGCTCTGTCCCTTCCTCCCCACCGACCTTATGACTGTGCGATTAATCTGTTTCCTGGAGCCGCCTTTCCCAAGGGACGGTTATACAGTATCTCTCGACCTGAACGTGAGGCCTTGGAGACCTACATCAAGGAGTCTCTAGCTACAGGTCTCATTCGGCCCTCGTCATCACCTCTGGGAGCAGGATTTTTTTTGTGAGCAAGAAGGATGGCTCTCTTCGACCGTGTATTGATTATCGGGGTTTGAATGATATTACGGTCAAGAACAAGTATCCCCTGCCCTTGATGAGCTCGGCTTTCGATTCTTTACAGGGTGCTATGGTTTTTACGAAGCTTGATTTACGTAATGCTTATCATTTGGTTCGGATCAAAGAGGGGGACAAGTGGTTGACTGGGTTCAATACTCCGATGGGACATTTCGAGTACCAGGTGATGCCGTTTGGACTGACCAACGCTCCTGCTGTGTTCCAAAGTATGGGGAATGACGTTCTGAGAGATATGATTGGTATTTTTGTGTTCGTTTACCTGGATGATATCCTCATCTTCTCGAAGGAGCTTTCTAGCCACGTTCAGCATGTCAAGCAGGTCCTGCAGCGGTTATTGGAGAACCGTCTGTTCATGAAGGCTGAGAAGTGCGATTTTCACGCCCACACGACGTCCTTCCTCGGGTACATCATCTCCAGGGGAGAGATCAAGATGGACCAAGAGAAGGTTCGGGATTGGGTCCAGCCCGGTACGAGATTGCAGCTCCAGAGATTCCTGGGGTTTGCAAATTTTTATCTGAGGTTTATCCGTGATTACAACCGGGTGGCCGCCCCTTTAACTGTACTGACGTCTTGCACCAGAAAGTTCTGTTGGTCTCCTGAGGCAGACCGAGCATTTCTAGATTTGAAGAGCCGATTCACCAACGCCCGATTCTCTCTCAACCTGACACTTCCCGTCAGTTCGTTGTGGAGGTGGATGCGTCTGATGTGGGGTGGGCGCCATCCTGTCCCAGCGTAGCTCCACTGACGGTAAACTCCATCCCTGCGCCTTCTACTCTTGTCGTCTTTCTCCAGCTGAAAGAAACTACGATGTGGGTAACCGGGAGCTTCTCGCTGTGAAGCTTGCCTTGGAGGAGTGGCGTCACTGGTTGGAGGGAGCGGAGCAACCGTTTGTGGTCTGGACTGACCACAAGAATCTGGCTTACGTGCAATCGGCTAAACGTCTCAACTCCCGTCAGGCCCGGTGGGCTTTGTTTTTTGGGCGCTTCAATTTTTCCCTGACGTTCCGACCTGGGTCGAAGAACGGGAAGGCGGACGCCCTGTCCCGGATGTTCTCCAAGACGGAGGAGAGTGGGGCCAAGACTGAGACGATTCTTCCCCAGAACGTTGTCGTGGGAGCCGTTACATGGAGCATTGAGGAGGAGGTGATGGCGGCTCTTCGGACACAGCCCGGGCCCGATAACGGTCCACCCGGTCGGTTGTTCGTGCCTGAGTCGGTTCGTTCTGCTGTCCTTCAGTGGTCCCACGCCAGCAAGATAGCTTGTCACCCTGGTGTTGCTCGGACTATGGCCCTACTGCGCAGACGATTTTGGTGGCCTGCCATGGGAGAAGATACCCGGAGGTTTGTTGCCGCTTGTCCTGTTTGTGCGCAGAATAAGAGTACCAATCGGGCCAGGTCTGGGCTTCTTCACCCCCTACCTATTCCCCGGCGACCGTGGTCGCATCTGGCCCTGGATTTTGTCACGGGGTTGCCCTCTTCTGTTGGTAACACGGTTATTCTGACCATTGTGGATAGATTCAGCAAGTTTGCCCACTTTGTTCCCCTCTCCAAGCTGCTTTCTGCCACTGAGACGTCCGAGATCCTGGTTAGGGAGGTGTTCAGGGTCCACGGGTTGCCCTGTGACATTGTTTCTGACCGTGGTCCTCAGTTTACCTCTGCTGTCTGGAAATCCTTCTGTTTGGCCATTGGAGCTACAGTCAGTCTCACATCTGGATTTCACCCCCAATCTAATGGTCAGGCGGAGAGAGCCAACCAGAAGATGGAGTCCACGCTGCGCTGTCTTGTTTCCTCTGATCCCACCTCTTGGTCCTCTCAATTACCCTGGGTCGAGTATGCTCATAATACTCTCCCTTCATCTGCCACTGGGATGTCTCCCTTCCAGTGCCTGTACGGTTACCAACCTCCCTTGTTTCCTTCTCAGGAGCGGGATCTCTTGGTTCCTTCTTTCCAGACCCACATTCGTCGTTGCCACCCCACCTGGCATCGGGCCAGGGAAGGCCCTCCTTAAGGTTTCTGACCGGTATCAGATCCAGGCGAATCGTCGCCGTATTCCTGCCCCCGCTTATACCGTCGGATATAGGGTTTGGTTGGCTACACGGGATCTTCCTCTACGGACTGAGTCGAGGAAACTGTCACCGAAGTTCATTGGTCCGTTTGTAGTGGAGAAGATCATTAATCCTGTTGTGGACCGACTCAAGTTGCCTGCTACACTAAGAGTACATCCCACCTTTCATGTCTCCTGCCTCAAGCTGATTCTCCTCAGTCCTCTGTTGCCCCCTCCTCCTCGTCCTCCTCCTCCTCGGATGATCGGAGGTGGTCCTGTCTACACGGTGCGCCGCATCATGGACTCCAGACGGCGGGGTCGAGGTTTCCAGTATTTAGTGGATTGGGAAGGATATGGTCCTGAGGAGAGGAGTTGGATTCCTCGGCGTCAGATCCTTGATGATGACCTGCTTCGTGACTTTTACCGCCTCCACCCTGGCGCTCCGGGTAGTCCACCCGGTGGCGTTCGTCGGAGGGGGGGGGTACTGTCACGAATCCCGTTTCCTGAGTCTGTTTTTGCCTGTGTTCTGTCCTGGAGTGTTTTTTCCGGCGTCCTGGAACGCACCCTGTCTGGTTGCCGGGCAATGTAGCCAGTTGGGAGTTATGATTACCCGCACCTGTATCCCATCAGCTATCTGCACACCTGGTCCTGATCATCATCTCTCCTCTTCATATGCCCGGACCTGACATCCATTCCCTGCCGGATCGTTAGCCATGAACAGTATGTTGTGCCAGAGTATCAGCCTCAAGTTGGATAGAATTTGTTTTGTTGTTTTTTACGTATTGCTTGCCTTAAACTTACCTCCGTTTGTTCTGTCTTCAGTTACTCACCCGGATCATTTACCCCATTCCCGCCTGGTCGTCGGAGGATTGTGGAGTGTGGTTGGCAAATACGAACCATATCACACAATGACATGACGCACTTGCAACAGTGTTTCCCAACCCTGGTCCTCCAGTAACCCCAACAGTACAATTTTACTGTAACCCTGGACAAGCACACCTGATTCAAATTGTCAGCTAATCATCAAGCCTTCAATGAGTTGAATGAGGTGTATTTGTCCAGGGCTACAACGAAACTGCGTACTGTTGGAGGTACTGGAGGACCAGGGTCGGGAAACACTGACTTACAACGTTTACATTCTGTTCTGCCAACGACATCTTCGAAAACATCCAAATACAGTACCATCAGTGTCTTTCGAATGGTTATAGTATAGTAGTATATGATAGAAAATATAAGTGCAACTCACTTCAATACTGATACCGTGATCAATTCCTTACCAAATGTTTCAGGCTCCCCTGCCCCCATAAGAATAACAAAACTGATATATAAACAGTTGTGTCTCCCATCAAATGAGGTCATTTGTATCAAATGGCTAGATGAACACGTGAGTTCCACACTGTGCCTCAGTTACAACAACAAGCCTATAAAACAGCACTACAGCAGTGCGCCATACAGTTAGTGCTGAGGTGGATATTTTCAAGGCTTTGGTTTCTCCCAGGGAGGGGGGGACAGGGGGGGGGGCAAAATGAGTAAATAATATGCTTTCTATCGTGAGAAAGTTTCATCTCTTGAGAATATTCTGTGATGCACATTGTTTTTGTTTAAGGTTAAGCCTATAATGAGTATACACAGTGTGTGATATTTTATCCTAGCCTCTTGGCTACAGAAGGAGCACATCTATGTTGATACTTTTATGAAAGACTCTGGAGAAAAAGCATTGGTTACATTTGATTGGTTATGGCATTACTCAACACAGCAACCTCTGGGTATTATTCAACTTAACTCTGGCCTCGGTATAAGCCTAGTGATTTTTTTCAAATGTGAAACTGCACCTTATTCACAAGCCAAAAAAGTTACTTTCCATAACACATGGAACTACTGTATGCAATCATTCGTAAACATAACAGCTAGAGAGTGCTTCATAGCAAAGTAATCATAATCATAAAACCAGGTCATTAATGGTTACAAAAAGCCCAATCTGCACTCAACAAGCTCAGAGAGCTACTGATGTAATGACTTGAGGTCAATAGGAAAACAGTGAGAGGCACTGAAGAGGGCAACCTCGAGGTCTCTGCATTCTCTATGCTACATCAGTGTGGTCTCTCCTATGGTATATGAGTGCAGTCTCTATAGGGCATGATGAGTGTGGACTGTCCTCGGCATAACAAGGGCTTGGTATTAAAATGGTTAATCATTCATCACAATAATAATTATTATTAATGTATCATTTCAATGTATGAGTTATTATAGATGTAGCTAGTGTTATTGTATTGTAAATTGAGCAGAACAACAAGCACCAGCTATGTGATAAGAGACATTAATACATGTCAGACTACAGGGAACGCTTAGTGCTGCGCAAGAACACTTTATTAGGAAGAAACAGAGGCGTGTTCTTATTCAAATGAATGAATCCTCAGGGAGGTACTGCACAGGACGCAGCAAAGTATACTTTTCTTGCTTGATGTTGAATAAGGAAAGGACCCCTACACTGCAGTTTTTCTTTGTATCTTCCTCTCAATAGATTGTCAGAGAGGAACTAAAGAACATGAAAGGTAGTATCTTTGTATGCGACCCAATTCTAACTATCTTTGAACAAATGTAGACTTCATTATTATTGTGCACAGATTTTCTCAGCTGCAATGCGTTTCAATGAGCTAAACAATTCCAATTGAATCTGTAGTCCATTCCATTGCCCCCAGATGTGCTGTGCATGGTGGAATACACATTCAAGCACCATCTGTTTGACAGAAAAGACACTGAAATCAATCATGTTTGTGATGGCATGATAGTCTGAAATAAATAAATCAGGATCAACTGCTCTATTCCAAAATGAAAAACCATTTCAGGTGATCCTTGACCTCTAGCTGCTCTGGATTCTGAATGGCCTGTGTGGAACACGGCAGTATAAGCAGCACAAGAACGCACGTAAAGATATCAAAATTGCAAAGCAGTAGTCCTTATCAGGTCAACAGGACACAAAGATCATGTTTACTAGGTAATATGGGCCATAAAATGCGATTAACCATGGCTGAAGACCGAATTACACAATCCCATAATCATATTCTGTCATAAAACAAAAGGTAGAACAACTATGGGTGAGTCAATGAGACAAAGATGATGTAAGATACTGTAGCTACCCTTATACAATATCTGACAGTGAAAGAACTCTAGATAGCAGCACTGAAGCTCATTTGACTGTTTTATATATTAACATTTATTTTGATGGAATATAAATTGATCCAGGCACAAAAGACAGTCAGTAATTTTATTTTCATATTGAACTAAACTAACTATATAACACAAGGGCACTATGAAGTTGTATTTTCGTAAGGCCTAGGGGATTTATATGATTTTCTCTTTGCTTTTTAAGTTGAGGCTAATAACTTCTAGGCAGAGATACTCCCTTCCCCTAAGTATAGGAGAAGGTGCATTATGTTAGGTTGTGGGTAACGACCCCCATGTACAATCATACTTTGTTGACCAAGACTTGTAATTGTATGAGTGTTGCGGTGTATTTTAATTAGTTTTGTGAGGCTACAAAATACATTATTCTAATATGAAAGGCCTTGGAGTGAGATTAATATTATTATTACTATTTATGTTATATGGGGATAGCTACCCCCTTCCCTTTGGATAATGTATATAACACTGTTAGTGTCACCTCCTGCGCTGTCCTCCTGCTGAGTCAAAGAGTGTGCCCCACATAGCATGGTTAGATCCATGGCAGTCTTTTGGCCATTTATGTTATATGGGGATAGCTACCCCCTTCCCTTTGGATAATGTATATAACACTGTTAGTGTCTCCTCCTGCGCTGTCCTCCTGCTGAGTCACAGAGTGTGCCCCACATAGCATGGTTAGATCCATGGCAGTCTTTTGGCCATTTATGTTATATGGGGATAGCTACCCCCTTCCCTTTGGATAATGTATATAACACTGTTTGTGTCTCCTCCTGCGCTGTCCTCCTGCTGAGTCACAGAGTGTGCCCCACATAGCATGGTTAGATCCATGGCAGTCTTTTGGCCAGTTAGACTGACACTTTTTCATTTTATACGTCAATTATTAGACAAAAGGTATCTTGTTGTCCAAGACTTATAATTGTATTATGAGAGTGTTATCATTTATTTATTGTATTTGTTTTTTGTGTAGGCGTTGCCAAGTGCAACATGGACTCACGTTCTGAGATGCATGACAGAAAAGCCACTACACAACACTAAACAATACATTAATTGCACTATAACGGTGACAAACGGTGCCCATAGTTAAGTTGGATAACTGTTAGGGCCTACATAAAGCTGTCCCAACAGCAGAGCTTTCTTTACAGCACCATTGAGTAAATCCTTACCACCGCTACACCTAGCTATCAACAGAGCCTTGTCTGGCAGTGAAATAGTTAATTGAGCCTCATTTACTGCCTTAAAAAAACATAGCTGATATGGCTGACTTGCCTAAACAAATGTGGTTTCTAATGACAATTTAGATGTACAAACTATGGCATAAGGGGACGACAAGCGATAAGAGGCAATCAGTCATTTTGATTAAGACATTAATGAGCGAGCTAGGACGAACGTACATGAATCAATATAACTATTTGTTCAGCACTCTGGAAATTTACAGCGACAGAATTCAGAACATGGGCCACTCTTACAGTATTTTCCCTGTACACCAAGTCAGAACCGTAGCATAAATAAAGGGGGCATACTGTATAAGCAGACATGTGCACCACCAAGTCAGAACAGTAGGCTAAGTTATGAGGGTGAAAGGGACCAAATTAACAGGGTGAGGCACATGGGCTACTAATAGCTTACTACACAACATACACTTAGTATTACTTTCTTAGCTACAGTATACATATCTCCCTGGCATATTACATCATTATGCAGCAGCACACAATACATTTTTGGACTCACCTTTTTGTTCTGTGCTCACTTGAACAGGAAGGTGGCGGAGTGGTCCTTCTTGCGGGCAAATTTCATCATCAAAGTCTGGCATTCTCTGGATTGATGGTACTTTCAAGACAACTGGGAACCCCCCTCCCCCAAAAAAACAAAACATGGTCGAATCATGATGTCAGTGATCTTCAGGTCAGAGCTCTAGAAAGAGGCCAGAGTCCCCGACTTGGAATTCCGAGTCGGATGACCGCACAAAACGTATTTTCCCAGTCGGAGCTCATTTTTGCGAATACCATGCATGTGTAAAGCTGTCAAGGCAAAGGGTGGCTACTTTGCACTGTTCTGTGAAGGGAGTAGTACACAGCATTGTATGAGATCTTCAATTTTTTGAATGGAATAGCCTTCACTTCTCAGAACACGAATAGACTGACGAGTTTCAAAACAAAATTATTTGTTTCTGGCCATTTTGAGCCTGTAAGCGAACCCACAAATGCCGATGCTCCAGATACTCAACTAGCCTAAAGAAGGCCAGTTTTATTGCTTCTTCAAACACAACAACAGTTTTCAGCTGTGTTAACATAATTGCAAAAGGGTTTTCTAATGATCAATTAGCCTTTTAAAATGATAAACGTGGATTAGCTAACACAACGTGCCATTGGAACACAGGAGTGATGGTTGCTGATAATGGGCCTCTGTACGCCTAAGTAGATATTCCACAGAAAATCTGCAATTTCCAGCTACAATAGTCATTTACAACATTAACAATGTCTACACTGTATTTCTGATCAATGTCATGTTATTTTAATGGACAATTTTTTTTTGCTTTTCTTTCAAAAACAAGGACATTTCTAAGTGACCCCAAACTTTTGAATGGGAGTGTGTATATATCTTTTTTGATTCTGTTGATACCCCTATACAATATCTGACAGCGAAAGTACTCTATAGATAGCCTTACTGAAGCAACTCACAGCGAGGGAGAGCTGTGACACACTGGTCTGGGCAGGAAGCCATTGCAAATGCAGTATCCGCACAGAAATGTGCTCCTGAAGGTGCTGAGCTTTGATTGGTTCTCTCAAACGTTTTGTTTTTCTGGGGGCTTGAGACCTAACCTTGTTTCGATTTGAAAATCCAACAGTTGGTGGCTGTGTGTGGTGGTCCATGTGGGTGTTTGAGTGAGAAAGACACAGAGGAGAACCAATCAGTAAAAAAGCACATCCCCTTCATTATCGATGCATTGTGCCGACAACATCTAAATAGCCTTTCCAGACTCTGAAGTCAGGAGGACTTTGGGTTAGGTGTTAAAGGCAGTCCACTCTATAGAGATAATACGGCTCCTTTTACACAGACAGCCTATTTCTGATTGCAGCCAAAGGATCGGATAGAGAAATGAAAAAAACATTGTGGCGATTGAGACGTTGACAATTTTTTCTTTTACAATCAATTTCAAGGTAATTCAAGTTGGAAGCATTTTGTCCAACAAAAGCTTTGTTCCAATCTCATGTATGCATCGCCATATCTCAGAGGAAACAGCTATGACTTTACATTTTTGAAAGGGACAAGACACCTTACTGCACGAATGTCCATAAACAGTCAAAATGGCTTTCAGTTCATTATCAGGTATTCTTTATTGGCTTATTGATAGGTAATCATAGCAGTGTCAGAACATTATCATGGGCATTGATACCCAGCAGTACTTATTGACTGACCTCACTTAATGTGGCTCAAAGGCCGTATAGTCTTTACAATCTCCGCTGCTGGCTTGTTTGTTACACAGGAAATAATGGAGAGTCATTACAGCAGAGTTAATATTATTTTACTATAAAATTAACTCTGCAGAGTGAACTTAAAACTCGGTTGTGTAAAAGAAACCCAGTGTTGTTAATTTCCAAGAGTTGAGCACGATTCTGCCATTTTTCACTCTGTGTTGAGTAAAACACTCAAAACCACGCCATTCATGATCATTATCTCCAGCGTGCTCTACTGCAGTTTGAATTTTAAAAATGGTTTGTTTCAATATCTGTGTTCTTGCATGTACATAGATTGATAAATTAACCGTATGCAACACAAAGATAAATAACATACATTTTTCTAAAGTAATCCAATCTGTTAGTTGGACTTATTGCACCTGTTACTGAAATGATTGTTCTATTTTAGATGGTTTAGGTAGTGTCATTTCTTTATATTTCTAACCCTGGCAATCCTTCTGAATGCAGGTTGTGGGTGAAAAGATATTCCAATTGTTGAATATCCCCACTCTGGCTGGATTCCAATAGGAATTAAACATCAAGCCAGAATAATGTGACTTGCAGGCCTAATGTGGCCTGCAAACCAGGAGTTTCAGGTCACTGTATTACAATAGTATTTTTCTGTGTTTACCCTGATCCGAGTCAATTTAACCCTGATCAGAGTCAATTTATTTAGTATTATGAGTCAGAGTAAATATGTAATGTCACTGGTAGAACTAAAAATTAATCTAAACAATGAACTCTAGAATAGTGGACAACACTGCAGAGAGTTAATAAAAGTAATGTTGTGCAGGGTGAAACGCAATGACGCAGAGTTAAGTATAAACACTAAATTGAGCAAATACAACTCTGAAAAATAACTATTTTGCCAGAATACATTTAGCTTGTTTTAGACAGAGTAATATTATCTGCACAGTCATACTTCGTGGGAGCCTATCTATGGATCATGGCAAGGAAGGTACAATGCAGCAAATAGACAGGAGGAAGCACACTTTATGGATGCACATGTTTTTTCAATGTAAAAACATGAATTTGACATCATCATTTCATGCCATTATGGAGATAGGGTATGGATTTAGATACAGTATACACTCTTCAGTTGTCCCCATAGGAGAAACCTTTTGGGTTCCAGATCAAACCGTCAGTAGAAAGGGTTCTACCTGGAACCAAAACGGTTCTTCTAAGGGTTATCATATGGGGACAACCGAATAACCCTTTAAGGTTCTAGATAGCACCTATTCTTCTAAGAGTGTAGAGAGCGTTATCCATATAGCACAGGCAGGCAGGCAGGCAGGCAGACAGGTTCACGCACAAGCCCATGAGAATGGACCTATGTGAACTGTTGATGCCTTCAGAAAATGCATTATATAACACTGACCTCTAGTGGACGTTTAGAAGAGTATCGCTTTATCCATGTATTTACAGTGAGTTCCAAAAGTATCGGGACAGTGACACATTTTTAGTTGTTTTGGCTCTGTACTCCAGAACTTTGGATTTGAAATTATACAATGACTATGATGTTAAAATGCAGACTGTCAGCACAACTCTCCCTAGGAGTGGCCATCCTGCAAAGATGACAGCAAGAGCACAGCGCAGAATGCTCAATGAGGTTAAGAAGAATACTGGAGTGTCAGCTAAAGACTTACAGACATCTCTGGAGCATGCTAAGATTTCCCTTAACTGGAACCAAGAGGCTTAGCCTGAACCAAGAAAAACACCCCAAGACCATTATTCCTCCTCCACCAAACTTTACAGTTGGCACTATGCATTTGGGCAAGTAGGGTTCTCCTGGCATCCACCAAACCCAGATTCGTCCGTCAGACTACCAGATGGTTAAGCATGATTCATCACCCCAGAGAATGTGTTTATACTGCTCCAGAGTCCAATGGCAGCAAGCTTGACACCACTCCAGCTTATGCTTGGCATTGTGCATTGTGATCTTAGGTTTGTGTGCGGCTGCTCGGTCATGGAAACCCATTTCATGAAGCTCCCGACGAACAGCTCTTCTGCTGACGTTGCTTCCAGAGGCAGTTTGGAACTCATGGTGAGTGTTGCAACCGAGGACAGGCAATTTTTACACGTTAAGCGCTTCAGCACTTGGCCACAACACCCAGGAGACAAAGGGCTGTGAGAAGGGTTTAATTATAGATACATGAAAAGTGGGATGTATACAGAGGGTGCGGGACAAGCAAAGACGAACAGCAGAGGGGCTAAGGATTTTAGAGTTGGGGAAAGGGCCGATGAAACAGTGGGAAAGTTTACGAGACTCCTTCCGGAGGGGCAGGTCCCGAGTCGACAGTCATACCCTCTGCCCGAGAAGATAGCGGGGAGCAGGGATCCGGTGGGTGCTCCGCTTGTCGCAGATTCTTGAAAAGAGTGTCTCTCTTCCGGGTATGGCAACAGCGGCGGATGAACATTTGGGCTAAAGGTATGCTGACCTCTTCTTCTTGTTCAGAGAAGAGCGGGGGCTGATATCCCATGGAACACTTGAAAGGCGATTGACCAGTGGCCAAGCAGGGAATGGTGTTGCAGTTGTATTTCACGCACACAAGTTGCTGGCTCCAAGTTGTAGGCTTGGGAGAAGCCTCGGATCTCTCCGCCATTCCCGCAGAGTACCAGGACATCTGGGGGGTTTTCAATAAGGCCCGCACTACATCTCTCCTTCCGCATCAACCCTACGACTGAGCTATCGACCTTCTCCCGGGTACTACACCGCCTCGGGGGCGGCTTTAATCCGTGCCGGGTCCGAAGACCAAGACCATAGACAGGTACATTCAGGATTCTCTTGCTGCAGGGAGTATTCGTCCATCTGCCTCCCCTACTGGCACAGGGTTCTTCTTTGTAGAGAAGAAGGACAAAACCCTGAGCCCCTGAGACCGTGTATCGACTACCGGAGCTAAATTACATCACGGTTAAAAACGGTTACCCTCCAACACTCATCTCCTCTGCTTTCGAACCTCTTCAGGGGACGATTATTATCTCTAAGTTGGACTTTCGAAACGCCTACCATCTGGTTCGGATATGGAAAGGAGACGAATGGGAGATTTTTTAACACGGCTACCAGGCATTATGCGTACCTAGTTATGCCATTCGGACTGATCAATGCTCCCGCAATATTCCAGGCCCTGGTCAACAATGTGATCCGTGATATTTTTAACCAGTTTGTGTTTGTCTACCTTGACGACATCCTCGTTTTTTCCCAGTCAGCTCAAGAACACGTCCTCCACGTCAGACAGGTCCTTCAGCGTCTCCTAGAGAATCATCTTTTTGTTGTTGAATTTAACCTTTATTTAACTATGCAGAAAAATGTAAGCTGAAAAATTTGAATTCCATCACTCCGCCATCTCCTTCCTAGGGTATGTCATTTCTGCTGGAAATATGCAGATGGACTCTGACAAGGTGAGAGCGGCGGTGGATTGGCCTCAACCCACATCCAGAGTGCAGCTGCAACGTTTCCAGGGGTTTGCTAATTTCTACCGCCGCTTCATCCGGGGTTACAGCACCTTGGCTTTCCCCCTCTCCGCACTCACCTCTCCCAAGTTTCCGTTCACGTGGTCTCTAACAGCTGACCGGGCATTCTCAAACCTCAAGAATCGATTCACCACAGCTCCCATCTTAGTCCATCCGGACCCGTCCCGTCAGTTCGTGGTGGAGATTGACGCCTCGAACGTTGGATTGGGGGCTGTCCTTGCATTTTCCTTTCCCATTGTCTTAACCCCGCTGAGAGGAACTCCAACGTGGGAAATCGAAAACTACTCAAGATGACATTGGAGGATTGGAGACACTGGTTAGAGGGGGCTGAACATACATTCATAGTGTGGACTGATCACAAGAACCTGGAATATCTCCACACCGCCAAGCGCCTCAACTCTAGGCAAGCGCAATGGGCCCTGCTTTTCACTCTGTTCAACTTTACCATCTCCTATCGCCCAGGGTCCAAGAATGTGAAGCCGGATGCGCTCTCACGCTTCTCTAGCCCCACTGCTACACCGTCAGACCCCAAGACTATCCTCCCTACCTCTTGTCTAGCGGCTGCACTCATCTGGGGTATTGAGAACCAGGTCCGTGAGGTGCAGCATTCGCAGCTGGATCCCGGGACAGGGTCCCCCGGCTAACCGGATGTTTGTCCCGGACTCTGCCCATTCCCCGGCCCTGGATTGGACTCATTCCTCCAGACTTGCCATCCTGGCTCCCGTTGGACCCTGGCCTTTGTACGACAACGCTTTTGGTGGCCCACCATGGTTTCTGAAGTCTCCGTGTTAGTCATTGCCTCCACTGTGTGTACTCAGAATAAGACTCCACGGCAAGCTCCGGTTGGCCTCCTTCAGCCACTCCCTGTTCCTCACCGCCCCTGGTCTCATATATCCCTGGACTTCGTCACTGGCCTCCCTCCATCAGATGGCAACACCACTATCCTTACGGTGGAAGATAGGTTTTCCAAAGCTCATTCCCCTTCCCAAGTTACCCTCAGCCAAGGAGACGGCCCAGCTCATGGTGCGGCACATCTTCCAGATCCATGGACTTCTGGTGGACATGGTCTCCAATCGCTGGCCTCAGTTCTCGTCACGGTTCTGGTAGGCTTTCTGCACCCTCATTGGGTTGTCGGCCAGCGTGTCCTCCGGTTTTCACCCCCAGTCCAACGGTCAGTCAGAGCGAGCCAATCAGGACTCTTCGCTGCCTTGTCTCCGCCAACCCCACCAACTAGAGCCAGCAACTTGTGTGGTTGGAATACACCTGCAACACCATTCCCTGCTCGGCCAATTGTCTCTCGCCTTCCGAGTATTCCATGGGATATCAGCCCCCGCTATTCCCTGAAAAAGAGGAAGACGTCAGCATACCCTCGGTCCACATGTTTGTCCACCACTGTCGCCGTACCCAGAAGACAGCCCTGTCCGTTCTTCTCAAGACCACCTCCAGGTATCGGTGACAGGCAGCTCTCCACCAGACCCCTGCGCCCCTGCTCAGGACCTGCCCCTCTGGGTGGAGTCTCGTAAACTTTCCCCCCATTTCATCGGCCCTTTCCCCATCTTTAAAATCCTTAGCCCCTCTGCTGTTCATCTTCTGTTGACCCGCACCCTCCGTATACATCCCACTTTTCATGTATCTAGAATTAAACCCCTGTCTCACAGCCCTTTGTCTCCTGTTTCCAGGCCCAGCCCCATCTTATCGATGGCCATCCGGCATACACGGTGAGGCGCCTCCTGAGTGTTCGACCTAGAGGCAGGGGATTCCAGTACCTGGTTGACTGAGAGGGTTATGACCTGGAGGAGAGGTGCTGGGTCCCCGCTAGGAACGGGATGGACAACTTGTGACCCAGCCATCGGCACCCCGGGCAACCAGGTATGTGCCCAGGTAAGATGCCAGGTGGCGCCCCTAGAGGGGTGGTACTGTCACACCTTGATCTGTTTCACTTGTCTTGTGCTTGTCTCCACCCACCACCAGGTGTCTCCCATTTGTCCCCATTATCTCCTCTTGTCCTGTCCTGTGATCTTTTTTTATTTGTATTAGTCTTCCCAGTTCTAACCTTTCTGCTTGTCCTGACCCTAAAACTGCCCGCAGTCCTGTACCTGCCGACCCTTTTCTTGCCCCAACTACTCTTTTGCCTGCCGTTTGTACTATAAGAAACTCTGAGACTCGTACTATCCGCCTCCTGTGTCTGCATCTGGGTCTTAGCCTGAGTCGTGATAGTACAAACTGGCAACAGATGAACAGAAAACGCAGGTATAAATACACAGGAGATAACGGGGACAAATGGGAGACACCTGGTGGGGGTGGAGACAAGCACAAGATGGGTGGAACAGATCAGGGTGTGACACATATACTATCACTAAGGACATACATTATATTATACCATTCTGGAAGAAAGCAAATGTCAGAGTGGTAGAGTATACTGCTCTGTGCTCAGTGTGCACAGTATACCAAGAAGATGCCTGCAGCATATCACATTTTATGACTTCCCTTAATGTTTAAGCAGGAGGGCATTGTTTGTATGAAAGAAAATGAGTTAAGATACCATACTGTACTGTTTCACAAGTTACTTCATGAGACTACTGTACAGCATGGGACTTTTGTTCAATAGAAGTACAGTATCTTTGGTTGGGAATACACAAATGTGCGTCCCAAATGGCACCCTAGTCTCACTGTAGGTAACAGGGTGCCATTTGGGACCCAAACTAAGTGTTGTAATACCTGTGCAGTTTCCCAGACTGTAGATCCATCAGGGGAAAGTAGCTCGGAGAGAGACTTCAACACAGTAACAAAGTTGGTTTGCACCAAATTAACGAGCCCTCCCAAAGCTGGCCGGGAGCCCAGGGTCCGCTACACCAGACAATACATTTTCCCTTGTGGAGAAATGTATCCCATTAGACTTAGCATTGATATTTGTTAAAGTAATATGTTATTGATTTGACAATGCCAGCAGCACATAAACAAGAATCTCTCTCTATGAATAATATATAGCAGTCTACATCATTGACATGACAAGTCTCTGGTATTATTAGCACTCGTGCTTATTAGCACTTACTTAGTCTGTAAATCAATGCCGCCATTGCAATGTTATTCGGCCATCTTGTTGTGTCAGCTATCTATCTAGATGCTGACTTTAGAGCAATAACATGGTTGTGATGTTTTCCCAATTTATTGTCTTCCCCAGCTCAATGTGCTGCAGCCTGGGAAGAGAACAGAGAGCGTGCAGAGTACATGGAGCTGTGGCCCGGTGGAGTGTCCAGTTGCTCCTGCTACCCAGCCTGGGGAACCCTCCTCTGCCAGCATCAATAATGGTCTCTACAGGTAAGCACAGGACTAGTTGGAGTAGCGATGGGGCATGACCAGTTATTATACTGTAGTTAAACCAGTGAAAATGCACATATTACCAGTAACAGATGGACATTAGTCTACATTGTCTCAAGATGGGACATACTGTACATTTAAGTGAGGGATTCTGAAGAAAAAAAACATCACAATTGATCTATAAAATATCAATTGAATGGAACCTTCTCATTGTACAGTATATATACACTACTGTTCAAACATTTGGGTTTGCTTAGCAATGTCCTTTTTTAAAAGAAAAGCACATTTTTGTCCATTTTTAAAATAACATCAAATTGATCAGAAATACAGTAGTGTAGACATTGTTAATGTTGTAAATGACTATTATAGCTGGAAACGGCTGATTATTTATGGAATATCTACATAGGTTGTACAGAGGCCCATTATCAGCAACCATCACATCTGTGTTCCAATGGGACGTTGTGTTAGCTAATCCAAGTTTATCATTTTAAAAGGCTAATTGATCATTAGAATACCCTTTTGCAATTATGTTAGCACAGCTGAAAACTGTTGTTCTGATTTAAAGAAGCAATAAAACTGGCCTTCTTTAGACTAGTTGAGTATCTGGAGCATCATCATTTGTGGGTTCGATTACAGGCTCAAAATGGCCAGAAACAAAATACTTTCTTCTGAAACTTGTCAGTCTATTCTTGTTCTGAGAAATGAAGGCTATTCCATGCGAGAAATTGCCAAGAAATTGAAGATCTCATACAATGCTGTGTACTACTCCCTTCACAGAACAGTACAAACTCTAACCAGAATAGAAAGAGGAGTGGGAGGCCCCGGTGCACAACTGAGCAAGAGGACATGTACATTAGTGTCTAGTTTGAGAAACAGACACCTCACAAGTTCTCAACTGGCAGCTTCATTAAATAGTACCCGCAAAACACCAGTCTCAGCATCAACATTGAAGATGTTTTTTGTCCCAGTCCGCCCCTTCCTCAGAATGCTATTTTCTGTATTCTCCACAAAGAGAGACCTATCACAACAACAGACTATGATGGACACTGACAGTTGGTTACTTGGTTCAATAAAGTAAGTCTTTATTTTTCTGTTTCATTCTGTTTATGATCTGCACCACTAACAAAGGGAAAACAATTCATTTAACTTAATACTCAGATGTGGATGTACTGGATACTACACATCAAATCAGTATGTGAGCAATAACATGAGGTTATTGTCACGTTCTGACCTTTATTTCCTTTGTTTTGTCATTATTTAGTATGGTCAGGGCGTGAGTTGGGGTGGGCAGTCTATGTTTGTTTTTCTATGATTTGGGGATTTCTATTTCTATGAGGCAAGGTGTCATTAGTTGTCTCTGATTGAGAATCATACTTAGGTAGCCTGGGTTTGTTTCACTGTGTGTTTGTTTCCGTGTCTGTGTTTTTCACCACACGGTACTGTTTTGGGTTTCGTTCGTTCCACGTTTATTGTTTTTGTATTCAGTTGTTCATGTTTACTATTTCTTATTAAAAGAACCATGGACACTTACCACGCCGCATATTGGTCCTCCGATCCTTCTCGCCTCTCCTCTTCGGAAGAAGAGGAGGAAATCCCTTACAGTTCTAAATATTTTGAAGACTATCCTAATGTAAAAGTATAAAATATGGTGTACTATTTATAGGGCTAGGTTAAAACTATTATTTTGATCTCATGGATGGTCAGTCCTTGAGTCCATAGCTCTGTCTATGAATTTGAGAGTGGTTACATTTCTCCAGCCCCGTCTTTCAGCTGTTGACCAAAACAGTGCCGGGGTGTTCGCTTGGTGGTGTTAGATCTGCAAATTCCCCCTTTAAGTTAGTCTGTCCCATTTATTTTTGTTGCTGTTATATCAGCAGATTTCTACCAAAGCATTTCAACACACCTCACAAGACTAAAATAGTTTCTGTAATTAGAAAAGACTCTCTTTTTTTTAAAAGAACAAATATAGCGTCACTAAAGCACTGAGTTACACAATCTCGTTCAAAAGAGCACATTCACTGTTTTGACCTGCACAACTTCACCTGGCAACAGAGAGATCTCTTAAAATAATTATTATATAATAATAATATTGTAGATCGGGCAACCGGGAAAAAGTGTTTGAAAAAATGTTTCTTGTTAAAAGCCGTCATCTGGGGGCCTCCCGAGTGGCGCAGTGGTCTAAGGCACTGCATTGCAGTTCTAGCTGTGTCACTAGAGATCTGGGTTTGAGTCTAGGCTCTGTCGCAGCCGGCCGCAACCGGGAGACCTGTGGGGTGGTGCACAATTGGCCCAGCATCGTCCGGGTTAGGGGAGGGCTTGGCTGGCAGGGATGCCCCTGTCCCATCGCGCACCAGCGACCCCTGTGGTGGGCCGGGCGGAGTGCACGCTGACATGGTTGCCAGGTGTATGGTGTTTCCTCCGACACATTGGTGCGGCTGGCTTCCGGGTTAAGTGGGCATTGAGTCAAGAAGCAGTGCGGCTTTGTTGGGTTGTGTTTCGGAGGATGCACGGCTCGCGACCTTCGACCTCTCCTGAGTCTGTACAGGAGTTGGAGTGATGAGACAAGACTAACTACCAATTGGATACCACGAAAAAGGGGCTAAATGAATTAAATGAAACACAAGTTGTCCATCCTTGGCCTCTGTATAACCAACATTGATAATAAAATAAATAAGTCCAAACAAATGTTCTTCCCAGAAACAGTCAGACACTATAAGTGATAGTCCACATTAAGAACTTTGGAAATGAAGTGCGAACAGTAATCAAACAAGTACACATGATTTAAATTACACATTATTTAAATTACACATTATTTAAATTACACATTATTTAAATTACACATGATTTAAATGATCTAAAACATTCCTTAGGGGGCTAAATTAATACTTACTGATTGTGGTCTATGCTACAAAGATCACGAATGGAATATTTCCAACATCTCAGACAATAAACCATTTAAAAAAAAACATATTTGATAAAAACATGGCAACAAAGAACAAAGAAATGAAAGCTGACAGTAAAATATTCCATTCTCGGAGTATGAAAATAGATCATGTGCTGCAACCAGGTAAATTCAACAGAAGGATGCATTGTTGATTGCTGTGTGAATGTCTTTGCATGTGTGCCTATGCATTCATGCATGCATTTGTGTATATTTATCTCAGATCATGTATTGCTATTGCTATGCCATCTTACTTTTACAACAAAGAACATTAATACGAATAAGTACAGTAAGATCAACAATTGTCAATTATTTACAATTGTATGATCATATGACCAAATATACAGAATTTCATATAAAGAATAGTTACAGTTGGCCATAAAATGAAACACTGAATGTAAACATTGCAGTACATCGTTTTTGTAAGATTTGGTAAGGCCCCAATTTTCTTTAATAAATAAATATTTGGTAAGGCTAAAAATGTTCAGTGAACTCTTGGTAGTATAACAATGTTCATTATACTCCAAGAACTCCAGTACAGTATCTGCTAAATATATAAGCCTACTTCAACCTATATAACACACTGTCACTCGTATCACTCACATGCTACGCACTGTACCTCATTTTTGTTAATATATTTTTTATATAAATTAGGCTTATCATTTTTACAGAAATTACAGTTCAACATCATGTCTGTGGAGGAACTATAATTTGTGCAACAGTCTACCATGAGGCAAACCCCTTGCACTGGAGCATTTGAATGGGCCCTTTACAACAGGCCTCCAACCAATACCCCATGAAAGTGATGCGTTCCTATTTCCTATGTCATACGTCCATATCCATGTCCCTGGGCCCGGTTCCGGAACCTGTAAATTGGTGATGTACTGTAAATGGCATGCTATTGAAAGGTCCAGACACTTTCACTTGGTTTTGAGAAACTTACACTAGCAGCGATTGACTTTCTGAGTTCCAGGACGTTCAAAGAACACAAAACAACCACCTAAATACGTCTTTTTACAAACGGCAAAGCTCTTAGCATCGTGATGCAGGTCTTTAGAATCTTTACAAATGACATTGCGGATAAAGTTCAGAATGACACAATGTTATAATAAATTTTGTGGTTTGGGGCACTGGCCATAAGGGGTGTGGGGACCAAGAAAAAAAATCAAACAACTTTTTAAAATCAATAATATACATATTAACAACTGCAACAGTGATGAATGTGGGGCCAGAGTAAATGTCAGTTGGGGGGATGGGGGGGGGAAATGTCCATACAGAAGCATGTAAGGTAAATAACCGTTGAGTGGGTGTGGGGAGGAAATGTCCATGGGGGAGTGGCAGGGGGAGATGGAAGACCCGTCAAGAAGTGCAAGACCCATGTACATATGGACGAGTTCAGACCCATGGCCGTGAGCTTTGTAATGAGCTTATAGGGCACTATGGTATTGAACGAGCTGTAGTCGATGAACAGCATCCTCTAATATAATAATATGATGACATATTGTTTGTGCATTGCTTTGTGCATTGCTTTTGTCCAGGTGGATAAGGGAAGTGTGCAGTACAATGGCGATTGCGTTGTTTGTGGATCTGCCAGGGTGGTAGGCGAACAAGAGGGTAGAGTGTGTTGGGGAGGGAGGTGATATGGTCTTTGACTAGCCTCTCAAAGCACTTTATGATGACAGAATGTCATTTGCCATACGGCCTCAGTGGAGACTGAGTGTGTAGCCCACATTGTCATCGATGGCTTTCCTGGACAGCTCAGGGTCATTGTGCTCAAAACGTGAGAAAAAGGTGTTTAGCACCTCCGGTAGGGTGGCATTGGTGACCTGCCACACATGCCTTGTGTTTGACCCGCTGAATTGCTCCTCCACTTGAATTGCTCCTCCACTCCACTGAATTGCTCCTGTCCCTATACTTGTGTTTTGCCATCTTAATCGATCTGAGTAGGTCTTATTGTACTGTTTAACCAATCTATTGTCCCTGGTATCCTTGCCCTGTTTATAAGCAGCATCGCTCTCTTTCAGTTTTTCTACAAGGCTGCTATCAATCTGCCGTTTTTAATTCAGGAACATTTTGAAAGACACTATTGGTATCACGTCATCTATGCATTTTCTTATGAATCCGGTGACTGAGTCGGCGTATTCATTGATTTTATCTCCAGAGGTGACCGAAAACATATTCCAGTCTATGTGATCAAAACAGTCTTGGAGCGTGAATTCTGATTGGTCCAACTCTGTACAGACCTGTCCACCGGAACTTCCTTCTTGAGTTTTTGTTTGTAGGTGGAGAGAAGCAAGATGGAGTCATGGTCGGATTTGCCGAAAGGAGGATGGGAGATGGCCTTATACCCATGTCGAAAGGTGTGTAGCAGTGGTCAAGAGTAGAATTTCCACAAAATAGACAGTCGATGTGTTGGTAATAATTTGGGTGCACAGCTCTCAAATTACTTTTGTTAAAGTCCCCCGCAACAATGACTGTTGCCTCTGGGAATGCGGTCTCCAGTTTGTTCAGGGTCTAATGAAGATCTTTGAGATCCTTTTTGGTGTCGGTTTGGGATGGGATGAACACAGACATGGCGGTAATCCCTGAGAACTCTCTCAATAGCTAAAAAGGGCGACATTTGATGACCAAGTATTCCAAATAGGGGGAGCAGAAGCTCGCAAGTTCATGTACATTTCCTCCATCGTACCATGTGTTATTGGTCATAAAGCAGAGCCCAACACCTTTGCTCTTGCCAGAGAGAGCCCGCTTCCTATCCTTCAAAAAACACTAAAAAACGCTAGTTGTATATAATCCATTTGGATGTCGGAGGAAAGCCAAATCTCAGAAAGGTATGTTGCAGGATTGGATGTCCCTCTGGAAGGAGATCCTCACTCTGAGTTCGTCAATTTTCTTAATTTAATGACTGAACATTGGCGAGTAATATGCTCGGTAATGTAGGAAGGGGCGCACAGCGTCTTAATCTCACTAAGATCCCACGATGTCTCCGTTCGTGTCTTCGCTTCCTACTCTCAGGTAGACCTCGCAAGCAGCTAGGCGCCTCGCCAAAGAAGCTAGTCCAATGTTTCGATTTCTCACGGATTCGGGGAGGTCGGGGTGGACGGTGAGTACCAAGTGATTCATATTCTAATAGTTCTACCCGGGTGTATGTAGTAATGCATGAAGTAAAATGATTATGAACATTTGAGAAAAACAGTAGAAATACACAACAAAAAGTAGAAACCTGTTTTATCAGAGCTCGAGGCGAGGCGCCTTGGTCGGCGCTATCTTAACCACCCACTCATACAGAGATCTCCGCTAAACATAGAGTTAAGATGTTTAGCTGTGTCTCTGTGACCACCGATAATTTCAGAACGAAGTCGACTACAAATACAAAGTTGGCAATGTCTTTGCAATTGTTACAAACAATGACAAAAAATGCTTCAAATGAAAACTAAGATGACTGCATTAAAATATAAATAATATAGGCTGGATAGGCCTATTGTCACGCCCTGGCCATAGAGAGGCTTTTATTCTCTATTTTGGGTAGGCCAGGGTGTGACTAGGGTGGGCATTCTAGTTTCTTTATTTCTATGTTTTCTTTTTCTACGTTTTGGCCGGGTATGGTTCTCAATCAGGGACAGCTGTCTATCGTTGTCTCTGATTGGGAATCATACTTAGGCAGCCTTTTTTCCTTTGTATTTTGTGGGTAGTTATCTTTGTTAGTGGCACTATAGCCCTAGGAAGCTTCATGGTCGTTTCTTTGTTTCTTGTGTTGTTGGCGACATTTACATAAATAAAGGAAAATGTACGCCCACCAGGCTGCACCTTGGTCCGGTCATTTCCACGACGATGACCCTAACACCTATATACAGTATTTCAATCAAATTGAAATACATTTTATGTTCAATCAGTTATATTTTGCTAATTTTAGGTTAAGCTACTCTTTGTAATTTTGGCCTCACTATTTGTCATTATGTGTAGCAACATGTGCAATGATGTGCCAAATTTTGTGCATTATTATTGGATACGTGTTTAGAATAAGCAGCCACAATATTTGCTGCCATATGTGGAAATATCTAAAGCTGATCCGAGAGCAGCACAGGCTTTCTTTCGACCCTATCAGCATCGACACACGCTCCAACGACACATTTAGCAAACATTCTCTCTGCGTGGTGTTTTGGGAAACGCATGTTACATATTCGGCCGATGTAGGAACGATAGAAGCGTTAAAACACTTGTATGCCTAAGTTACTATTGGGAAACTATTGGGAAACCGGGCCCAGATCTTTTGAATGGTAATGAAGACTTTATAATCAAATTCAGGAAAACAATGTGATTTAAGATATTTATGATATAACATCATATTCATATTCGTGATTTAGTCATATCAATGCCTTCTCTAAAAATATTTGACGCTCAAGAAGTAAGACACATGGCAGAAAGGTAGAAAAGTCTCCTTTGAACTTCGTCTCCTGCTGCTTTGACAGCATGCCGGAGCATGCATTCTCTAGCCGAGAACTTACTCGTTTCGTCCTGCAAATAGGCATTTCTATTAAGATTTACATGAAACATTTTTACTTTTACTCTTTATTGATGCCAAGTTGTGGAAAGAACTGTAGCCTGGATTCCTTCATCAAACAAACGTAAACTATTCGGTTTCACCAACAACAAAAAACATTTCCCATCAACAAATGCAGATCCATAATGTCAAGGAACAAAACTTATGATGTCGGGTTGAATGTGTCCCTCACTATCAAATACGTGTTTAAAACACATTTTTATCCAGGGTCTTCCAGATGTGGGCTGACATTGTAGATCACGCAGTAGCTAACTCTCACAGTAAGAACTCGTTACTTACAGGCTTTTTGATGTGTTGTATATTAGATTACGCTGTTTTTGTTAATGAACATTTCCAGCCGGTACTTTTTTTAATGCAAAAGAAAAATAATTGTAGCCCTGGCGAGCTGCCGAAAGATTTGTAGTTCTAATGAAACGCATTCACTTTTCAGCTTCATACTTCTTCTTGGCCATCAAATACATTGAAAACCATCATATGGAAGAGTATACAATTTCACATACATCTTAAATGGCCACGTTTTCATGACTTGGATGATGCAAATTTGAGGCTCATTTTTAGCCTTCAAAACAGGAAACGGAACTAAAATTGACGTAACTTTCACATCGTATAGCATTACATGCTGCTGAGGGAATCTCCACTCCTTTACAATTTACTCTCTCCTAATTGGTCCCACTCTACCTGCCAACTCCTCAGACCTTTGACCCCCTATTCTGACCTCCTGACCTCTAGCCCTGACCTCTGATTGATTGGCCTTTAGAAGACCCAGCTGACAGGAACCCACTGCTGCTCTGAGCTCAGTCTCTCCAGTGCCGTCTTCAGGCCGCAGAAGGCTCCCTCCAGGCTGTCGTTGATGATGTTCAGGTCAAAGAAATGTCCGTAGGCACGCTGGATCTTCTCGCTCTCATCCAATGTCCTCTTCAGCTCAGAGTCCTGCATGGGAGGAACAACATGGTGATGATAGTGGTGATAGAGGTCTATGATAGAGGTCTACGCCCAAACAGTTCGAGCTTCTAATTTTAAAAATGTTTCTCTCCAGAAATAAGTTTCTCACTGTTGCCGCAAGTCATAGACCCCCAGCTCCCAGCTGTGCCCTGGACACCATATGTGAATTGATTGCCCCTCATCTATCTTCATAGTTAGTTCTGTTAGGTGACCTAAACTGAGATATGGCTTAACACCCCGGAAGTCCTACAATCTAAGCTAGATGCCCTCAATCTCACACAAATGATCAAGGAACCCACCAGGTACAACCCTAAATCCGTAAACATGGGCACCCTCATAGATATTATCCTGACCAACTTGCCCACCAAATACACCTCTGCTGTTCTCAATCATAATCTCAGCGATCAGTGCCTCATTGCCTGCATCCGCTATGAGTCCGCAGTCAAACGGCCACCCCTCATCACTGTCAAACGCTCCCTAAGACACTTCTGCGAGCAGGCCTTTCTAATTGACCTGGCCCGGGTATCCTGGAAAGATATTGACCTCATCCCGTCAGTAGAGGATGCCTGGTCATTCTTTAAAAGTCATTTCCTCACCATCTTAAATAAGCATGCCCCATTCAAAAAATGTAGAACTAAGAACTGATATAGCCCTTGGTTCACTCCAGACCTGTCTGCCCTCGACCAGCACAAAAACATCCTGTGGCGGACTGCACTAGCATCGAATAGTCCCCGCGATATGCAACTTTTCAGGGAAGTCAGGAACAAATACAATCAGTCAGTTAGGAAAACAAAGGCTAGCTTTTTCAAACAGAAATGTGCATCCTGTAGCTCTAACTCAAAAAAGTTTTGGGACACTGTAAAGTCCATGGAGAATAAGAGCACCTCCTCCCAGCTGCCCACTGCACTGAGGCTAGGAAACACTGTCACCACCGATAAATCCACGATAATCGAGAATTTCAATAAGCATTTCTCTATGGCTGGCCATGCTTTCCTCCTGGCTACCCCAACCCCAGCCAATAGCTCTGCACCCCCCACAGCTACTTGCCCAAGCCTTCCCAGCTTCTCCTTCACCCAAATCCAGTTAGCAGATGTTCTGAAAGAGCTGCAAAACCTGGACCCGTACAAATCAGCTGGGCTAGACAATCTGGACCCTCTCTTTCTAAAATTATCCACCGCCATTGTTGCAACACCTATTACCAGTCTGTTCAACCTCTCTTTTGTATCGTGCGAGATCCCTGAGGATTGGAAAGCTGCCGCGATCATCCCACTCTTCAAAGGGGGTGACACTATAGACCCAAACTGTTATAGACCTACAGTGGGGCAAAAAAGTATTTAGTCAGCCACCAATTGTGCAAGTTCTCCCACTCAAAAAGATGAGAGGCCTGTAATTTTCATCATAGGTACACTTCAACTATGACAGACAAAATGAGAAAAAAAATCCAGAAAATCACATTGTAGGATTTTTAATGAATTTATTTGCAAATTATGGTGGAAAATAAGTATTTTGGTGGCAATTGGTGGCTGACTAAATACTTTTTTGACCTACTGTATATCCATCCTGCCCTGCCTTTCTAAAGTCTTTGAAAGCCAAGTTAACAAACAGTTCACTGACCATTTCGAATCCCACCGCACCTTCTCCCCTGTGCAATCCGGTTTCCGAGCTGGTCACGAGCGTGGCTGAGGGGCACCCAAGGTACTAAACGATATCATAACCAACATCGATAAAAGACAGTACTGTGCAGCCGCCTTCATCGACCTGGCCAAGGCTTTCGACTCTGTCAATCACCGTATTCTTATCGGCAGACTGAACAGCCTTGGTTTCTCAAATGACAGCCTCGCCTGGTTCACCAACTATTTCTCAGATAGAGTTCAGTGTGTCAAATCGGAGGGCCTGTTATCCGGACCTCTGGCAGTCTCTATGGGGGTACCACAGGGTTCAATTATCGGGCAGACTCTCTTCTCTGTATATATCAACGATGTCGCTCTTGCTGCGGGTGATTCCCTGATCCACCTCTACGCAGACAACACTATTCTGTATACATCTGGCCCTTCTTTGGACACTGTGTTAACTACCCTCCAAACAAGCTCGAATGCCATACAACACTCATTCCGTGGCCTCCAACTGCTCTTAAACGCTAGTAAAACCAAATGCATGCTTTTCAACCGATCGCTGCCTGCAGACACCTGCCCAAATAGCATCACTACCCTGGACGGTTCTCACATAGAATATGTGGACGATTACAAATACCTAGGTGTCTGGCTAGACTGTAAACTCCTTCCAGAGTCATATTAAACATCTCCAATCCAAAATTAAATCTAGAATCGGCTTCCTAATTCACAACAAAGTCTCCTTCACTCACGCTGCCAAACATACCCTCGTAAAACTGACTATCCTACCGATCCTCGACTTCGGCGATGTCATTTACAAAATAGCCTCCAACACTCTACTCAGCAAACTGGGTGGAGTCTATCACAGCACCATCCGTTTTGTCACCAAAGCCCCATATACCATCCACCACTGCAACCTGTATGCTCTCGTCAGCTGGCCCTCGCTACATATTCGTCGCCAGACCCACTGGCTCCAGGTCATCTATAAGTCTATGCTAGGTAAAGCTCCGCCTTATCTCAGCTCACTGGTCACTATAACAACACCCTCCCGTAGCAAGCGCTCCAGCAGGTATATCCCACTGGTCATCCCCAAAGCCAACACCTCCTTTGGCCGCCAGTTCCAGTTCTCTGCTGCCAATGACTGGAACGAATTGATACTATGACATGACCAAGACGGTAACAAGGGGTGATGTAACACTGAGATTAGTGGTACACAGTCAGAAATTAATTGGTGTTCTTATTACAGTTTTTCTCAATTGCTAAAACACAATTACTGAAACCTTGCTCCATTTCCAAAACCTCATCTTCATGCACTATTTACATAACCTCTGACTCCTCTTGCAAAATGAAACATTCGCCTCAAAACAGTTTTACCTGTTTTCAAAATCAAACACTGCTCTCAAATCATAAACAAAGTGATCAAAATGATATACACTGTCAAGCAGTCAGTAAACAATACACAGAAAAATAGAAAACACATTGTTGAAAACATACAATTCTCAGGGAGAAGTACATTTTTAATTTAAAAAAAATATTCATATTTTTCCATCAATGTACTTTGATGATGAAAACATATTCTATCATAGTAGCTCAAAATTTATCAGAAAATACTACTCTGCTTTGCTCTTTTGTTTTTTGTTCTTCCTCCTCCTTGTACCCCTATTTTTACAGTACTGTACCCTGCATCTCACAAACTTGTCTCTGTGATACTGTAATTCTTG
Source organism: Oncorhynchus tshawytscha (assembly GCF_018296145.1). Taxonomy (NCBI): domain Eukaryota; kingdom Metazoa; phylum Chordata; class Actinopteri; order Salmoniformes; family Salmonidae; genus Oncorhynchus; species Oncorhynchus tshawytscha. Next base: position 5,475,298 of record NC_056453.1, read on the forward strand.
TTCTTTGTTGATATGAACCTGCAACCAGTCAAAATCTATTGAGCAGTCAGTACTGTTAATAAATGTAAAGCACAATGTTCAGGGCCAGACAATTCATCCATTGTACAGTATACAGCCTACAATGCACTGTACTACAGTATCCATTCTCAGACGTTCTCCTTCCCACCTTCAACAACCTGCTGGCTCTCTGAACTGGCTTATATTGGTTGTGTCGCATCATTTGAAACAGGTTAAATCAATTTTGAGTGGTTGTGTTCAATCAATGACATATGTTCTCTATTTGTATTTGATTGTTGCCACTTGTGTTTACCAGTATGGATGACATATGCATTAGAGTGCAGAATGTGTTTTGAGAATGAGAATGTGTTTAGAGTTTTGCTGAAAAGTCTACAAATGGTGTTTTATCATGTGAAATGGTTTAAGGTATTGACAACAGACTGCATAATTAGCTAAATGAGTCCAGGCAACTGAGAACTTTGTTCAGCCAATGGGTTTTAGTGTTTTAGCAATTGAGAAAAACTGTAATTAAAAATGATGATTTGCTAGGGTTAATGCATGTTCAACATACCAGTCATACATTTTAACGTGTTTCAAACAACATATTCTGCTAACTGGAACAATGATGTAGCTATGATACAACTGTGCAGTCTGTCTGGGACTCACCGTTAACTGCTTAGTCATCACTCCGGCTTCTTTGGCAGACTTATTCATGGCTTTGAGGACCTCGTAATCTGGAGCCTCAATAAACACCACGTAGGGAAGGAACTCTGATGTCCGCAGAACCTTAAGTGCCTGCAGAAATAAATTAAATAGTTGAAAAGCAGTTTTAATCATAGATTATTAGTAGATGCTAATGCGGTAACAAGCTATGTACCACTTGGGAATATTGAGTCTCATTAAAGTTTTCCATTCCTTCCATTTCAAACCCCCGTAATGCAAACCTTGGCTTTGGTTAAAAAATAAGAATGTTCTATAATAATCCTATTACTTCACTGATCTATGTGCCAAAGTTTGGCATAGTGGTAATGTAGACAACAATCTCCATAAAACAATAACATACGAAGGGGGGACCCAATTCTGTTGTCCTTTCAAAAAGAAAGAAAAAAGGTCAAGATCAACCTCTTCTCTAGACATTGATGCAGAGAAAATGTGTCTGGAGTATTACACCGATGAATGAATAAAGATGCCCAGATGCTATAGTTTACCTGTGGGTTGACATCCAGGATGCAGATCTTTCCAGCATCCACCACCTCATGGATGGAGTTGATCTTGGTGCCGTAGAGGTTCCCGTCGTACTCGCCGTGCTCCAGGAAGCGTCCGTTCTTAATGTCCGTATCCATCTCAGTGCGAGTCATGAACGAATACATCTGTCCATCCTTCTCATCCACCTTGGGTTTCCTCGAAGTAACTGGAAACAGGTAATAAAGAGAGATTGACGGTTGTTGTTGGGTGATGTACAGAAAGGTGTAGCAACTGACAAGCACGGTGCTGAGCAACGCACACAGAATAAAGAAATGTAGCCCTTGTATCTCATACAAATGTGAATACAGTATTTTGTATTTCTAAATTGTATGTTTTTTAAATATTTGTTTTAATATAATAAATCACAGAGGGTCAATGTCAATGGCTTGTGTTAAATGCTACTGTAGTGCTACTCACAGGGGATGGTCAATGTCAATGGCTTGTGTTAAATGCTACTGTAGTGCTACTCACAGGGGATGGTCAATGTCAATGGCTTGTGTTAAATGCTACTGTAGTGCTACTCACAGGGGATGGTCAATGTCAATGGCTTGTCAGTGTTAAATGGTCAATGTCAATGGCTTGTGTTAAATGTGCTACTCACAGGGGATGGTCAATGTCAATGGCTTGTGTTAAATGCTACTGTAGTGCTACTCACAGGGGATGGTCAATGTCAATGGCTTGTGTTAAATGCTACTGTAGTGCTACTCACAGGGGATGGTCAATGTCAATGGCTTGTCAGTGTTAAATGCTACTGTAGTGCTACTCACAGGGGATGGTCAATGTCAATGGCTTGTGTTAAATGCTACTGTAGTGCTACTCACAGGGGATGGTGGTCCCGTAGCGCAGGGGGTCTGACACCAACAGTTTGTTTTTTAGACTACGGCGGCCCACTCCCTGTGCTCCAATCAGAACCAACGTCTTCCGGCGAAACGGGGAAACCTTGGCAACCTCCTCGTAGATCCTCAGCTCGTGCCGATCAAACTCTGAACAGGAACATATTGATATCAGACATCCACATAATCAGTATTATTATCAGTATTACTTTACCTAATCTAATTCATGCTGCACATACACAATATAGCATACCACATTGACAACCGTTTACACTGTTTTCTAATAAAGTTTACAAGTAAAGAATACAATGGCAGCAGTTTCAAACATTGTTACGTTTACGAATTGTCATTTTGTCACGAAAAAACTTACCTGCATTTTTGGTTGTCAGATACATCATCTTTTTTTTCTTCTTCCCACCCATTCCAGAACAAAGAGGACCTGAGAAAGGCAACACACAAAATGTTGTCTTCATTCAATACTTCTCAACCCACTTAAATTGAGTCTTTATCAATTTAATGGATAGTACCTGCCAGTCAGGGTCGGCTGCCTTTTACAATGTTGCTGCTCTGTATCATAAATCAAGTCTGCAATATGTAGCCTGTACCACCAGAGGGGAGTATGCCAATGCATTACAACAGGGGCCTTCAATCTTACCCAGAAACCTCCTCCCAGGCAAACAGCGACCCAGGGACCCCCTTCATATATTAGCAAAAAATGTAAATGTTCCCACGTCTTGTCTTATCATTAGGTGACAGATAATGGCAAGGAGAACTAATCAACATTTTATAATGAATGGATTTAGAAGATAGTTTTTCATTATTTTGACCTCCCCACATTGGATTTGTTAGAGGAAGTGTAACTCTAACATAGCCTAATAGCTAGAAAGGTAACTCCAGCTGTTTAGCTGTATAAACAAAGTTTAGCTATGTGTTGGCAAAAATGTATGTTCAAGTGAAGAAAGCCTACTAGTAGTTTTATTCTCCTCTTTTCTACTGAAGATAAGTCAATTAAAATGTGCTTATTCTGCTGTTTCTAGTGATATTCATAAAAACATGAATAAAAAAATAACTTATTTTTTTGTGTATATATATATATATATCTATAATAAAATAAAAAATAAGACTCCAGGTTGAATACCCCTGCATTACAGAAAGGATGGCAGTTCAACTTGATTACAACAGTACACCTGGGAATCTCTGTCACTGCCCAGTCGTCTCTTCAGTATGGCTGGCTGGGAATCTCTGTCACTGCCCAGTCGTCTCTTCTGTATGGCTGGCTGGGAATCTCTGTCACTGCCCAGTCGTCTCTTCTGTATGGCTGGCTGGGAATCTCTGTCACTGCCCAGTCGTCTCTTCAGTATGGCTGGCTGGGAATCTCTGTCACTGCCCAGTCGTCTCTTCAGTATGGCTGGCTGGGAATCTCTGTCACTGCCCAGTCGTCTCTTCAGTATGGCTGGGAATATCTGGACCAGTCGTCTCTTCAGTATGGCTGGGAATATCTGTCACTGACCAGTCGTCTCTTCAGTATGGCTGGCTGGGAATCTCTGTCACTGCCCAGTCGTCTCTTCAGTATGGCTGGCTGGGAATATCTGTCACTGACCAGTCGTCTCTTCAGTATGGCTGGCTGGGAATATCTGTCACTGACCAGTCGTCTCTTCAGTATGGCTGGCTGGGAATCTCTGTCACTGCCCAGTTGTCTCTTCAGTATGGCTGGGAATATCTGTCACTGACCAGTCGTCTCTTCAGTATGGCTGGCTGGGAATCTCTGTCACTGCCCAGTCGTCTCTTCTGTATGGCTGGCTGGGAATATCTGTCACTGACCAGTCATCTCTTCAGTATGGCTGGCTGGGAATCTCTGTCACTGACCAGTCGTCTCTTCAGTATGGCTGGCTGGGAATCTCTGTCACTGACCAGTCGTCTCTTCAGTATGGCTGGCTGGGAATCTCTGTCACTGCCCAGTCGTCTCTTCAGTATGGCTGGGGGAATATCTGTCACTGACCAGTCGTCTCTTCAGTATGGCTGGCTGGGAATCTCTGTCACTGACCAGTCGTCTCTTCAGTATGGCTGGCTGGGAATCTCTGTCACTGCCCAGTCGTCTCTTCAGTATGGCTGGCAGGAATCTCTGTCACTGCCCAGTCGTCTCTTCAGTATGGCTGGGAATCTCTGTCACTGACCAGTCGTCTCTTCAGTATGGCTGGCTGGGAATCTCTGTCACTGCCCAGTCGTCTCTTCAGTATGGCTGGCTGGGAATCTCTGTCACTGCCCAGTCGTCTCTTCAGTATGGCTGGGAATCTCTGTCACTGACCAGTCGTCTCTTCAGTATGGCTGGCTGGGAATCTCTGTCACTGACCAGTCGTCTCTTCAGTATGGCTGGCTGGGAATCTCTGTCACTGACCAGTCGTCTCTTCAGTATGGCTGGCTGGGAATCTCTGTCACTGACCAGTCGTCTCTTCAGTATGGCTGGCTGGGAATCTCTGTCACTGCCCAGTCGTCTCTTCAGTATGGCTGGGAATCTCTGTCACTGACCAGTCGTCTCTTCAGTATGGCTGGCTGGGAATCTCTGTCACTGCCCAGTCGTCTCTTCTGTATGGCTGGCTGGGAATCTCTGTCACTTCCCAGTCGTCTCATCAGTATGGCTGGCTGGGAATCTCTGTCACTGCCCAGTTGTCTCTTCAGTATGGCTGGCTGGGAATCTCTGTCACTGCCCAGTCGTCTCTTCAGTATGGCTGGCTGGGAATCTCTGTCACTGCCCAGTCGTCTCTTCTGTGTGGAAACAGGAACATCAAGGTCTCTGGAGAGGGACTTGTAGCCTAGAGATTGCCCATGCTTGACTATAATCTTGTGTCTGACGTCCTCAGATAATTCTCTGGTTCTTTCTTTTGTCCATGCTCGTTGCGGTACACAGTGTCAAGAAAGATCTGGAGCTGGTTACTACAGGTACCAGTCCTCTTCTCTATTTAACCTGGATGAATATGTGATGTTTATACTGCAGGCACCTGCTACTCACCACCGGTGAGTTCAATTCCAAAGTAAAGGATAATCACCTGCTTGAAATCTAATTACATCTAACTACTTCTAGATGGTGCAAATAATATTGTCCGGGCCATTTTAGGATTTCTTTGTGGAATAAGCTAAGATATAAATACATTTATTTTTATTATTATTATTTTTTGCACACTGAAGACATACGTATTTGGATACCAAAATGTTTTATTTTTAAACCGTTTTCTGGAAGAAATTGTGCATATTTGAAAAAAGTGCAAAGGAGCCAATAGTCTTGGCCACGACTGTATGGCCATATCATATACTGCGTGAATAGCCCCCACAAGTGTCCCATATTTGTCTCATACAGGTCCAAGGGCAGTCTTAGTGCCTTACTGGATTGCCTGACTCCCACCTCCCTCTACTGAAGTGAAGAGCATGTGGCTGCAGGCAGGGCGGAGTGGGGGACTCACCACCTACCACCTGTGCTACAGACAGAAAGAGAACACTACAGTATGAATGTGACCTGGCACCTCCTGTCTAGAATGAGCTTAACGAGGAACAGCCTGCCTTTCTGAGTCATGCCTTTCTAAGTCTGCTGCTTCATGCTGGTCCCTCTTCACTGATTAAACAACCATCTTGAAGGGTGACGAGGGGACAAGCAGGCAGTCAAAACGTATGCACACAAAACACCCAGAACAAAAAAAATGTATTTATTTTGTCCCAATTTATTCTACTGATGTTTCATGTTGGTGGACCATATTTTGCGCATTCAGACAATAAAAAAAATATAATCTTATCCCATTTGAGTTTTTCTTGTTTTATCTTCCTGACAAATGTGGACTCCTGAGTGGAGCAGCAGTCTAAAGGCACTGCATCGCAGTGCTAGAGGCAACACTAGAGACCCTGGTTCGATTCCAGACTGTATCACAACCAGCTGGGATTGGGAGTCCCATAGGGCGACACACAATTGGCCCAGCGTCATCCGGGTTAGGGTTTGGCTGGGGTAGGCCGTCATTGTAAATAATTTGTTCTTAACTGACTTGCCTAGTAAATGTGTTCCACTTGAGTAAATTGAGTGCTGTCTTTAGTGTGTAGAAGATGCCAAGCTCCTTTGTATCCTCAGTATATAATATACAGTACCTGTAGTAACCAGCTCCAGATCTCTCTTGACAAAAGCCTTCCTCTTCTCCTCCAGTAGCTGGCTAGGGATGAGGCCTGCACTGCCCCCCACTAGGTGACATGCCTGTGGTGGAAATACATTCATAAAGTGCTTCTATCACTGCATTGCAACCACAACATATATTTTTTAAACTATTTAGGATAAACATGATAAAGTGAAAGACTAAACAGTGGTTGTCCGTTAGAAGTGACTGACCTGCCACCAGTTGAGATCCTCCTGGTTGAAAAGCTGCAGGATGTCTCCACTGCTGAAGCCCAGGCCTGCCTCCTTACAGGGGATTAGGTTGTCATGGGACGGGTCGTAGTCAAAGTGACACTTCACATACGCCTGAGGGAGATGGAGAGGGAGCTCGGTGAACAGGTCAGAGCTTGAGTAGAGGTAAACGCCATCTAAACATGATACATAATATCTAGTGCTCAATACACTGCCTACTTCAAAATGCTACGTTAATCACTTTATTACAGTATTTGTTTACATGCCATACTACTGTGAACACAATACCGGCAACCAGTGTGTGGTCTCAATGGTTCCTGGTGAATAGCTACAGTATCTGGTCAAGACCATCAACATCAGACAGCCTTGCTCACTTGAAACTCATTCATCTGCCTCTTACTGTCCCAGACAACACAAAGCTAGAGCACCACCCCTGTATCCCATCTCCTGAAAATGGAAGAGTCGGAAGGAGTTAGAGCCCAAACAGGTAGCCATGGCAACCCTTCCCTATGCTCAATGGTGATTACTCATGGCAGCAAGTTGAAGTGTGAATGAAATGCTCCCCTCAGCCCCTGAGCTACTCTAGCCCTCCCATCACCCCTTCTACCCCCTGTGATTTTAGCAATGTGGAGGGAACTGTTGTCACTTGGAGTCACAGACAGGACACTGGTACTTAGCTCAGTCACCTCAGCATACACCAGCACAGTACAGAGAGATGGGAGTTAAAGTTGATACTTCGTAATATACCGGGCGGATCTCTTTAATGGACTGGATTAATTGAGCACTTAAGAGGAAGGTATCATCCATTATCAATGTAGTGTAGCACCCACCTGCACAAAGCGCCTTGTATGTAATGTAATGTTACGGTGTTTGTACAAATTGTTTATCTCATTGTTGAGGGCCGCCATTGTCCCTGTTCCCAAGAAAGCTAAGGTAACTGAGCTAAACGACTACCGCCCCGCAGCACTCACTTCCGTCATCATGAAGTGCTTTGAGAGACTAGTCAAGGACCATATCATCTCCACCCTACCTGACACCCTAGACCCACTCCAATTTGCTTACTGCCCCAAAAGGTCCACAGACGATGCAATCTCAACCACACTGCATACTGCCCTAACCCATCTGGACAAGAGGAATACCAATGTAAGAATACTGTTCATCGACTACAGCTCAGCATTTATCACCATAGTACCCTCCAAACTCATCATCAAGCTCGAGACCCTGGGTCTCGACCCCGCCCCGTGCAACTGGGTACTGGACTTCCTGACGGGCCGCCCCCAGGTGGTGAGGGTAGGTAACAACATCTCCACCCCGCTGATCCTCAACACTGGGGCCTCTCCTGTACTCCATGTTCACCCACGACTGCGTGGCCATGCACGCCTCAAACTCAATCATCAAGTTTGCGGACGACACTACAGTGGTAGGCTTGATTACCAACAACGACGAGACGGCCTACAGGGAGGAGGTGAGGGCCCTCGGAGTGTGGTGTCAGGAAAATAACCTCACACTCACACTCAACGTCAACAAAACAAAAGAGATGATCGTGGACTTCAGGAAACAGCAGAGGGAGCACCCGCCTATCCACATCGACGGGACAGTAGTGGAGAGGGTAGTAAGTTTTAAGTTCCTCGGCATACCCATCACGGACAAACTGAATTTGTCCACCCACAAAGACAGTGTTGTGAAGAAGGCGCAGTAGCGCCTCTTCAACCTCAGGAGGCTGAAGAAATTTGGCTTGTCACCAAAAGCACTCAAACTTCTACAGATGCACTATCGAGAGCATCCTGTCTGGCTGTATCACCGCCTGGTACGGCAACTGCTCCGCACACAACTGTAAGGCTCTCCAGAGGGTAGTGAGGTCTGCACAACGCATCACCGGGGGCAAACTACCTGCCCTCCAGGACACAGCACTCGATGTCACAGGAAGGACATAAAGATCATCAAGGACAACAACCACCCGAGCCACTGCCTGTTCACCCCGCTATCATCCAGAAGGCGAGATCAGTACAGGTGCATTAAAGCAGGGACCGAGAGACTGAAAAACAGCTTCTATCTCAAGGCCATCAGACTGTTAAACAGCCACCACTAACATTGAGTGGCTGCTGCCAACATACTGACTCAACTCCAGCTCACTTTAATAATGGAAATTGATGTCAAAAATGTATCACTAGCCACTTTAAACAATGCCACTTAATATAATGTTTACATACCCTACATTACTCATCTCATGTGTATATGTATATACTGTACTCTATACCATCTACTGCATCTTGCCATTATTATGTAATACATGTATCACTAGCCACTTTAAACTATGCCACTTTTATGTTTACATACCCTACATTACTCATCTCATATGTATATACTGTACTCTATACCATCTACTGCATCTTGCCTATGCCGTTCTGTACCATCACTCATTCATATATCTTTATGTACATATTCTTTATCCCTTTACACTTGTGTGTATAAGGTAGTAGTTGTGGAATTGTTAGGTTAGATTACTCATTGGTTATTAACGCATTGTCCGAACTAGAAGCACAAGCATTTCGCTACACTCGCATTAACATCTGCTAACCATGTGTATGTGACAAATACAATTTGATTTGATTTGAAAATGTGTTATGATGATGGAGCAGTTTTGAGAGGCAAGGGAAATGTCTGCACAAACAGACAATAGCATCTCATCTGTCATCTCTCTCCCTTGCAGAGAAGCCATTTTGCTGCAACTCTCGGTTTGGACAGCCTGAAGTCGCCTCCGGAGATCAAAATACTTCAAAATGGACCCTCGCCGGTCGCCAGGAAGCATTTCAATGCCGTAACCTCTACATTTTCTTCTCAGAACCTTTTGAAATGCGCCAAATGTAATTTCCAAAAGAATAGCCCAGGGACTGATTTCAAAATGTCAGTGGACTGGATGGACAGTACAGAGCTGTGGGCTATTAGCATGCCATGAATTACTGCTATTTGAGAGAGGTGTGAAGTCCTGTGAGCTTTTCCTTGATCTCTGGGTCAGTTACCGAAGAGTCGCTGGTTCAAATACTCCAGCCGATAAGGTGAAAAATCTGTCGATGTGCCCTTGAGCAAGGCACTTAACCCTCATTTGCACCAGGGCTTCTGTATTACTATGGCTGACCCTGCAAAAGAAAACCTTTCACTGTACCTATCCTGTGTATCTGAGAAAACATTTTATTGTTATTTATTTCATTTGGGTCATGATGCCACTGAGTACAATCAATCTCTCACACTCTTTCCCACTGGGCACACACTGGTTGGAACAACCGTGTTTCAACATCATTTCATGAAATGACATTGAACCAACGTGGAATAGACATTGAATTGACATCTGTGCCCAGTGGGTTGACTCCTCAGAGATTCTGGGTCCATTAGCTAGACTCACAGAGCTAAGGACACTATACTAACAAGGAATCCAAAGGCTGGGCGGAAAGGTTCAAGGGGACTAATAGTAACCAGTAATGTGTTTTAGGTGTATTCATTTAGGGTGCATACACTATTTTGAATAACTATTTTTGTCAACTGAATGCTGAGTCTGTGGGTTGAAATAACCGATTGAAACATTTTCTTTCTAGTTGGAACAGATGTACTGTACAGATCTTTTTCTGTTTTTCTGGCCCTTTTTGGTCTTTTTGCTCTCTCATCCTCACGGTGACTCCAGTAGCTAATTCATTATTCATGAGAGAAAAGCCATTAGTAGGATTACACTTAAAAAATATATAAAAAAATCTCACAAAATTGTAAAAGTAAAATTGCCAAGGCAATTGGCAGGTTGATGTTAATTGTCATGAATCTTGGTCTGCAGGCAGAACTGAGTGATTTCCACTAGATGGACCAGCTACAAAGTCAAAATTGGATATATCGTACAAATTCAGGAAAATGTAAATGTGCTTTTTGGTCTTAATCTAAGGTTAGGGTTTGACATTAGCATTAGCAGTGTGGTTAAGGTTAAGTTTACCACTCTGCAGAGCTGCATCCAAGGCAATATTCATGACAATAAATGCCACCATAGCACTCACTTGAAGAGGTTGCATTGGATGTGTATTCTTGGAAGGAGACACAAGGTTAAAGACTGCAGGAGGGAGACATTGGCTCTACAGTATTTTCTGAAAAACCAAATAGAATTTCATGTAAATCTGAAAAGATTTGATAGGCTAAGTGGACGTTTTTGGCATATTGGATACACATATAAAATGCTTTCAGATATACAGAAATCCCAAAACAGATATGGGCTAGGGTTACATTTATACTGAACCAAAAATTAAACGCAACATGTAAAGTGTTGGTCCCATGTTCCATGAGCTGAAAAAAAATATCCCAGAAATTTCCCAAAAGCATAAAAATCTTCTTTCTTGCAAATGTTGTGCACAAATTTGTTTACATCCCAGTTAGTGAGCTTTTCTCTTTGGCAAGATAATCCATCCACCTGTCTGGGTTGGCATATCAAAAAGCTGATTAAACAGCATGATCATTAAACAAGTGCACCTTGTGCTGGGGACAATAAAAGGCCACTCTAAAATGTGCAGTTTTGTCACACAACACGATGCCACAGATGTCTCAAGTTTTGATGGAGAGTGCAATTGGTATGCTGACTGAAGAAATGTCTAAATAATTGAATGTTCATGTCTCTATCATAAGCCGCCTCCAATGTCATTTTAGATAATTTCGCAGCATGTCCAACCTGCCTCACAACAGCAGACCACGCGATACCACGCCAGCCCATGACCTCCACATCTGGCTTCTTCACCTGTGGAATTGTCTGAGACCAGCCACAAGGACAGCTGAAGAAACTATGGGTAAATAAGGTATTTCTGTTTTTAATTTTTAATACATTTGCAAACATTTCTAAAAACATGTTTTTGCTTTGTCAAGGGGCATTGTGTGTAGATTGATGAGGATTTTATTTATTTAATCCATTTTAGAAAAAGACTGTAATGTGACAAAATGTAGAAAAGGGGAAGGGGTCTGAATTCTTTATTTTGGGTAGCTATTTGGTCAACTATTTAACTAACTACTTAACAGTCGTATGGTTTGGAGTTGCAAGTTGTTCAGGGTCTATTGGCTCCAGACTTGGAGCAGAGGTACAGCTTGCCGTGCAGTAGCAGAGAGAACAGTCTATGACTTGGGTGGTTGGAGTCTTCTGAAAATGTTTAGGGCCTTCATCTGACACTGACTGGTATAGAGGGTCCTGGATGGCAGGTCATATGGTTCACTGTATGGGGTCACAGAGAAATCATGGGTCAACTCACCTGGCGTGGGGTGTGAGGCTCCTGGTAGCTGGGGAGGATCTTGAGCACCACACTGCCGCTGGCCTCTTTCAGCATCTGCTGGAGCACCTTGGGGTCGTTGCCCACCTCTTTCGCGTTCACCTCCTTGATAATGTCACCGACGTGGAGGAGGCCCTGCTGGTCGATCATCCCGCCGTGGAGGATGCGGGCGATCACCAGCTCTCCGCTCTCTACCCGAAACGTCACACCCTACAAAGGCAAAGATATAGCACTTTATTTTACATTGCAGATTTTAACTACATGAGCAGAGTCAAAGAAAAGTAACAAATCCATGATACTGAGTGGAAGGACCTACAAAGGTATAACAAGGACTGCCATTTTGTTTTTTAATTTCATTAAGAAACATACTCACAAACACAACAAACAGTTACACTGTAAGCCACTGTAAAGTAAGCCATTTCAAAATGGCTGCCAGGGTGTCCAGCATTTCTTGCCCCTCACTGAGTCTTACCAGGTGCTCTCCAGACACCTTGCGGATGCCCACCATCCTGACTGCGTCTGGGGCTACAGGCTGGGTGTTGAAGGCAGCGTCCATGAAGGAACAGGGGCTGGGAGGAGGAGTCTCAAAGGTCTTGGATGCCACCGAATCATGGGTTTCCAGGAGAGACTGTGTGTGGACCAATAGGGGCAGAGGATAATGATGTTGATGATTGCATGACACATACTGTAGGATGGAATTGATCTAGTAAGATTCACAACTGATCTTAAGAAGATGGCATTCGATACATTAAACACGGTAGCATGCCATCCATGGTAGCTACATAAGTTAGGTCACTTTTCCCTCAATAAGGTAAAGTTCTTGGAGAATGGGTCAAAAAAAAACTCTGTGTAGAAGTCCCACAGTAGGAGTGGCCATTCAGATCATAATGAATACGATTACGTAGACAGGAGGGAACTTGTCCTAGATAAGCCCTGATAAAAGCTTAAAACATTGAGTGTTTTAGACCTGGAAGTGTGGCTCCTTCAGTATGCGTGCCAGTTCGTCTGCAGCCTTGTTCCTGTGTGTGAGGGGAGTGAGCACCTTCAGGATGTCCTGCACAAGCTCCATGTTGTTGTCACTCACTGCCTCCAGCCTGGACTCCTCCAGGTTCTCATGGGCCTGAGGGTAGCAGGGAGACGGGAACTGAAGGTAAAAAAAAAGGTCTTGTGAATAACCATCTTTGTTGGAAATTTTAGCCTACACTTATTTAGCCGACACTTTTATCAAACGCGACTTACAGTGCAGTGTGTGCACACATTTTTGCATTCAATCCCACGACCCTGTTGCTGGGCGCCATGCTTTTACCAACTGTGCCACACAGGACTATTAGAACCAAATCAGAACCAAGTAGTGCCAAATCTCACAACGTACTTAGGCCATACAAATAAGTGCAAATAGTCACAGAGTATTCACCATTCGCTGAGTTCTTTTCTAGCAATAAAGTCAATGAACTGTGAAAAGACGGGAAATCCCCAAATAAACACAGTACAACTCCCATTCAGAAACAAACAACAAACGTCTCAGAAGATAAGCATCTGCCCTAAAACAGTCAAGTACGCTGTGTGTTTTCTCCCTGTGCTGTGGAGCATCAACACGAGTTTTTTTTGTCTCTCGTACCGAGGGCACTGGGCCCTCACCTTTCACCACGACTGGCCTCTGGCCCACCCCCCATGTGGAACTAGTGAACTGAATGATAATGTGTTACAGCTCATCAATCTCCAAATGTTTCTTTGTGGCTCCCATTAACAGCAAACCCTTTAATTTAGAAGTTTGAAACACTGCATAGTACTTAAATGGTTTAACCTGATATCAACTTATGCTGTCTTAAACCCATTAGATAAACCAGTACATACATTGGTAGGTACAGTGTAACTATAGTGTTGATTCAAATTAGCACCAGATAAATGAAGGAGAACACGAAGAAGACTACTCAAATAAGGATCTCTATGCATAGCCGTTACAGTACGCTGCTGCATAGAATATAAAGATAGAATAGTCAATTATAAATGATCTATCATCCTGCTACGTTACTCCCAAACAGATACAAATAGCCATGTTGTTTTGTGGGTAGATTCACAGAGACAGTCATACTCCCTTGGGCCTGTTGTCTAATCTCTGATCTGGCAGCCATGGGCTGTTTGTTTACGTGAGGGAAAGGAGAGCGCCCCTACTGTTAAACAAGACGGACAGAAACACAATACACACACAGTGTAACGGTTTTCTTCCTCTTCTGACGAGTAGTAGGAAGGATCGGACCAACATGCAGCGTGGTACGTGTCCGTGTTATTTTATTAGAACAGAAACACTAAACAAAATAACAAAGAGAGTGAAATGGAAATGAAACAGTCCTGTAAGGTGCAGCAACACAAAACAGAAAATGGTATGGTTCTCAATCAGAGACAACGATTGACAGCTGCCTCTGATTGAGAACCATACCAGGCCGAACACATAGAAATAAAAAACATAGAATACCCACCCACATCACACCCTGACCAAACTAAACATAGAAAAATACAAAGCAATCTACGGTCAGGGCGTGACACACAGACAGACACTCACACACACACACACACAAAGAGAGAGAGAGAGAGAGAGACACACACACCCACACACATATAGAATGTGTTTTGGTAAGGGTGGCAAGGCTGGTGGAGCAAACTTCAGAGAGTGGCCCTTGGACAGCAGAACAACACAGCCAAAGGCAGGTTATGCTCCCATATAATAGCTATCTTTGCCCTCTGCTGTTGTTGTCTGGCTTTGTAAGCTACTTCACAGGCACATTGGAAATATGGGAGGCTGAAGAATCCAAATAGAGCAAAATACCTGCAAGTCTGTTGTCATTTATTTAGATACAGTCATACAAAAATGGGTTCAAAAAGGGTTCTTCAGCTGTCAACACTGGAGAAACCTTTTGGGTTCCAGGTAAAACCCTCTGTAGAAAGGGTTCTACATGGAATCCAAAAGGGTTCTACTCGGGGAAAAATAGGGTTCTTCAAATGGTTCTCCTACGGGGACAGCCAGATAATCCTTTTGGGTTGTAGATAGCCTTTTATTTTAAGAGTGTAGGCAACCTAAATACGTGAGTGAGAGCATTTGTTATCTCATGATCTACAACTTCAATAGTTCTGATGACTCCAAGATAAGGAGCCAAGCAGTAGCTGCCAAGGAAATTACTGATCATAATGTTCTGTAGTTTTGTGAATGGCTTTTGGCATAGCTGCTTCTGCCAATATCCATTCATTATATATATATATATATATATATATATATCTCACACCATCGTTTAGACAAGCATTTCACTACACCCGCAATAACATCTGCTAAATATGTGTATAACATTTGATTTAATAGTACAGAACCTTGCTGAATACACACAGGGCCCTGTTCAAAAGCCCTGTAAGGAATAGGGTGCCATTTCAGATGCACCACGTAATATATTCCATTTATTCTTTACCATGAATATTATACAATAGACCCACTACTGTCTCAAGTCCTTGAACATGGACCAGTGCTCTTACAGCTGGCATCTGTGGATGAATCGTTTATGATGTTTCCCATCGATAGACACAATGGGCACACACACAGATAAAACACACAGATAAACACACAGATAAAACACAGAGAGAGAGACTTTAATTTAATTTAAAACTCACCCCCCCTTAAAAATAAAACACCAAAATATATCCTGTACTGCATACATGTACCATACTCAGCTTGCCCTCTACCCTATGATACAAACCAACATCACAATACCCAAAACAACTCACCACTTCTACAACCGTATATCCAAAACATCTTCCCCAGCTATACAGACAGCCCCCCCCAACACACCATATCTCCTGAAACATCTCCACACATTTTATCATTCTATAGAACTCAAACTCAACCCTAAGGCGCGCAGAGACCATCCCATTAAACAATAGTAAAGGGTCTGTTACCCCCCCAACTTTGACCCCGTTCCTCTTTGTTAGCCAAATAGCCAACTTCGCCTGAGCAAACAGAAAATTCAACAAAACCCATTTGGCCTTCTCCTTAATCGATACCTGTATCCCATTATGAACATCCCAACAGTAACCCCCCCCAACCTCTCACACAGACATTCCACCAGAGACATTAATGGCATTAACCTGGTGCACACAGAAGACACATCACAGTTCCTTTCATCACACAGAAAGGACACCCCTGCCCGATTCTCGGTTCAACCAGCTGTTAGTGGCCAGGGCTCCATGTAGAACCCTCCACTGGAGGTCCCCTGACCTCTTTGGTACTGGGGGTTTGTAGAGCCCCCTCCACCTAAAACCCACCATACTCTCCTCCCCACATACCCCCTGCCACTGATGTGCCTTCACTCCTGTTAGGCTTCTAATGTTCCTAACCTTAATGCAGAGGTTGTAGAGGGCTTTACCTCCCACATCCTCAAACTCCCCCAGGCTCCTAATGTTCCTAACCTTAATGCAGAGGTTGTAGAGGGCTTTACCTCCCACATCCTCAAACTCCCCCAGGCTCGGAGTGTTCAAATCTAACAAGTCCTCCAGACCCCCTTGCCAGTCTCCAGTCTCTGCCATCACCTGCAGTGGTGGAAACATTGGTGGCCCCTCCCCCTTTGGCCGCTCAAACACCCCCTTACTTGCTCAGACAGTGCCTCCTGGGCCTCTTCCAGGAATCTCTCCAGCAGCCTAAGAGACTTTATTCCTGTTGTTGTGCCAAGACTTCTGGGGTTTTCCACCCCTCCTTTCCCAGCACTCGCAGGTCACCCAGCCTTAGTAAACCCGCTGCCATCAGTTGCCTCTGCAGGGTGGCCGACTGAACCGATCTCAAAGGGATGGCTGGGTTGTGGAAGATAGGCTCCTCCCACACCCACAGCCCAGGCTCCACACCCCCTTCTCCTGTGGGCCTTAGTAGCTGCCAGGCCCTAAGCACTGCAGAATAAAAATCAGAGAGACCTGCTGTACTCAGCCTCTCCAGCTTCATGAGGAACAGCTGCCGGTCCAACGCTAATCCGCCAGCTCTCCTCCGTAGTGCTGGTTCCCTCCAGCCAACATCAGTATGGTACAGCAGTCTCTGCACCGCCTTTAGCCTGAAAGCAGCCATCCTGCTCTCCAGTTCCACCAGGCCCTGTCCTCCTTCGTGGATGGTCATGTAAAACCCTGCCGCCCTCAGCCAGTGAAGGCCCAACCAGAAAATGTCCACCAGCTTGTGTTGCAGGTCTGCTCTTGCCCCAGTTCACCTTAGCTGAAGAAGCTCCCTCGTACATCTTCAGACTAGTCTCCAGTGCCTGCATATCCTGACCATCCCTGACCATCACAGAAACATCATCTACATATGCTGACACTGCTATGCCTGTCACCATATTCCATGCCTGTCCAGCACACTCCCTGCAGTCTCCTGCGTAGCAGTCCCAAAAAAGTCTCAATGGCTAGTGTGTATAACTGCCCAGATAGAGGGCATCCCTGTCTAATGCCCCGTCTCACCCAGACTGGACTACTGAGCCCCCCTCCCAGCTTGACCATACATGACGTCCCAGCATACAAAATCTTCACACAGGCCAAAATCCTTTCTCCAAACCCAAACACAGACATCACATTAAACAGATACTCATGGTGCACTCTATCAAAAGCCTCTTGATCTAAAGAGACCAGTCCAATGTTCACATTAGAACCTCTCAACAAGTCCAACATGTCCCTGATTAAGAACAAGTTGTCCGTGATTTAGTGTCCCAGTACACAATATGTTTGGTCCTTATGTACTATCGAGCCCAGATGGGATTTCAGTCTGTTAGAGAGGACCTTGGCAAATATCTTGTAGTCCGCACAGAGTAATGCCACAGGCCTCCAGTTCTTAAGTTCACACAAGTCCCCTTTTTTGGGCAGGAGAGTCAGAGCTGCCCGACGGCATCTCATCGGCAACTCTCCTACCCCGACGCATTCACGCAACACGCAAAAGAAGTCCTGTCCAATTACAAGTGCTCCCTTTGCTTTAACCTGGAAAAAACTGCCCAGGTCCCTACGTAATTCAGCTAAATTAGCCTGGAGGCCTACATTACCTTGCCCCACCATCTCTACCTCCATCTCACTAATACAACGCTCTAGTTCCCCCAATACTCTCCTAGCCTCTGAGGATGAGAGTGCTGTGTATTGTTGACAGAAAAGCCGAAATTGGACTTTCCCCACATCCCACCATTGACTCAGAGACTCATACTCCTCTCTTCGCTGCCCCCACCCTTCCCAAAAGGTCTGGAAACCTAAGCAAAAAGTGGCATCTTGTAAGAGTTTTACATTGAACTTCCAATAAGATGCCTGTCGGGGCCCTAGTGAAATAGACAGCCGAGCCATGGTTATGTGGTTATCCGAAAACCCCACTGGGAGAATGGTAGCGCCCAAAAGCCAGTTGCTCCGATTCCTAGACATGTAAAAACGATCAAGTCGGCCTGCACTCCCCCTAGCCCCAAAAACTTTCACCCATGTATACTGTCTTGTGTTTGGATGTTTAGTTCTCCAAACATCCACTAGGTCGAACTGATTAATGATGTCCCTTAACACTCCCACTGACACTGAATGAGGCTCTTCCCCATTTCTGCCTTTTGTCAAATCCATTGTAAAGTTCCAGTCCCCTCCGACCACCAGCGTCTCCTCAGGCGCTACCTGTGAGAGTTCCTGGCTAAGACTCCCAAATAGAACCCCTCTTTCTCTCCCTGTGTAAGGCGCATACACATTTATAAAGACAAAACCCATGTTGTTAATTTCTGCTTTAACTTCTTGGATATAGGGGGCGCTATTTTAATTTTTGTATGAAAAAAAAAACGTTTTAAACAAGATATTTTGTCACGAAAATCCCTCCATCTCTAGCCTGACTAGACCCCTGACTACACCCAGCCTCCGCTACCTCACCATCTCTAGCCTGACTAGACCCAGCCTCCGCTACCTCACCATCTCTAGCCTGACTAGACCCAGCCTCCGCTACCCCACCATCTCTAGCCTGACTAGACCCAGCCTCAGCTACCCCACCATCTCTAGCCTGACTAGACCCAGCTTCATCTACACCACCATCTCTAGCCTGACTAGACCCAGCCTCAGCTACACCACCATCCATAGCCTGACTAGACTCAGCCTCCTCTACCCCACCATCTCTAGCCTGACTAGACCCAGCCTCCGCTACCCCACCATCTCTAGCCTGACTAGACCCAGCCTCCGCTACCCCACCATCTCTAGCCGGACTAGACCCAGCCTCCGCTACCCCACCATCTCTAGCCTGACTAGACCCAGCCTCTGCTACCCCACCCCACCATCTCTAGCCGGACTAGACCCAGCCTCAGCTACCCCACCATCTCTAGCCTGACTAGGCCCAGCCTCATCTACACCACCATCTCTAGCCTGACTAGGCCCAGCCTCATCTACACCACCATCTATTGCATGACTAGGCCCAGCCTCATCTATACCACCATCCCTGGCATGACTAGGCCCAGCCTCATCTACATCACCATCCCTGGCATGACCTCTGCATCTCATTACCCCATGCACGTTGACCTCGATTTCCCCCACTGGCGCTTGTACCCTTACCTTGTCTACGCGCTTTATGTGGGCACGCAAAACTCTTATGCCCCAAATCCCCACACTCAAAACACCGTAGACTATCTGTGCTGGCAAACCCTGGATAGAGCACCTCCCCGTGCCTCACTTTAAAATGCACATTTAGCTGTTGCTCATTGTCATTCAGAAACAAACACTTGCCTCCGGAACGAAACAACTTGCTTAAAAACCGCTAGCAAACTTACCAAAACGACTCAGCTCTTTCCTGATTTTATCATCCGTAATAAACGGAGGCAAATTTGCAACTACCACTCTTGTCGAAGGGGTAGAGAAAGGTGAAACTGGCACCAACACATTCCTTACAAATATTCCACTAGCAATTAGCCTACCAGCCAAATTTGCTCTTTTCATGAACACAAACACAGCTTTGTTCATTCTAGAAGCAGAATGTATAAATTCAGCTCCTACCTGTTCACCGACAGCAAGCAGAACCTCCTCCACCTTAACTCCATTCTCAGGAACACACCTGCATCCATGCCGTATAGACAGTGTCTCCTCCGCGCTAGGCTGAGAAGCCATCGCGCACACAACACCTTCCAAACCCCAGGAAACTAAAACTCTGTCCTCTTCCACCCTAACTTTGAAAAAACTGTGGATACCGCTAAAACAAATAGTTCATTAACCCTCCACCATAGAAAAAGAGAATTGAAAGAAAAGCCCCCAAAAAATATCAAGAAAGTTAGTTAGGACAGAGCCCTCCACACCAAACACTCAAACTCTAAAAAACTCCCAGCATGCACTGAGAGAGAGAGAGAGAGAGAGAGAGAGAGAGAGAGCAAAAAAATACAATTACTTAAGAAATTACAAAAATTTGGGTACACAGTGGCAGAATACCTGACCACTGAGACTGACCCAAAATGAAGGAAATCTTTGACTATGTACAGACTCCGTGAGCATAGCCTTGCTATTGAGAAAGGCCATGTGCACACTGCCCACAAAATGAGGTGGAAACTGAGCTGCACTTCCTAACCTCCTGACAAATATATGACCATATTAGAGACACATATTTCCCTCAGATTACTCAGACCCACAAAGAATTCGAAAAACACATCCAATTTTGATAAACTCCCATATCTATTGGTTGAAAAACCACAGTGTGCCATCACAGCAGCAAGATGTGTGACCTGTTGCCACAAGAAAAGGACAACCAGTGAAGAACAAACACCATTGTAAATACAACCTATATTTATGTTGATTTATTTATTCTGTATATAGACATTGTTAAAGTACAAAAAAAGAATAAATGTCTTTATTCTTTTGGAACTTTTGTGAGTGTAATGTTTACTGTTCATTTTTGATTGATTATTTCACTTTTGTTTATTATCTATTTCACTTACTTTGTAAATGTAAACGTTTGTTTCCCATGCCAATAAACTGTTCAATTGAAATTGAGAGTGAAAGCGAGCGAGCGAGGGGCTCTGTTCTTTTCTTCAACTGGAGGTATTTGATGCAGTGCTCCCCAAAGAGCTCTCATCTTCTTATCTCTCCCCAAAAAAGTCTGTCTGAAATGCTCTCTGTAGGAGAGAGAGAAAGACCACACAGCACTAATGGACCTGCGAGTCTGTTCTTTCTCTAAGCGCAAGGAAAAGAACACAGTATCCCCCAGGACATGGTATTGTAAAAGCTCAGAGCTTCTGTCAGTTCATAGGCATCAACTGCATTTGATTGGATGACGCAACAATTACGACTATGTTGTAATGTTAATAATTATAATGTTGATGTCAAGGTTGATTTGTTCATTTCAAAATGAAAACAAAACCATTTGCATGAAATAATTTTGATGGTTGACTTTTCATTCTAGTAGCTCTTGTAAAAGTAAAATCTTTTCAAACCTTACACGTTAACCCACTGTTCCCCGGGCACCGAAGACGTGGATGTCGATTATGGCAGCCCCCCCCGCACCTCTCTTGATTCAGAGGGGTTGGGTTAAATGTGGAAGACACATTTCAGTTGAATGCATTTAGTTGTACTGACCAGGTATCCACCTTTCCCTTTCCCTTCACTCGTGCGAATTTGCCTAAATAGGAATAAGGCCATTTTTGGAATAGGGCTAAATTGAAATGTTTTTTTTTTTTTTTTTTTACAGAAGAAAAACATTTGCATAACCATGGTAGCAATTCAAAGGGAACAGTTTGGAGATTATGGGAAAATTGTTATACTAAAGTTGAGGACACAACGGTTCACCTGACACAAGACTGAATGCAAAAATGACACTGTTGATTTCATGTGCATTTTACATTCACTGTACATTTGTTGATAACAAAATCTGAAAATACATTTAGTCAAATGATTTGTGTTAGGTGTTAGGTGTTAGGTGCTAGGTGTTAGGTGTTAGGTGTTAGGTGTTAGGTGTTAGGTGTTAGGTGTTAGGTGGTAGGTGTTAGGTGGTAGGTGCTAGATGTTAGGTGTTAGGTGCTAGGTGTTAGGTGTTAGGTGTTAGGTGTTAGGTGTTAGGTGTTAGGTGTTAGGTGGTAGGTGCAACCGACGTTCCTCTAAACTGTGCACGGGCTCATCACAGATCCCCCCTGGATTAACGCACAGAAGAAATATCAACCCGCGCAGAGAAGGATTGAATTACAAGAGTTTTCCCCGTTTCTAGAGTTTCCCCCCTGTTAACACTATCAACATTTCAACTTTTAGCCCAGTTATAGATCATTTGTAGTCAGCAATGGGGAGAGTGATTGCTTCTTACAAGAGCACAAAATGTGTGCATTTTTCTAGACATCTTTGAAAAGAGAGTTTTTGTCTTAAAGGGGAACTGTTGTATTTTGAGGCAGGCGTGAATAAGCTAAGTAGCCAATAGGCAGAGGGTAGCATCATTGTTCTGATTATCTGTAATAATGGTATGGGAATAATGATGCATTTTATTTTGTGAAGTGGTTTCTTGCATCAAAAACCACCATAGACAAGCATGTATACTGTAGGCATTCTGTAGGTACATATATTCTCACCACGGGGCTCTCCATGATGCCCTTGAGGAAGATGAGGTCCAGGTCATTGGCGATGGTGGAGCTGGTGCTGTCACTCAGAGTGTCCAGAACCTGCTGCATGGCTGAAGACAAACACAGAGATGAGGACAGTTAGGACTCCAGGTTACTCACCGTTCCACTTTTCACATGTGTGCAAAGCTGTCATCAAGGCAAAGGGTGGCTATTTGAAGAATCTCAAATATAAAATATATTTGGATTTGTTTGACACTTTTTTGGTTACTACATGATACCATATGTGTTATTTCATAGTTTTGATGTCTTCACTATTATTCTACAATGTAGACAAGAGTAAAAATAAAGAAAAACCCTTTAATGAGTCGGTGTTTTAAAGCGTTTGTACACCACACACACACACACACACACACACACACACACACACACACACACACACACACACACACACACACACACACACACACACACACACACACACACACACACACACACACACACACACACACACACACACACACACACACACACACAGAGCATTTTCACCACTGTAATTCACTTCCCTTTGAAGTCTCTTTCTGTCAGTGTTGACAGCCTCTCCCTTCCTCCTCAGTCTCTCTCTCTATCTCTCCGATGTAGTCACAGTAGGGAGAGACGGGGGGCAGCGGGAGCTGTACTCAACAACTCCACTTGTTTTACTAGGAAGGTTGGCAGTGCAGTTGGTCCACTGGTTTTACATAACAAAAGGGACACATTAAAGGAAAGTGGACTGACTAGTGGTGTGTATCCATGGATGCCAAGGGAAGCCAGGCTTCCCCGAAAAATGTAACTAGAATTGTTTTATTATGGAGAATAAAATAAAACCACAAGTCCATATCCCTATCCATGACAAATTTAGGAAAGGGACTATTTTAGATCCTGGGACTAAACACCTCCCTTTGCAACTGGATCCTGGACTTCCTGACGGGCCACCCCCCCCAGGTGGTGAGGGTAGGTAGCAACACATCTGCCACACTGATCATCAACACAGGGGCCCCTCAGTGGTCAGTCCCCTCCTGTACTCCCTGTTCACTCATGACTGCAAGGCCAGGTACGACTCCAACACCATCATTCAGTTTGCAGACGACACAACAGTGGTAGGCCTGATCACCGACAACGACGAGACAGCCTATAGGGAGGAGGTCAGAGATCTGGCCGTGTGGTGCCAGGACAACAACCTCTCCCTCAACGTGATCAAGACAAAGGAGATGATTGTGGACGACAGGAAAAAGAGGACCGAGCACACCCCAATTTTCATCGACGGAGCTGCAGTGGAGCAGTTTGAGAGCTTCAAGTTCCTTGGTGTCCACATCACCAACAAACTAACATGGTCCAAGCACACCAAGACAGTTGTGAAAAAGGGCACGACAAAACCTATTCCCCCTCAGGAGACTGAAAAGATTTGGCATGGGTCCTCAGATCCTCAAAAGGTTCTACAGCTGCACCATTGAGTTGCATCACTGCCTGTTATGGCAACTGCTCGGCCTCCGACCGTAAGGCACTACAGAGGGTAGTGAGAACGGCCCAGTACATCACTGGGGCCAAGCTTTCTGCCATCCGGGGACTTCTATACCAGGCGTTGTCAGAGGAAGGCCCTAAAAATTGTCAAGGACTCCAACCCCCCCAGTCATAGACTGTTCTCTCTACTACCGCATGGCAAGCGGTACCGGAGTGCAAAGTCTAGGACAAAAAGGCTTCTCAACAGTTTTTACCCCCAAGCCATAAGACTCATCTAATCAAATGGCTACCAGGACTATTTGCATTGTCCCTCTTTTTATGCTGCTGCTACTCTCTGTTTATCATACTGTATATGCATAGTCACTTTAACTCTACATTCATGTACATATTACCTCAACTAACCGGTGCCCCCGCACATTGACTCTGTACCGGTACCCCCTGTATATCGTCTCACTATTGTTATTGTGCTGCTGTTTTTAATTACTTGTTACTTTTATTTCTTATTCTTATCCATTAAATTTAACTGCATTGTTGATTAGGGGCTCATAAGTAAGCATTTCAGTGTAAGGTCTACTACACCTGTTGTATGTGGCACATGTGACTAATAACATTTGATTTGATTTGATAACCATTGGTGTTATGAAAAACATCTGACCCCGTATCAGTGGTTACTAGTAACTTCTACTAATTCCACCTCACTCCACAACACTAGCTCTGAAGGCAAAGAGGGGCTAGAAGACATCAAATATAGAGAGGAGAGAAGTTGTGTATCTTCTCCATTACATGAGGATCAGTGTGACACAAGGTCAACAGTGACAAGTAGTTCTGTACTCACATCACTTTAGAGACACTTCACAGTAAGGCATTCATTGTACATCAGACACAGCCTTGACAAGATAAATGGAAGTCACATAGGTACACTATAAACTTCTCTAAATCCTCAAGCATGCCACTTTTTAAGAGAAACACTATGAATCACACACACACACATTATTTTGTAATTTTTTTAAACCTTTATCTAACTATGACGGCCTTTACAATGACAGCCTAGGAACAGTGGGTTTAACTACCTTGTTCAGAACAACAGATTTGTACCTTGTCATCTCGGGGGTTCAATCTCGCAACCTTTCAGCTACTAGTCCAACGCTCTAACCACTAGGCTGCCTGCCGCCCCAATTGACGGATCTGTTACCACATAATCAAAACGATACTGTTCATCTTCAAGCGAATACTGATTCATGGTCTGTTGCGTAACCTATCATTTTTTAACACCTGTCATTACAGACCTCTCCTCAATAATAGAGACATTAGTGTAGTAATACACTATCAAATCAAATAATCACATTTTATTTATTTGTCATACACATGGTGAGCAGATGTTATGCGAGCTGTAATGCGAGTGTAGCGAAATGCTTGTAATAATGTGTCAGAGGAAACACCATACACCTGGCTACCGTGTCAGCATGCACTGTGCCCGGCACGCCACAGGAGTCACTAGCACACGACTGGACAAGTCTGAGCCTGGACTCAGGGGACAGAGCCTGGACTCAGGGGACAGAGCCTGGACTCAGGGGACAGAGCCTGGACTCAGGGGACAGAGCCTGGACTCGAACCCAGAATCTCTAGTGGCACAGCTAGCACTGCAATGCAGTGCCTTAGAGCACTGCGCCACTCGGGAGGTCCTACGGTAGTAATACTGACCCTTGACAGGTTCTGCAGCTTCAACACTTCCACCCCCAGCTGTCAGCAGCAAAACATGAGGATTAAAGATGCAGCCCTCGTCTTGATTTGGCTTTCACAAGACAGGAAGGAAGGCAGAAAGAGAGGAAGGAAGGTCATAATTAAAAAACCCAGTCTCCATCTGCTTCCCTAAACAAAGAATTATGTGTGCAGTGGTGAAGGCTCGTTATCCCTCCCCTCTTCCCACCTAAACCCCTACTGTCATCTGGAGATCTGGAGCGGAGGTTGCCAGATTGGAGAACAGAGCAAACTACCGACCCGGCTTTTACAGGCCCTGTATAATTCTCTATAACCAACACTCACCACAGTGTGCCCACTCTACACTTTTACAATAAATGTTGGTTCTACTACTTTGCTTCGGCTTCACACAGGGTTTGTTTACACTTTAGTTTACTGGGCCCTCCCTTGTTTCTCTCATATTATCGCGCTCTCTCCCTCTGGCCTTTTCAGTGTCGCTATCTCTCCCTCTCTCTCTCTCCTCACATTTCGTCCTGTTCCTATTCCCGTCAGTTCCTACAATTCTGACAACATCGTGTAACGTTACATAGTCGGCTCTTTAAACGGATTGAATAAGATAATACGGAGAGCTAGCTCACAGACAGGGGAATACGTAGCCTAGCCTTTTCAATGAGGTTTTCTGATGTTTTGGAATAGGTTTGATGTCTAGGCAAATTACGAGCCAAATGTGAAGCGAAAAGAGAATAAGGGCCCTATTGTATTATTCAGAAGGATTATTAAAAATCCAACTTGGCCTACTTCTTGTGTCTCGCTGCGTGTCAGTTGCCAGATCGGGTTGCCTCGCTCACTTTTCCTGACACACTAAAAGTGTAAGAATAAGTAGTTTCAAGTTTTATTAGTCGCTTACTTGCAGGTTCTTTCTCGATAATGCGGCAACAATAATAAATCATAAAAGATAAGAATATGAACATAAAGTAAATCGCTCAGTAGAATAGAATAAACATTTGAGCATAAGAATAATACAGGGAGGCACAATTTATAGTCCAATATTTACCCTATTTTGGGGAAGGGGGGATTGAGAGGCAAGTGTTTAAAATTGTGCAGTATTTAGCAATCATACTGTAATAAGAGTCTGATAGGAGCAGTTGTGATGCGTTTGTAGCATGAACGTGTGTGTGTGTGTGCGTGGTGTGTATGCGTGTCTGTGCAGGCGGTCAGTTCAGTTCTGATGGCTTGTAGATAGAAACTGTCCCTGAGCCTGTTGGTATCAGACCTCATGCTCCGATACAGTCTGATGGTTTGTAGATAGAAACTGTCCCTGAGCCTATTGGTATCAGACCTCATGCTCCGATATAGTCTGATGGTTTGTAGATAGAAACTGTCCCTGAGCCTGTTGGTATCAGACCTCATGCTCCAATACAGTCTGCCCGTATAAAAAAATGAGAAATAATAGAAAAATAATAACACAAGGAATAAATTAACAATGAGTAACTATAGCTTGGCGACATACACGGGGTACCAGTATCGAGTCGATGTGCAGGAGTATGAGCTAATTGAGGTAGATATGAACATATAGGTAGGGATAAAGTGACAAGGCAACAGGATAGACAATAAACAGTAGCAGCAGCGTATGTGATGAGTCAAACGATTTAGTGCAAAAGGGGTCAATGCACATAGTTAAATAGTTAACCAAAAGCAACTGGACTAAATATTTGGCAATCTTAGCATGGTGGATGTTTCGTTGCCTATCCTCACCACCTGGAGGTGGCTTGGGGGTAGAAGCTGTTCAGAGTCCTGTTGGTTCCAGGCTTGTACCCCTTGCTATGGTTCCAGACATCGTTACCACTTGTCATGGGGTAGCAGAGAAAACAGTCTATGACTGGGGTGGCTGGAGTCTTCAACAATTTTTAGTGCCTTCGTCTGACACCGCCTGGTATAGAGGTCTTGGACAGCAGGGAGCTCGGCCCCAGTGACGTACTGGGCAGTACACACTCCCCTCTGTAGCGCCTTGTGGTCGGAGGCTGAGCAGTTGCCATACCAAGCTGTAATGCAGCCAGTCAAGATGCTCTCAATGGTGCAGCTGTATAACGTTTTGAGGATCTGAGGGCCCTTGCTGAATCTTTTCAGCCTCCTGAGGAGGAAGAGGCGTTGTCCTGCCTTTCTATGCGACTGTTTTGGTGTGTGCGGACCATGATAATTCCTTAGTGATGTGGACACCGAGGAACTTGGCCCACTCCAATACAGCCCCCTCGATGTGGATGGTGGTGTGCTCGGGCCACTCCATTTCCTGCAGTCCACGATCAGCTCCTTTGTCTTGCAGACGTTGAGGGAGAGGCTGTTGTCCTGGCACCACACTGCCAGGTCACTGACCTCCTCCCATAGGATGTCTCATCGTTGTCGGTGATCAGGCCAACCACCGTCGTGTTGTCAGCAACCTTAATGATGGTGTTGGAAAAGTGTGCGGCCACGCAGTCATAGGTGAGCAGGGAGTACAGGAGGGGACTAAGCATGCACCCTGATGAGCCCCCTTGTTGAGAGGCAGCGTGGTGGATGTTTCGTTGCCTACTCTCACCCCCTGGAGACGACCGATCAGGAAGTCTGATCCAGTTGCAGAGGGAGCTGTTCAGTCCCTGGGTCCTGAGCTTAGTGATGAGCTTGGAGGGCTGGACGCTGAGCTATAGTCAAAGAACGAGTCAGTCTATAGGGAGCAAGTAAGTGGTGTCATGACAACAACCTCCTTCTCAACGTTAGCAAAACAAAGGAGTTGATTGTTGACCTAAGGAAGCAGAGGAGGGAACATGCCCCGATCCACATCAACGGGACTGCAGTAGAGAGAGTATGCAGTTTTAAGTTCCTCAGCATCCACATCACCGAGGACTTGTCATGGACCAACAACAAAAACAACTCTTGTCAAGAGGGAGCAACAGCGTCTCTACTTTCTATGGCGACTGAAGAAATTTGTCATGCCACCACCGGTCCTTTCCAAATACTACTGCTGCACCATTGAGAGCGTCCTGACCGGTTGCATCACGGCCTGGTACGGGAATTGCTGCTTCCATGACGGCAAGGCGAAGATGGTGAAGATGGCCCAGTACATCACTGGGACAGTACTCCCACCCATCCAGGACATCTACATGAAACGGTGCTTGAAATCAAATCAAATCAAATCAAATCAAATTTTATTTGTCACATACACATGTTTAGCAGATGTTAATGCGAGTGTAGCGAAATGCTTGTGCTTCTAGTTCCGACAATGCAGTAATAACGAACAAGTAATCTAACTAACAATTCCAAAAAAACTGTCTCATACACAGTGTAAGGGGATAAAGAATATGTACATAAGGATATATGAATGAGTGATGGTACAGAGCAGCATAGGCAAGATACAGTAGATGATATCGAGTACAGTATATACATATGAGATGAGTATGTAAACCAAGTGGCGTAGTTAAAGTGGCTAGTGATACATGTATTACATAAGGATGCAGTCGATGATATAGAGTACAGTATCTACGTATGCATATGAGATGAATAATGTAGGGTAAGTAACATTATATAAGGTAGCATTGTTTAAAGTGGCTAGTGATATATTTACATCATTTCCCATCAATTCCCATGATTAAAGTGGCTGGAGTAGAGTCAGTGTCATTGACAGTGTGTTGGCAGTAGCCACTCAATGTTAGTGGTGGCTGTTTAACAGTCTGATGGCCTTGAGATAGAAGCTGTTTTTCAGTCTCTCGGTCCCAGCTTTGATGCACCTGTACTGACCTCGCCTTCTGGATGACAGCGGGGTGAACAGGCAGTGGCTCGGGTGGTTGATGTCCTTGATGATCTTTATGGCCTTCCTGTAGCATCGGGTGGTGTAGGTGTCCTGGAGGGCAGGTAGTTTGCCCCCGGTGATGCGTTGTGCAGACCTCACTACCCTCTGGAGAGCCTTACGGTTGAGGGCGGTGCAGTTGCCATACCAGGCGGTGATACAGCCCGCCAGGATGCTCTCGATTGTGCATCTGTAGAAGTTTGTGAGTGCTTTTGGTGACAAGCCGAATTTCTTCAGCCTCCTGAGGTTGAAGAGGCGCTGCTGCGCCTTCCTCACGATGCTGTCTGTGTGAGTGGACCAATTCAGTTTGTCTGTGATGTGTATGCCGAGGAACTTAAAACTTGCTACCCTCTCCACTACTGTTCCATCGATGTGGATAGGGGGTGTTCCCTCTGCTGTTTCCTGAAGTCCACAATCATCTCCTTAGTTTTGTTGACGTTGAGTGTGAGGTTATTTTCCTGACACCACACTCCGAGGGCCCTCACCTCCTCCCTGTAGGCCGTCTCGTCGTTGTTGGTAATCAAGACTACCACTGTTGTGTCGTCCGCAAACTTGATGATTGAGTTGGAGGCGTGCATGGCCACGCAGTCGTGGGTGAACAGGGAGTACAGGAGAGGGCTCAGAACGCACCCTTGTGGGGCCCCAGTGTTGAGGATCAGCGGGGAGGAGATGTTGTTGCCTACCCTCACCACCTGGGGGCGGCCCGTCAGGAAGTCCAGTACCCAGTTGCACAGGGCGGGGTCGAGACCCAGGGTCTCGAGCTTGATGACGAGCTTGGAGGGTACTATGGTGTTGAATGCCGAGCTGTAGTCGATGAACAGCATTCTCACATAGGTATTCCTCTTGTCCAGATGGGTTAGGGCAGTGTGCAGTGTGGTTGAGATTGCATCGTCTGTGGACCTATTTGGGCGGTAAACAAATTGGAGTGGGTCAAGGGTGTCAGGTAGGGTGGAGGTGATATGGTCCTTGACTAGTCTCTCAAAGCACTTCATGATGACGGATGTGAGTGCTACGGGGCGGTAGTCGTTTAGCTCAGTTACCTTAGCTTTCTTGGGAACAGGAACAATGGTGGCCCTCTTGAAGCATGTGGGAACAGCAGACTGGTATAGGGATTGACTGAATATGTCCGTAAACACACCGGCCAGCTGGTCTACGCATGCTCTGAGGGCGCGGCTGGGGATGCCGTCTGGGCCTGCAGCCTTGCGAGGGTTAACACGTCTAAATGTCTTACTCACTTCGGCTGCAGTGAAGGAGAGGCCGCATGTTTTCGTTGCAGGCCGTGTCAGTGGCACTGTATTGTCCTCAAACCGGGCAAAAAAGTTATTTAGTCTGCCTGGGAGCAAGACATCCTGGTCCGTGACTGGGCTGGGTTTCTTCCTGTAGTCCGTGATTGACTGTAGACCCTGCCACATGCCTCTTGTGTCTGAGCCGTTGAATTGAGATTCTACTTTGTCTCTGTACTGGCGCTTAGCTTGTTTGATAGCCTTGCGGAGGGAATAGCTGCACTGTTTGTATTCAGTCATGTCACCAGACACCTTGCCCTGATTAAAAGCAGTGGTTCGTGCAGTTTCACACGAATGCTGCCATCAATCCACGGTTTCTGGTTAGGGAATGTTTTAATCGTTGCTATGGGAACGACATCTTCAACGCACGTTCTAATGAACTCGCACACCGAATCAGCGTATTCCTCAATGTTGTTGTCTGGCGCAATACGAAACATCTCCCAGTCCACGTGATGGAAGCAGTCTTGGAGTGTGGAGTCAGCTTGGTCAGACCAGCGTTGGACAGACCTCAGCGTGGGAGCTTCTTGTTTTAGTTTCTGTCTGTAGGCAGGGATCAACAAAATGGAGTCGTGGTCAGCTTTTCCGAAAGGGGGCGGGGCAGGGCCTTATATGCGTCGCGGAAGTTAGAGTAACAATGATCCAGGGTCTTTCCACCCCTGGTTGCGCAATCGATATGCTGATAAAATTTAGGGGGCATGCAGCATCATCAAAGACCCCACACACCCCAGCCATGAGCTGTTCACTCCCTTACCGTTGGGCAGACTGGTTCAGGGCATGAGGTCTGATACCAACAGGCTCAGAGACCGTTTCTATCTACAAGACATCAGACTGCTGAACACTTGAACTGAACTGACCACCTGTTCTGATTCTCCACACCTTAGCACACATGTACTCACTCATGCACACACCCACACAGACATACACAGACACATATTCAGTGGGTGTCAACATGGGAGTCAACATGGGCCAGCATCCCTGTGGAACGCTTTTGACACCTTGTAGAGTCCATACCTCAATTAATTGTGGCTGTTCTGAGGGCAACGGGTGCAATTCAATATTATGAAGGTGTTCCTAATGTTTTGTACACTCAGTGTATTACTCTACCAAGAACAGGCTCTACTAGTAGCTAAAAGGAATAGGTCAAGTAAATCAAGTCACTCTACCAATAAAAGCAGGAAGTTGTCAAAAAAAACTATTCTCACGCTTGACTTAATCCCGGTTTAACAGGGAAACAGAGTGAACATTGGGTGTACTACAGCAGTCAGTGGGATTACCACATTCCACCCGCTTCAATAACAATAACAGCCTAAAATGGCCGACAGACGGAGCCAATCACAAAAGGTAAAACTATGTCAAATAATGCTCCCTCCTTGTCCATTTCTGCCCAAAACAACAGCATGAGGCCACAGGTGACCAGCCTGTGACTGTTAAGCTTCAGTTGATCTCACGGGGAAGCTGCTAAGGTCCCAATATGTACACCAATGGCATAACAAAAACCATACAGTGGATTTACTGGGTTGTAATAACCTCTGTTTGCTTAAGAGAAACAGGTAGACATATTTAAACTAGAAAATACCTAAAAATATAATAGGTAGAGGGGACTGCCTTGAGTCACCCAGCATTCATGCATTATCATACTACGTGGTCACCTCAACAACAACCAAAAGCTGCACTGTTCTGTGTGACTGAAACATTCAGAGTTGTTGTTGTTTGTGGTTCTGGTATGGGAACACAGTGGGGAACATTAACCTCATAGTATTAGCAGAGGTTGCTATGGAGCTCTGTGGCTCAAGTGAGTGAGACAGGGATAGTGGCAGAGGTTGCTATGGAGCTCTGTGGCTCAAGTGAGTGAGCCAGGGGCAGTGGGTGTTTTTGTTGTGTAGTGACTCCACATAGGGGAATATACTATTCTGAGATCTGTCTGTTGTTGTCATGCTATACATATGTCAGAAGAGTTGCCTAAAGTACATTCAGATCTCCAATATGGAGCACCTGACAACAACAGGATGTACTGTGGATATAGTTTTTTTTCGAGGATTGAAGGATGTAGGAAATGCAGACTAATAATGTCTATAGACGAAGCTATGGCTTAAACATTTGAGTTTGCTGAAGAACTACACAGTAATTCACAGTGGCATGTCTTGAGGGTCTTAACAGGTAGTGTTTCTGTAGGCTATTTGGGTAGTTTCCCTGAAATCCTCTTCGACTTTGCTCCCTCTGAGTAAATCCATGAGCTGTTTGATATGACTGTAAGGAATTGCTGTTAAATGGCTCTTTAGAAGTAAGTGCACTGCCATGGAGCGATTTATAAATCAAATACATTTCAAATTAACAATTACTGACACCCTAAATTGCCTAAATGATCTATCGGCAGTCAGACTTTTATAACATTAGATTTGACTGAGAAATGATGAAACAGATAGAGGCAGTAGACATAATATAAAAATATTCCCTGCTTTCCACGGAGTTGTGTAATTAAACTAAGGCCTCCAGTAAAGATGATGACTGCCAGTAGACAATATTCAGTAAATGTTTTGGAGTGGAGCTTATTCCTGAGTGGTATGTCCCTGATTAGCAATTTTTGATGGAACATGCACTTTTAATCACTAGCTTTTATTATTGTACGTGCTGTGTTTCTGAACTTGGAACACTTGAAGAAAAGCCTTAAACTCCCACTTTCAACCAACATCTAGACTACATCAAATATAATTCAAAATGCCATGCAGCACAAGAGGTATTGTAATTATCAATTGAGCCAGCCTAGTGTGCAAATGGAGTTCTAGTTTGTGAACAGAGTCTCGAGAGTTGAAGTCAACATTCACCGAGTGACACAGTAACTTCACTGTGTCAACTGATTTGGGCTGATGTTTGTGTGCAGTACATGTGCATGCAGTGTGTGTGTATCTGTGCGCAGTTGTGTGCAAAGCATGTAGACAATATACAGTATGTGTGTTGCATATTCTGACAGTTAAGATATTTCCAACCCCCCTTCCCTGGAGAACACAACAAGCCCTCTGAAGGGCCTACAGTTTAGCAGCCATTGACACCACAACATCTCCATGGTGATGGTCGTTGTCCCAGTCTACGTGCCTCAGGGCTCAGACCTCATTATCAAGCTGAAGGTCACCAGCCCAGACAACAACCAGTGATATTTAGCTCCCATTATATTTAATCCTAGCATGTCCAGGATAAAACAACAGGGTTGAAAAACAGGCTTATTATATGATAGCTGTCGGGGAAGAAACAATGAAAAAGGTGTGACACACTTTGTTCATTTCTATAATGACACTTATAATATATAATCACATGTCAATAGCAATATGACCTGGCATTACATGACATGACAGAGATGAAGACATCACCATTGTCACCAAACCATCATTGGGTCATTGAAAATGGCTACATAACACCCAGGTATTATTATCATCGTTAACAAACCACACAATCAGATCAGGATGTAAGACTGTCACCGTCAGTCCAATACACTCAGCAGTCACCCTTCTATGGCACCACACTTCTATTCCTGACAGCCTAATCATACATGAAAACTCCCCTTACTCATCGTCAATGGTGCTGAAGGTTGCGTCCCAAATGGCACCCTAATCCCTTTATAGTACACAACGTATGGCCAGAGCCGTATGGTTATCAGGGCACTATATAGGGAATAGGGTGCCATTTGGGACGTACACAATGATGTCTTTCCTGGGCCATTACCGATTGTGCATATCATTGAGTATTTCAATGTGACAGGTCCTGGTACAGAGAGGGCAGAGAGAGAGAGATGTTGTTTGAAGGTTGTGTCTCTGTCTCCGAAACTCCCAAACGTGACCGCTCTGAGAAGTGCACTGTTGCATATGAATCCCCGCATAGCAGCTCCCATAGAATACACAATGCCCTGGGTAGGAGGGAGGTCCTGTGACAATGTTACGTTAGGAGGTAGGTGAAGGAGTCAGGCGCAGGAGAGCAGAGATGTCTGAGATGAGTACCTTTAATAGACAAGTCCACCAAATACAAGTATGGCACAATCCAAAAGTCAAACGCCCTCGACAACAGACACACCCGTTACTCACGCAAGGAGGAACAAACAAGCTCCTAAATAACACTCTAATTAAATGCGTAAAACAAAAAAAATTGGGCACAACCTCACTGAGGTACATCACAAAATAAAACAATACCGCACAAACCTAGGCAGGCAACAGGGTAAATATATACACACAGAAATGAAGGCAAATGAAACCAGGCGTGAAAGAACCAAAGACAAAACAAACGGAAAAGGAAAAAAGGATTGGTGATGGCTAGTAGGCCGGGCGCCGCCCCAACAGGGAGAGGAACCACCTTCGGTGGAAGTCGTGACAGGTCCTCAATGAAGGACTAATGTGAATGTACTGACAGACTGTGTAGTTCATAGGACTGTGTTGTCTGTCACATCAAATTGTATTGGAAAATACTGTACATCTCGATCTCACTGTGTTATACAGC
Source organism: Oncorhynchus tshawytscha (assembly GCF_018296145.1). Classification (NCBI taxonomy): domain Eukaryota; kingdom Metazoa; phylum Chordata; class Actinopteri; order Salmoniformes; family Salmonidae; genus Oncorhynchus; species Oncorhynchus tshawytscha. The sequence continues at coordinate 5,510,336 of NC_056453.1, forward strand.
AGTATGCACCACGTGCATTATCTTATTCATTCCTCATTCACCTCTCTCTTGCTGTTTATATAATGTATATAATGACATACATTGAACACAAACATAAAAGCAACATGCAACAATTTCAAAGAGTCTACTGATTTACAGTTCATATATTGGCTCATCACGCTCTAGTGACACCTTGTGGCGGGCCGGGCGCCCGCAAGCTGATTCTGATCGTTAGTTGTTAGCCGGGTTAATCGAGCAGTGTGTTAAAAAGCAGCTCGGCTAGGCGGATCATGTTTCGGGGGACGCATGACTCAACCTTCGCCTCTCCCGAGCCTGTTGGGGAGTTGCGATGAGAAAAGATTGTAACTACTAATGGTGGAGAAAAGGTAGGGCCGTTGACCAGAAAGCTAGTCAGTATCTTGTGACCACCGTTTGCCTCATCCAGTGCGACACATCTTCGCATAGAGTTGACCAGGCTGTTGATTTGTGACATGTGGAATGTTGTCCCACTCCTCTTCAATGGCTGTGCAAAGCTGCTGGATATTGGCAGAAACTGGAACACGTTGTCGTACACGTAGATCCAGAGGAACATGCTCAGTAGGTGACATGTCTGGTCAGTATGCAGGCCATGGCAGGACTTCCAGGAATTGTGTAAAGATCCTTGCGACATGGGGCTTTGCATTATCATTCTGAAACATGAGGTGATGGCGGCGGATGAATGGCATGGCAATGGGCCTCTGGATCTCATCACAGTACCTCAGTGCATTCCAATTGCCATCGATAAAATACAATTGTGTGTGTTCGTTGTCTGTAGCTTATGCCTGCCCATACCATAACCCCACCGCCACCAGGGGACACTCTGTTCCCAATGTTGACATCAGCAAATCGCTCACCCACACTGCCCAATCTGGCCGGTACAGTTGAAACTGGGATTCATCTATGAAGAGCACACTTATCCAGCATGCCAGTAGTCATTGACGGTGAGCATTTGCCCACTGAATTCGACTATGACACCGAACTGCAGGGTGGTCAAGACCCTGGTAAGGACGACAAGCACACAGATGAGCTTCCCTGACAGTTTGTGCAGAAATGTTTTAGTTGTGCAAACCCACAGATTCATCAGTTGTCCGGGTGGCTGGTCTCAGACCATCCTGCAGGTGAAGGATGTGGAGGTCCTGGGCTGGTGTGGTTGTAGGTGGTCTGCGGTTGTGAGGTGGCTGGTCTCAGACAATCCTGCAGGGGAAGAAGGATGTGGAGGTCCTGGGCTGGCGTGGTTATAGGTGGTCTGCGGGTGTGAGGTGGCTGGTCTCAGACAATCCTGCAGGTGAAGGATGTGGAGGTCCTGGGCTGGCGTGGTTATAGGTGGTCTGCGGTTGTGAGGTGGCTGGTCTCAGACAATCCTGTAGATGAAGGATGTGGAGGTCCTGGGCTGGCGTGGTTATAGGTGGTCTGCGGTTGTGAGGTGGCTGGTCTCAGACAATCCTGCAGATGAAGGATGTGGAGGTCCTGGGCTGGCGTGGTTAGATGAGGTGGTCTGCAGGTTGTGAGGTGGCTGGTCTCAGACAATCCTGCAGATGAAGGATGAAGGATGTGGAGGTCCTGGGCGTGGTTATAGGTGGTCTGTGGTGGCTGGTCTCAGACAATCCTGCAGATGAAGGATGGTCCTGGGCTGGTGGTGGTGGTCTGCGGTTGTGAGGTGGCTGGTCTCAGACAATCCTGCAGATGAAGGATGTGGAGGTCCTGGGCTGGCGTGGTTATAGGTGGTCTGCGGTTGTGAGGCCGGTTGGACATACAGCCAAATTAAAAAAAAAAATAAGTTGCAGGATGCTTATAGTCGAGGAGAAATGCTTACAAAAAGGGATGTAAAAAATGTGTGCATAACATTTTAGAGAAATAAGCTTTTTGTGTGTATGGAACATTTCTGGGATCTTTTATTTCAGTTCATGAAACATGGGACCAACACTTTACATGTTGAGTTTATATTTTTGTTCAGTGTATTATGATAGTCAATGAAACATAATGTCTAACAAAGGCACATGGTTCTAGTACTTCCTGTGAAAGCTTCATGTTCCATTTTGACCCCTATCCATTTGTACAGCGATACATTTCCTTAGTGGCTGTGATTTCAGTGACTGAACATATTTCTTAATTTCTTTATTATGTTATTTTTCTGGATTATGTGTGTATTGTTTTATTTTTTTATTGCTATATTATACTGCACTGTTGGAGCTAGAAACACAAGCATTTCGCTGCACCTGCGATTACATCTGCAAATCTGTGAACACTGCCAATAAACTTTTATTCGATTTCTATGACCAACAACAATCAATGCAAACAGCATGGACACGCATGCAGTAGAGTATGCAATATAGGGCTGGGAATTGCCAGAAACCTCACGGTACGATTTTATCACAATACTTAGGTGACAATGCAATATCTATTGCCATTCTTACAATTCTATATGTATTGCGATTCGATACTGTGATTTTATTACCATATATCTGCTGCAGAGAAACAAGAGAGCCATGAGAAAACAAGTTTTTAACAGTCATGGAAATAAAAGTTCTTAAAAGCAATTAGTTGCCTATTTGAAAAGAATGTGGCGAACAAGCTACAAGCTATGCAGGTACATATATTGTCAAAAAGAATATCCCGATATGTAAATATCATTTTTTCCCCAATCACTAATGCAATACATAAATATTTAACACCATCAATTATGGATATAATGTAGACGAGCACTTCCCCCACACACTCATTCAGCTTTGTCAGGCACAGCGATTTACTGTTAAAGGGCAGCCATATTTGTCATAAAGAGTAGAATGTTTTTTATCACAGAAATACAATCTAATAGAGTGATTCTATTTCTATGGCCATCTGAGGGCTGTGTTAAAAGTACTACATGTTTTCTCTCTGTGGACTCTCATTTTCCCCTAGTCATAATGGACATTGGATCAATACATAGTTTAGCTAGTATGTAATAATTACACTTTATCAATGGTCAAATCAAGGACAGTAATGCCATACAACAATAGAAGTATTCCCACATGCTTGAGATTCTGCTGTTTGTTATTTCTGATATCAGGTGAAGACAGACTCCCACCTCACAGCAATGAGTCTCACACATCCACACCCAATTGGGATCTCATCTGTCTGTACCTACTGTATCTATAGGTAGGTAATCATTCTCACTCACACATCACTTCTAGACCAATACATAAAACAACATCCAAGAAGTAAGTGGAACACATCCATAGATGAGCCATAGAATCCAAACCCTCATCCCTTCACCGTAGATGAACCACAGAGTCACAACCCTTATCCTATCACCATATAGTCCAAACCCTCATCCATTTACTATGACCCCCATCACCATTAGCATCACCTCAGCCCTCTGTCCTTACCTTCCCCACTGAGTTCCAGGCCCTCCAGGGACATGACAAAGTCCTCTTCCTCCTCCTCCTCCTCCTCCTCCTCCAGGGAGAGTCTTCCAAACAGGCTGCCAGCCATGGAGACCACCCACCGACGACTCATACACTCACAACTGAGAAGCTCCTCTCCTCCTCTTTATCCTTGCCTTCCAGAGAGCGCCTCTATCTCTCTTCTCTCTCTCTCTCTCTGTCTCTCTCTTCTCCTCCCAATACCTACAGCTCATGAGAGCTGCCAAGGCTGATTGAGCCTCTCCCTCTGAATGGAAGCCTCTCAGAGGAGAGAAGGAGGGGGAGATAGAGAAAGTGAGGGGGGGGGTAGAGCGATGCTTCTCTAGAGAGACAACACGAGAGAGGTGTGATGCTTGGAAATGGGGAAACAAGACACAATAATCTTCTACTACCGGCCACTACTCAGTATGTGTGTGTGTTGGGAAAGAGAGCAGGGGGGCTGAGAGAGGGATCTTCCGATTGGAATTTATACCTAGAACTTCCTTCCTGTTTAGTGACATCCCCACAGTTCACCACCCATTGGATGTGTCCTAATTAGAGGTATTTACAGGCCCACCCAAGACCCTACCTGGGACTCAAGTCATCCGGGTCCAAAAATATTTTCCTTTATGTCAGAGTCAGGTCCTGTTTGTTTGTCATCTGTTCTCGGGTCTATGCAACTACAGCTAATATACCAAGAACGGACCCAACCACGGCTCTGCCTAGCCTATAACATACACTGAACCAAAATATAAACGCAACATTTAAAGTGTTTCATGAGCTGAAAAAAAAGATCCCAGAAATGTTCCATACGCACAAATAGCTTATTCTCAAAAACAAATTGCACAAATTTGAATACATCCCTGCCAGTGAGCATTTCTCCTTTGCCAAGATAATCCATTCATCTCACAGGTGTGGCATATCAAAAAGCTGATTAAACTGCATGATCATTACACAGGTTCACCTTGTGCTGGGGACAATAAAAGGCCACTCTAAAATGTGCAGTTTTGTGTGTGTATATATATATATATATATATATATATATATATATATTATATTAGCCACATGCTTTCTTGAGTAAGGCAGCTCTAAAATGCAGGTGTTTCAGCCTAGCTCAGTGCTTTCTGTGGTGGTGGGCAGCCAGCGGAAAACACAGAGCGTAGGGGTTGGTAATGTTCCCTAGTTGCGCCATCATTGGCTTAGTGTTCTGTCACTCATGGGGACACAACGTCACCGCAAAATCTACAGGGAGAGCTAGAGCATTCAAGCCCATTTGGGTGCTGCCATAGATTTAAAATAGAAGTGCCCGTCCAAGAAGGCTCAAGGTCATTGGCCACGGATAAATTGACGTCAAATCACGTTTTATCTACCATAGCTTTGATTGGACTGATCATGTCAACATCATACTTTCAAAATCTTAGCTAGCAAGCTAGACAAGCAGTCACCATCATGAATCACGTTGACAATCTACTGGCAAATCATTTTCAACCTTGTCATATGAAAGGAAATTAGAGATAAAACCTCTCGGTGCTCATCGGCTATTGGTCATAAACATTACACAACTAGTCGGAAATTGCAAATTCAACAATGAGTGGTTTGGAACGATTCAATGGCTAACTGCAAGCATCTCAACGCAATCACTATTGTGCTTCCCCTGCCTGCTATTCAGTGGAGAGGGTGTGTGTGGTCCAAGTCTGGGTTTAGGGACTTAAAACATATAGACAACACATAAAGACAAGGCTGCTAAACTCGGATGACTGGGGAAATCAAAGTTGTGGCTCAGCTAGACACCACATATAGACAAGCCATCGACCTTCACAACCAATAAATGGAGGAGAATAGGTACGCGCTTGCCAGAATTATAGCATGCATTAAATTGTGTGGCAATTGTGAGACAGCACTGAGGAGCCTGTTTGTACAGCAGTTCTGACTTGGTGGTTCCCCACTAGTTTTAGAGAAAATATCATCATCGAATATTGTAACAGCTTTCATTGCCTGCTTATGCGCGCGCCCCCATTGTAAGAGCTTTCATTGTCTGCTTATGTGTCCCTGTTAATTTAGCCGACTGTTCGTACTTGGTGTAAATGGAGAATACTGTAAGAACGGCCCATGTTCTGAATTATGTCGCTGTCCATTTCAAAAGAGCTAAACAAATAGGCATATAGGATACTGTTCTGACTTGGTAGTGCACATGTAGCCTACATCGTGTTGTAAAGAAATGTCATCATCGAATATTATAAGAGCTTTCATTGTCTGCTTATGTGCCCCTGTTATTCATCCTACGGTTCTGACTTGGTGTACAGTGAGAATACTGTAAGAATGGCACATGTTCTGAATTATGTCGCTGTCTATTTCAAAAGTGTTGAACGAATAGGCGGCATATAGGCTACATCCGTCTCAACTCGCTCATGTCTTAATCGGAATTACGGCTTGCCTCTTAACCTGCTTACCATCGTATATGCCATAGTTCGTACATCTGAATTGTTATGTTGCTTATATAGGTCTATCTCATTAGTATTGTCGTGTCTTTGGCTATGCCAGATTAAGTGATATGACATGCTATTCTATAAAATCCTTTCTCTGTAATTAATATTACCTGATTGAGCTAATCATGTAAATGTAATTAACTAGAAAGTCGGGGCACCACGAAATAATATTTATAGAGCATTTATCTTCCGAATAAAATTTACTGAACACAAATGGAATAATGTTCGTATGGTTCAAAAGTCAAAACTCATGTCAACATTCATTATTAGTGAAGGAGAATGCGGTTCTTATCCAGTTACACAAATCCACAAGGAGTCAGTAGAAACAAATATTTATTTAATAAAGTCAGCCGTAAGCTCCACTGTTGGGACAGCTTTATGTAGGCCCTAACAGTTTGTGGGCACCGTTTGTCACCGTTATAGGGCATTTAATCTATTGTTTAGAGTTGTGTAGTGGCTTCGCTGGCATGCATCTAAAAAAAAAATGGGTTGTTTGCCCCACCAAGATTGAAATGCTAAAATTACCACTGCCCCATGGTGGCGGTGGGGTTATGGTATGGGGAGTCATAAGCTACAGACAACGTACACAAATGTATATCTGTATTCCCAGTCATGTGAAATCCATAGATTAGGGCCACATTAATTTCTTTCAATTGACTGATTTCCTAATATGAACTGTAACTCGGTTAAATCTGAAACGGTTGCATTTATAGAGACGAGTACAAAGCTCTCTCTCGCCCTTCATTTGACAAATCTGATTAATGCTTACAAGCAAAAATGAAAGCAGGAAGCACCAGTAACTCGGTCTATTAAAAAGTGGTCAGATGAAGCAGATGCAAAACTACAGGACCGTTTTGCTATCACAGACTGGAATATGTTCGGGATTCTTCCGATGGCATTGAGGAGTACACCACATCAGTCAGTGGTTTCATCAATAAGTGCATCTATGAAGTCATCCCCACAGTGACTGTACGTACATACCCCAACCAGAAGCCATGGATTACAGGCAACATTTGCACTGAACTAAAGAGTGGAGCTGCTGCTTTCAAGGAGCTGGACTCTAACCCGGACGCTTAGAAGAAATCCCACTATGCCCTCCGACAAACCTTCAAACAGGCAAAGCGTCAATACAGGACTAAGATCGAATCGTACCACACCGGCTCCGACACTCATCGAATGTGGCAGGGCTTGCACCATCGAGAGCATCCTGACGGGTTGCTTCACTGCCTGGTATGGCAACTGCTCGACCTCAAGGCACTACAGAGGGTAGTGCATACGGCACAGTACATCACCTGGTCCAAGCTTCCTGCCATCCAGTACCTCTATACCAGGCGGTGTCAGAGGAAGGCCCTAAAAATTGTCAGACTCCAGCCCCCCTAGTCATAGACTGTTCTCTCTGCTACCACATGGCAAGCGGTACAGGAGCGCCAAGTCTAGGTCCAAGAGGCTTCTAAACAGCTTCTATCCCCAAGCCATAAGACTCCTGAACATCTAATCAAATGGCTACCCAGACTACTCTCTCTTATTGTCTATGCATAGCCACTTTACCTAACTCTACCTACATGTACACCTCTGTAGCAGTACCCCTTGTATATTGACCCACTATTGTTATTTACTGCTGCTCTTTAATTATTTGTTATTCTTATCTCTTTTTTTTAATCTCATTTTTGGGTGATTTTCTTAAAACTGCATTGTTGGTTAATAGGGCTTGTAAGTAAGCATTTCACTAAGGTCTACACCTGTTGTGTTCGGCGCATGTGACAAATAACATTTTATTTGATTGATATATATTTGTGTTCAGTATATTCATTTTACACTAAATAGGTGAATGTATTGACTTATAGATGCCTAGCCAACATACAAAGATATTGTCACGCCCTGGCCTTAGTTATCTTTGTTTTCTTTATTATTTTGGTTAGGTCAGGGTGTGACATGGGGGATTTATGTGTTTTTAGCCTGGTCTAGGGGTTTTGTATGTTTATGGGGCTGTTACCTTTCTAGGTAGTTTTGTATGTCTATGGTTGCCTAGATTGGTTCTCAATTAGAGGCAGCTGTCTATTGTTGTCTCTGATTGGGAACCATATTTAGGCAGCCATATTCTGTGGGTACTTGGTGGGTGGTTGTTTCCTGTCTTTGTGTTCTCTGCACCAGATAGGACTGTTTCGGGTTTTGCCACGTTTGTTGTTTTGTAATTGTGTTAATGGTTAGTTTCTCTTATTAAAAACCATGAACTCTAACCACGCTGCATTTTGGTCCTCCTCTCCTTCCCAGGAAGAAAACCGTTACAAATATATTTGTTAAAGGTCCAATGTAGCCATTTATTTCTCAATATAATATCAAATTTCTGGGTAACAATTAAGTACTTTACTATGATTGTTTTTAATTAAAATTGTCAAAAAATATATTTAAAAAAATATTCTTAGGAATGAGCCATTTATCAAGCAAGAATTTTGCCAGGACTGTCTGGGAGCGGTCTTAATGAGATGTCACTCCATCCCATTTCAGGGGGTCTTTTCAAACAGCTCTTACACTAAAAGAGCATTATCATCAATTAATATACTTTGACATACTGTGTGGTGGTGACCAAGAGCTAATAAAACTCTGGTTATGGACACATCTGCCTGGTTCTTGCCGGACCGCCTGTAGTGGGCCAGACCGAGGACAAGTCAGCTTAAGTCAATAGCAGGTGTTGGTCCTAGCTCTCGCCGGAATTAGCGACAAACAGTTTTTGTGGTCCCACTTTAACCTAATACAATTATAAAGGCTTTATATAGCATACATACAGGTTTTATAATCAATGCTTCACAAATCATCTAAAGTGTATATCGTACTACATAAATGGCGTATGAACATAGTGTGTTATGTCAGATTTTGCAAATAACCCTTCAGTGGGAATTGTTATGTCACCCCTTTATAGACCATTTAGAATATGACATACGCTTGATATGTGAAGCATTTATGTAGTGATTATGAAACGTTTATGTATGCTATATAAAGCTTTTAATCGTACTAGAGTGGGACCCAGTATTTACATGGTCCTTCGAGACAGATAAGTGACTGAAAGGAAGGTGTTGTGGCATGCATGTGTAGTGACTGTATGCATCATTTGATGGACTTGCTGTCAGAAGCCTGCCTCTTTGAGTGATTGGACCTGCATCTCCGTCCCTGCACTGCTTTGGCGGTGTGTGTGTCAGGGGGGTTGGCTCCAACGCCCCCGTGTCCGACAGCGTGTTGAGTGATGGCATAGGTAGCATTAGAGCTACCCCTCCCCCAATCCACAGTATTAACCTCATAATTTTAAAATATATATAAAACACAGGAAATCAAATGTTTGACTGCACTGGGCCTTTAACCAGAAGAGCAACTTGGCCGATAAACATGTTTTTGGTTCCAACTGTTTGTATCATACTGAAATAAGCTCACATAGTTCCTGTCAAAAACTCCAAACTCCACACAGTTGTCAGGATATTAATTTTCCACAGAGCAAACAATGTCAAATAGTTTTGTGTTCTACTTGTAGCCCTGGTTGTCCTGAAAATAAAAAGGTAATTGTGAGGCTAAATATAAGGGCTGGACATGCAGATAAATTAAAGTTAGATAAGTTAGAGTCTCGGGACTGATAGGGTTAAATTCCCTGAAGGTTTTGCCATGCTTTGTACCCATTTTGTGACCTGATTTCTGCCTATCTGTACTTGCTATTGGACAGGGACAGGGCTCAGGGACAGTGGCAGAGACAAGGACAGTGAGAGGGAGAATGACATAAACAAGGACACAGACAGACACAAGGACAAGGACATAGACAATAAATATCATATTAATTTATCAATCCACTGGGAGGGGAAGTGAAGGAGAGAAGAGAGAGATGGAGGAGAGGGAAAAGTGAGCTGTTTACTTTTTATTTGGCTGGCTAACTCAATCTATTACCAAAAGTTGGATGGCCTCTGATGGAAAGCATAAGTATATTGTGAGTTTGAGCAGGACGGAGAGAGGAGATGAATTTACTCTGATGGAAATTCAACTCCCCTGAGATAAATTCATCTCCTCGGAGATATTGATTGTGCATTTATCAGGGAACAAGGTAAGACCCATACTGTCAAAGTGACATTGTTTATAGTAGCAACAGGCAAAGACAGGTCAAGGCAGGCAGGGGTCAAAAATCCAGGGTGAGGCAAAGGTACAGGACGGCAGACAAGCTAGGGTCAGCGAGAGAGGTCAGGCGGGCAGGTACAGGGTCAGGACAGGCAAATGTCAAAAACCAGGAGGACGAGGAAAGAGAGGCTGGGAAACAATAGAAGCTGGCAGGAAAAATGCTGGTAAGCTTGAACGAACAAGACGAACTGGTGAACACAGGTATAAATACACAGGGGATAATTGGGAAGATGGGCGAGACCTGGAGGGGAGTGGAGACAAACAAGACATTTGTTTTAAAAAAAATGTCCCGCACATCAAATCTATTTTGTAAACTAGCCCAAGGGGAAGTCTCCCGACTGGAATTTTCAGTAACCTAGAATAAATTGTGCCTCCAAACCATTTCATGTCTCCCGTTTATGAAAAAGGATAGCATTTATCAGTGTAGATATTTTTGGCAATGGTATGTAGCCAGATACAATTACATTTTGATTTGGAGCGAGTAGGTGGTTCATGCACTCAGTCAATGAACCTGCAATGTTTTTATGTGCAAAGAATGGTGAGCAAAATGCTAAAGTGCCTTCAGAACCACTTCCCATTTTCCAAATCTTGTCATGTTACAGCCTTATTCTAAAATTGATTTAGATAAAAAAACATCCTCAGCAATCTACAAACAATACCCCATAATGACAAAGTGAAAACAGGTTTTTAGAGATTTCTGCACATTTATTAAAGATAAAAAACAGAAATAACTTACTTACATAGTATTCAGACCCTTTGCTATGAGACTCGAAATTGAGCTCAGGTGCATCTTGTTTCCATTGATCATCCTTTAGCTGTTTCTAAAACTTGATTGGAGGCCTCCTGTGGTATATTCAATTGATTGCGTAGCAGTCAGGCGTCTTTGTCTTTGTCTTGTCTCGTCCCATGTGTATATATCTTTATCTTCTTTTTAATATTTTTCCTAAACCTCAACTTCAAACTACTCTCCCGCAACGTGCCTCACCCAATGTGGCGTGGATCTGTTTTTTTTTCCTAAAGTATTTATATTTACCTCCGAACTGGAATACCTCAACTGAAGCTAGCTAGCTAACTAGCTACCAGCTATCAGTCAGCTAACCACTGCTAGTGGTCATCAGCTAACCTTTAGCTCGGAAAGCTCTCGCCAGTTCGTACAACGCGTTTCAAACCAGAGCCTAATGGACCTATTTTTCTCTCTATATCCCTGAATTCCCACCACAAACTCTGAACTAGAAGTCGACCAATTAATCGGAATGGCCGAATAATTAGGGCCGATTTCAAGATTTCATAACAGTCGGAAATCGGTATTCTTGGGCGCCGATTTTTGCCAATATTAAAAAAAAATACAAAAAAATGTCACCTTTATTTAACTAGGCAAGTCAGATAAGAACACATTCTTATTTTCAAATCAAGTCAAATCAAATCAAATTTTATTTGTCACATACACATGGTTAGCAGATGTTAATGCGAGTGTAGCGAAATGCTTGTGCTACTAGTACCGACAATGCAGTAATAACCAACAAGTAATCTAACTAACAATTCCAAAAAACTACTGTCTTATACACAGTGTAAGGGGATAAAGAATATGTACATAAGGATATATGAAAGAGTGATGGTACAGAGCAGCATAGGCAAGATACAGTAGATGGTACCGAGTACAGTATATACATATGAGATGAGTATGTAAACAAAGTGGCATAGTTAAAGTGGCTAGTGATACATGTATTACATAAGGATGCAGTCGATGATATAGAGTACAGTATGTACGTATGCATATGAGATGAATAATGTAGGGTATGTAAACATTATATTAGGTAGCATTGTTTAAAGTGGCTAGTGATATATTTACATCATTTCCCATCAATTCCCATTATTAAAGTGGCTGGAGTTGAGTCAGTGTCAGTGTCAGTGTGTTGGCAGCAGCCACTCAATGTTAGTGGTGGCTGTTTAACAGTCTGATGGCCTTGAGATAGAAGCTGTTTTTCAGTCTCTCGGTCCCAGCTTTGATGCACCTGTACTGACCTCGCCTTCTGGATGATAGCGGGGTGAACAGGCAGTGGCTCGGGTGGTTGATGTCCTTGATGATCTTTATGGCCTTCCTGTAACATCGGGTGGTGTAGGTGTCCTGGAGGGCAGGTAGTTTGCCCCGGTGATGCGTTGTGCAGACCTCACTACCCTCTGGAGAGCCTTACGGTTGTGGGCGGAGCAGTTTCCGTACCAGGCGGTGATACAGCCCGCCAGGATGCCCTCGATTGTGCATCTGTAGAAGTTTGTGAGTGCTTTTGGTGACAAGCCGAATTTCTTCAGCCTCCTGAGGTTGAAGAGGCGCTGCTGCGCCTTCTTCACGATGCTGTCTGTGTGAGTGGACCAATTCAGTTTGTCTGTGATGTGTATGCCGAGGAACTTAAAACTTGCTACCCTCTCCACTACTGTTCCATCGATGTGGATAGGGGGTGTTCCCTCTGCTGTTTCCTGAAGTCCACAATCATCTCCTTAGTTTTGTTGACGTTGAGTGTGAGGTTATTTTCCTGACACCACACTCCGAGGGCCCTCACCTCCTCCCTGTAGGCCGTCTCGTCGTTGTTGGTAATCTATCCTACCACTGTTATGTCGTCCGCAAACTTGATGATTGAGTTGGAGGCGTGCGTGGCCACGCAGTCGTGGGTGAACAGGGAGTACAGGAGAGGGCTCAGAACGCACCCTTGTGGGGCCCCAGTGTTGAGGATCAGCGGGGTGGAGATGTTGTTGCCTACCCTCACCACCTGGGGGCGGCCCGTCAGGAAGTCCAGTACCCAGTTGCACAGGGCGGGGTCGAGACCCAGGGTCTCGAGCTTGATGACGAGCTTGGAGGGTACTATGGTGTTGAATGCCGAGCTGTAGTCGATGAACAGCATTCTCACATAGGTATTCCTCTTGTCCAGATGGGTTAGGGCAGTGTGCAGTGTGGTTGAGATTGCATCGTCTGTGGACCTATTTGGGCGGTAAGCAAATTGGAGTGGGTCTAGGGTGTCAGGTAGGGTGGAGGTGATATGGTCCTTGACTAGTCTCTCAAAGCACTTCATGATGGCGGAAGTGAGTGCTACGGGCGGTAGTCGTTTAGCTCAGTTACCTTAGCTTTCTTGGGAACAGGAACAATGGTGTCCCTCTTGAAGCATGTGGCCCTCTTGAAGCATGATGGCCTAGGAACGTTCTGCCTTGTTCATTTTTACCTTGTCAGCTCGGAGGATCCAATCTTGCAACCTTACAGTCAACTCATCCAATGCTCATCCAATCCAATAACTACCTGATTACACTGCACTCCACGAGGAGCCTGCCTGTTATGTGAATGCAGTAAGCCAAGGTAAGTTGCTAGCTAGCATTAAACTTATTTTATAAAAAACAATCAATCAACGACTGTCGTTGCTCCAATGTGTACTTAACCATAAACATCAATGCCTTTCTTGAAATCAATACACAAGTATATATTTTCAAACCTGCATATTTAGCTAAAAGAAATCCAGGTTAGCAGGCAATATTAACCAGGTGAAGTTGTGTCACCTCTTGCGTTCATTGCACGGTCAGGGTATATGCAGCAGTTTGGGCCGCCTGGCTCTTTGCAAACTAATTTGCCAGAATTTTATGTAATTATGACATAACATTGAAGGTTGTGCAATGTAACAGGCATATTTAGACTCATGGATGCCACCCGTTAGATAAAATACGGAATGGAATAAACGTTTTGTTTTCAAGGTGATAGTTTCCGGATTTGACCTAAGGCTCGTATTTCTGTGTGTTTATTATAGTTAAGTCTATGATTTGATATTTGATAGAGCAGTCTGACTGAGGGGTGGTAGGCAGCAGCAGGCTCGTAATAGTCAAAGGTATATGGTTTAGAGAGAAATAGTTGACGCGTTATAATTCCTGTAATAACTTGCAGCTGAACTTGAAAGGGGTTCCTTCGTTATTTTACCGTTCATGTCTTCCATAGAGAATGTCTTGATCTACTTCCAATAAGGTCTGTGTTTCGTGCAGGCTTAAACCGCCTCAGCATTTTGACACCCATATGAATCTCACTAGGAAAAGGTAAGGTTTGTCAACATATTTTCATAAATCCACTCTACAAATTTTTTTATCTTCGCTTATATTTAGCCAATATTGATCAGAGTTACCTTGTCCTATGGATATCTACACAGTTATAAAATTGGCAAGGTGGTGTAAGCCTACACGAAACACAGTCCTTATTTTAAGTGAATCTAAAAATATCCTATGGAATAAATGAATGAAGGAACCGCTTTTACAGATTTTGCTAGAAGGTGTCATGGGAATTATGACTCGCACTTTGGTAGTCAATTCTTACCATGCCCATTATTAAAGTAGGATTTCCTGCATATAGAAATGTGTTTTTATTTTCAACATTCCTCACAGGTAACTTAAACTCTATTTTTATTCAAACAGTTGAGAGTATATGTCTCCTAAGCAGACTCTTCAGTGTCATTGTCACTTCAGAGCTGTGTGTGTTTTACAGATGGCAGAGAAACGCAGAGAACCAGTGTGGGACTATTACATGGAATTGGCACCAGGGAAAGCAAGGTGTCTTATTTGTGATAAAGATGTAAGCATGGGGTCAGCAACGGATAAATCAAACAATACCACCAACCCGTGGAATCACCTTATGAACACCCATCCAAAAGCCCATAATATGTATTATATTAAGTTAAAATAAAAGTGTTCATTGTTCATTGTTCATCATTGTTCATTCAGTATTGTTGTATTGTTGTCATTATTATTACAAAATGTGTGTGTGTTTGTGTATCTATGTATATAAATATAAATAGATATATATTAAAAAAAACATGTTTAAATCGGACGATTAATCGGTACCGTTTTTTTTGTCCTCCAATAATCGGTATCGGGGTTGAAAAATCATAATCGGTCGACCTCTACTCTGAACCTTTTTATCTGGATCACAGCTAGCTAACCGCAACCCGGGTTGACTACTCCTGGCTAACATTTTCCGCCAAGATAGAACTGCCAAAGGGGGCGGTGTTGCAATCTACTGCAAAGATAGCCTGCAGAGTTCTGTATTACTATCCAAGTCTGTATCCAAACAATTCGAGCTTCTACTTCCAAAAATTCACCTTTCCGGAAACAAGTCTCTCACTGTTGCCGCTTGCTATAGACCTCCCTCTGCCACCAGCTGTGCCCTCGATACCATATGTGAATTGATTGCCCCCATCTATCTTCTGAGCTCGTGCTACTAGGTGACGTAAACTGGGACATGCTAAACACCCCGGCCATCCTACAATCCAAGCTTGATGCCCTCAATCTCACACAACTGATCAATGAACCTACCAGGTACAACTCCAAATCTGTAAACACGGGCACCCTCATAGATGTCATCCTAACAAACTCGCCCTCCAAATACACCTCTGCTGTTTTCAACCAAGATCTCAGCGATCATTGCCTCATTGCCTGCATCTGTAATGGGTCTGCGACCAAACGACCACCCCTCATCACTGTCAAACGCTCCCTGAAACACTTCTGCGTGCAGGCCTTTCTAATTGACCTGGCCGGGGTATCCTGGAATGACATTGAACTCATCCCGCCAGTAGATGATGCCTGGCTATTCTTTAAAAGTGCCTTCCTCACCATCTTAAATTAGCATGCCCCATTCAAAAAATGTTGAACTGGGAATAGATATAGTCCTTGGTTCACTCCAAACCTGTCTGCCCTTGACCAGCACAAAAACATCCTGTGGCGTTCTGCATTAGCATCGAATAGCCCCCGTGAAATGCAACTTTTCAGGGAAGTTAGGAACAAATATACACAGGCAGTTTGGAAAGCTAAGGCTAGCTTTTTCAAACTGAAATTTGCATCCTGCCTCATTTCTCTATGGCTGGCCATGCTTTCCACCTGGCTACTCCTACCCCGGTCAACTGCCCGGCACCCTCCACAGCAACCCGCCAAAGCCCCCACCATTTCTCCTTTACCCAAATCCAGATAGGTGATGTTCTGAAAGACCTGCAAAATCTGGACCCCTAAAAATCAGTCGGGCTAGACAATCTGGACCCTCTTTCTAAAATTATCTGGCAAAATTGTTGCAACCCCTATTACTAGCCTGTTCAACCTCTCATTCGTATCGTCTGAGATTCCCAAAGATTGGAAAGCTGCCGCAGTCATCGCCCTCTTCAAAGGGGGTGACTCTCTAGACCCAAACTGGCAGTCTCTATGGGGGTGCCAGAGGGTTCAAGCCTCGGGCCGACTCTCTTCTCTGTATACATCAATGATGTTGCTCTTGCTGCTGTTGATTCTCTGGTACACCTCTACGCAGACGACACCATTCTGTATACTTCAGGCCCCTCTTTGGACACTGTGTTAACTAACCTCCAGACGAGCTTCAATGCCATACAACTCTCCTTCCGTGGCCTCCAACTGCTCTTAAGTGCAGGGAAAACTAATTGCCTGCTATTCAACCGATCCCTGCCCGCACCTGCTCGCCCGTCCAGCATCACTACTCTGAACGGCTCTGACTTAGAATATATGGACAACTATAAATACCTAGGTGTCTGGTTAGACTGTAAACTCTCCTTCCAGACTCACATTAAGCATCTCCAATCCAAAATGAAATCTAGAATTTGCTTCCTATAAATAAATACATATAAAGCATCCGTCACTCATGCTGACAAACATACCCTTGTAAAACTGACAATCCTACCGATACTCGACCTCGGTGATGTCATCTATAAAATAGCCTCCAACACTCTACTCAACAAACTGGATGCAGTCTATCACAGTGCCATCCGTTTTGTCACCAAAGCCCCATACACTACCCACCAATGCGACCTGTACGCTCTCGTTGGTTGGCCCTCACTTCATACTCGTCGCCAAACCCACTGGCTACAGGTTATCTACAAGTCTCTGCTAGGTAAAGCCCCGCCTTTTCTCAGCTCACTGGTCACCATAGCAGCACCCACCCGTAGCACGCGTTCCAGCACGTATATCTCACTGGTCACCCCCAAAGCCAATTCCTCCTTTGGTTGTCTTTCCTTCCAGTTCTCTGCTGCCAATGACAGGAACGAACTGCAAAAATCTCTGAAGCTGGAGACTCATATCTCCCTCACTAGCTTTAAGCACCTGCTGTCAGAGCAGCTCACAGATCACTGCACCTGTACATAGCCCACCTGTAAATAGCCCATCTATCTACCTACCTCATCTCCATACAGTATTTATTTATTTATCTTGCTCCTTTGCATCCCAATATCTTTACTTGCACATTCATCTTCTGCACATCTACCATTCCAGTGTTTAATTGCTATATTGTAATTACTTCACCACCATGACCTATTTATTGACTTAACTCCCTTATCTTACCTCATTTGCACTCACTGTATATAGACATTTTGTTTTCTTTTGTTCTACTGTATTATTGACTGTGTTTGTTTATTCCATGTGTAACTCTGTGTTGTTGTATGTGTCGAATGCTATGCTTTATCTTGGCCAGGTCGCAGTTGCAAATGAGAACTTGTTCTCAACTAGCCTACCTGGTTAAATAAAAGGTGAAATAAAAAACAATTTAAAAAAAAATGTGGAAAGGCACACACCTGTCTATGTAAGGTCCCACAGTTGACAGGGCATGTCAGAGCAAACACCAAGTCATGAGGTCAAAGGAATTGTCCGTAGAGCTCCGAGACAGGATTGTGTTGAGGCACAGATCTGGGTAAGGGAAGACAACATTTTCTGCAGCATTGAAGTTCCCCAAGAACAGAATGGCCTCCATCATTCTTAAATGGAAGAAGTCTGAAACCACCAAGACTCTCCCTATAGCGGGCTGCCTGGCCAAATTGAGCAATCGGGACAGAAGGGCATTGGTCAGGGAGGTGACCAAGAACCCGATGGTCAATCTGACAGAGCTCTAGAGTTCCTCTGTGGAGATGGGAGAACCTTCCAGAAGGACAACCATCTCTGCAGCACTCCACCTATCAGGTCTTTATGGTAGAGTGGCCAGACGTAAGCCAAGCCTCAGTCAAAGGCACATGACAGCCCTCCTGAAGTTTGCCAAAAGGCACCTGAAGACTCTCAAACCATGAGAAACAAGATTCTTGGAGTGAATGCCAAGTGTCACTTCTGGAGGAAACATGGCACCATCCATACAGTGAAGCATGGTGGTGGCAGAATCATGCTGTGGGGATATTTTTTAGCGGTAGGGATTGGAAGACTAGTCAGGATCGAGGCAAAGATTAACGGAGCAAAGTACAGAGAGATTCTTGATGAAAACCTGTTGTTTCTCTGACGAAGTCAGGGTGTAGGGTAAATTACAGAATGCTACGAGCCAGGACATATGGGCTGGCCGATTAATAAAGTATTCTGAGAAATAGACTCATTGGGCCAAAACGTAGTACTATTTCTGTCTCTCGTGTTTCAGGAGTGAGTAGACTCTGTCATTATTAATTTCTTAAGCCAGGACATATGGGCCGGCCAATTAGAAAAACATTTGTAGATATTTTAGCTTGACTGAAGTGAGTAATTATCTCTCCATGTCTCGCGTTTCAGTAGTGTGAGTAGAACAAGGTGAATTTCTTCATGTTTACCGCACATTCCGGTAAACATCAAGAAAATAACGCCTAAAAGGGTGAACTTGAGACGTCATTAGTAAACCCATTCCCTTGTTAAAGGGGACCATGTTGTGTTTGGAACGATAATTCCTGCACAAGTAAGGCTAGCTTTGCACTAGATGCTAAGCTAACAAAGTGAGAGCAGACATTTTTTTCCCTTCTTTGTTCCCAAGGCAACACGCTGTGTTTTGGGAAACTGAAGTCTCGCCCTTTGGACTCCTGCTTGATTTCAGCTTTTTGTGACCAGTGGTGAAGAATCGCCAGTAATTAAAAAATATACATTTCCATGTGACAGCAACCGTATGCTCACGTCTGTTACAACGGGTTACACTTATGATATCCAGCCATTTTCAACTTATTGGATATCATTGTCCCGTTCAATTTAACAAGGAAGTTAAATTGCCGAACATACCTTTTCAGGTCAATCATTTGGATGAGGTACAAATTGATTTGTTTCAACCAATGAGACTGTCACGAGTCCGACCGAGGGTGTTTCCTTTTCCCGGGCGGGTGGCGCTCGGCGGTCATCGTCACCGGCCTATTAGCTGCCACTGATTGTTTTTCCTCCCCCTCCTTGTATGTTTAGTGGTAGCACCTGTGTAGGGTTAATTAGTTTGTCTTTATTAGACAGCCGGCCCGCCTGGTTGTTGTGCGGGATTATTTCTATGTAACCTTCGGCTCTGTTGTGTTTGGAACGTTACTTTTGTGAGCACCCTGTGGTGTGTTAAGCGCTATTAAAAGACGCACAGCATTGAAATCTCTGTTTCCTGCATTTGACTCCACACCCACGACACCCGGAGCATTACAGAATCCCGCACCTATCAAATTGAATGGAGTCAGCAGGAGCAGCAGCCAACCCTCTCCCATCGATGGAGGAACGGGTTCTCCACCACACCACCGTCCTCCATCGGATCGGATCCGCGATGGATCAAGTGATGGAGAGAATGGACCGATGGGAGAGGAGTGGTCTCCTCTCTCCACCTTCGGCACCCACGGTTCCGGACTCTCCATCTCCCGACTCCAGCACCCTCCGTCTGACGCTACCGAAGGCTTATGATGGAGCTGCGGCGGGTTGCCAGGGGTTTCTGCTTCAGCTGGAGCTATACCTGGCCACCATCAGACCCACTCCCTCAGGAGCAGAGAGGGTGAGTGTCCTCATCTCCTGCCTCACGGGTCGTGCTCTGGAGTGGGCGAACGCAGTCTGGAATGGCCCAGACTCAGCGCGGGAGCACTACCCAGAGTTTTCCCGCCTCCGTGCCGTGTTTGATCACCCTCTAGACGGCCGAGCGGTGGGAGAACGACTATTTCATCTCAGGCAGGAGAGGAGGAGCGCCCAGGATTACGCGCTGGAGTTCCGGACCTTGGCAGCCGGATCTGGGTGGAACGACAGGGCCCTCATGGACCACTACAGGTGTAGTCTCCGAGAGGACGTCCGCCGGGAGTTAGCGTGTCGGGACACCACTCTGTCACTGGATCAGCTGATTGACATGTCCATTCGACTGGATAATCTGCTGGCTGCCCGCGGGCGTTCAGAGAGGGTCCTGTGCATTCCACCACCCAGCCCCTCCGCTCCCATTCCGATGGAGTTGGGAGGGGCTGCGCCGAGGGGTACCGGAGGAGGAGGCCTTCCCTGCACCAACTGTGGTCGGAGAGGACACACGTCTGATCGGTGCTGGGGGTCCGTCTGGGAGTAGAGATGGCAGGCGGAACGCTTCTCGGTCACCCCAGGTGAGTCAGCATCAAACTCACCCAGAACCCCTTGTTGGCCACATGTTTGTCTTAACCTTTTTCCTTCACTTTTTCCCTCTTCCCAGCATAGGGCGCTAGTCGATTCAGGCGCAGCTGGGAACTTTATGGATCGCGGACTCGCCCTTAAGTTAGGGGTTCCGCTGGTGCCGATAGATTCTCCCTTCCCCGTGCACTCCCTAGATAGCCGGCCATTAGGGTCAGGGATGGTCAGGGAGACCACGGTCCCACTGGACATGGTGACGCAGGGGAATCATAGGGAGCGTATCAGTTTCTTTATTATTGATTCGCCTGCGTTTCCAGTGGTGCTGGGGACTCCCTGGTTGGCCCGGCACAATCCTAAAATTTCGTGGAGACAGGGGTTCTCCAGGGGTGGTCAGAGGAGTGTTCTGGAAGGTGTTTGGGAGTTTCCATCGGTGCCACGTCGGTGGAGAGTCCAGACCAGGGTTCCACGGTGTGCATTCCCCCGAGTATGCCGATTTGGCAATCGCTTTCAGTAAAGTGAAAGCGACTAAATTACCACCTTATCGACCGGGAAGGGATTGTACGATAGATCTCCAGGTAGACGCTGCGCTCCCAAGAGTCACGTGTACCCGCTGTCCCAGGAGGAGACGTTGGCAATGGAGACATATGTCACGGAGTCGCTGGGACAGGGGTACATTCGGCCCTCCATTTCACCCGTCTCCTCGAGTTTCTTTTTGTGAGGAAAAAGGAGGGAGGTTTGCGTCCGTGTATCGATTATAGAGGTCTAAACGCCATCACAGTGGGGTATAGTTACCCTCTACCTCTCATCGCTACGGCGGTGGAATCGTTCCACGGAGCGCAGTTCTTCACAAAACTGGATCTCAGGAGCGCGTATAGTCTGGTGCGTATTCGGAAGGGAGACGAGTGGAAAACCGCATTTAGTACTACATCAGGCCACTATGAGTACCTCGTCATGCCGTATGGGTTAAAAAATGCTCCAGCCGTTTTTCAATCCTTTGTAGACGAGATTCTCAGGGACCTGTGCGGGCAGGGAGTGGTTGTTTATATCGATGACATTCTGATCTACTCGGCCACTCACACCGCGCATGTGTCTCTGGTGCGCAAAGTGCTTGGTAGACTGCTGGAGCATGACCTATACGTCAAGGCTGAGAAATGCGTGTTCTCTAAACGAGCCGTCTCTTTTCTGGGATATCGCATTTCCACCTCGGGGTAGTGATGGAGGGTGACCGCATTAGTGCCGTGCGTAATTGGCCGACTCCGACCACGGTAAAGGAGGTGCAGCGGTTTTTGGGTTTTGCCAACTACTACCGGAGGTTTATCCGGGGTTTTGGCCAGGTAGCGGCTCCCATTACCTCACTGCTGAAGGGGGGCCCGGTGCGTTTGCAGTGGTCAGCCGAGGCGGACGGAGCATTCAACAAGTTGAAGGCGCTGTTCACTGATGCGCCCGTGTTGGCGCATCCGGACCCCTCTCTAGCATTCATAGTGGAGGTGGGAGCGTCCGAGGCTGGGGTGGGTGCCGTGCTATCACAGCGCTCGGGTACGCCACCAAAACTCTGCCCCTGCGCTTTCTTCTCAAGGAAGCTCAGCCCAGCGGAGCGTAACTATGATGTGGGGGACCGGGAGTTGCTAGCGGTGGTTAAGGCACTGAAGGTGTGGAGACACTGGCTTGAGGGGGCTAAGCACCCCTTTCTCATCTGGACCGACCACCAGAATCTGGAGTATATTCGGGCAGCTAGGAGACTTAACCCACGTCAGGCAAGGTGGGCCATCTTCTTCACCCGGTTCCGGTTTACTTTGTCTTATAGACCGGGCTCCCAGAACGTAAAGGCTGACGCACTGTCCCGCCTTTACGACACGGAGGATGGGTCCACCGAACCAACTCCCATCCTTCCCGCCTCAAAGTTGGTAGCCCCAGTGGTATGGGAGGTGGACTCGGACATCGAGCGGGCGTTACGGGCTGAACCCGCGCCTCCTCAGTGTCCAGCGGGGCGAAGGTACGTGCCGCTTGGTGTTCGGGACAAACTGATTCGGTGGGCTCACGTCCTACCCTCCTCGGGTCACCCTGGGGTGACGAGGACAGTGGGAGCCTTCGGGGAGGTATTGGTGGCCTACGTTGGCTAAAGACGTTAAGGGTTATGTCTCCTCCTGTTCAGTGTGCGCTCAGAGTAAGGCTCCTAGGCACCTTCCTAGAGGGAAGCTACAACCCCTCCCCGTTCCACAGCGGCCATGGTCACATCTGTCCATAGATTTCCTGACCGATCTTCCGCCGTCTCAGGGGAACACCACGGTTCTAGTGATTGTGGATCGGTTCTCTAAGTCCTGCCGTCTCCTCCCGTTGCCCGGTATCCCTACAGCCCTACAGACTGCGGAGGCGTTATTCACCCATGTCTTTCGGCACTACGGGGTGCCGGAGGACATCGTTTCTGATCGGGGCCCCCAATTCACGTCTCGGGTATGGAGAGCGTTCATGGAACGCTTGGGGGTCTCCGTCAGCCTGACCTCCGGTTATCACCCCGAGAGTAATGGGCAGGTGGAGAGAGTGAACCAGGAGGTGGGTAGGTTTCTGCGGTCGTATTGCCAGGATCGGCCAGGGAGTGGGCACGATACATTCCCTGGGCTGAAATGGCTCAGAACTCACTACGCCACTCCTCTACTAACGTGTCCCCTTTTCAGTGTGTGTTGGGGTACCAGCCGGTCCTGGCACCATGGCATCCGAGCCAGACCGAGGCTCCTGCGGTGGAGGAATGGGTACAGCGCTCCAAGGAGACCTGGAGGGCCGTCCAGGACTCTCTACGACAAGCGAGTGGACGGCAGAAGAGGAGTGCTGACCGCCACCGCAGTGAGGCCCCGTGTTTGTACCGGGGACAGGGTCTGGCTCTCGACCCGAAACCTACCTCTCCGCTTGCCCTGCCGGAAGCTGGGTCCGCAGTGTGTAGGGCCCTTTAAAGTCCTGAGGAGAATAAACGAGGTGTGTTATCGATTACAACTCCCTTCCTATTATCGTATTAACCCCTCGTTTCATGTGTCTCTCCTCAGGCCGGTGGTGGCTGGTCCCCTGCAGGACAGTGAGGTACCGGAGGTCCCTCCCCCTGGACATCGAGGGGACCCCGGCGTACACGATCCGGGCCATTCTGGACTCAAGGCGCCGGGTGAGGGGCCTGCAGTACCTCGTGGACTGGGAGGGGTACGGTCCGGAGGAGAGGTGCTGGGTACCGGTGGGGGACATCTTGGATCCCTCCATGTTGAGGGATTTCCATCGCCTCCATCCGGATCGCCCTGCACCTCGTCCTCCGGGCGACCTCGAGGCCGGTGTCGGCGCGCTGCGGGAGCCGCGCGTCAGGGGGGTACTGTCACGAGTCCGACCGAGGGTGTTTCCTTTTCCCGGGCGGGTGGCGCTCGGCGGTCGTCGTCACCGGCCTATTAGCTGCCACTGATTGTTTTTCCTCCCCCTCCTTGTATGTTTAGTGGTAGCACCTGTGTAGGGTTAATTAGTTTGTCTTTATTAGACAGCCGGCCCGCCTGGTTGTTGTGCGGGATTATTTCTATGTAACCTTCGGCTCTGTTGTGTTTGGAACGTTACTTTTGTGAGCATCCTGTGGTGTGTTAAGCGCTATTAAAAGACGCACAGCATTGAAATCTCTGTTTCCTGCATTTGACTCCACACCCACGACACCTGGAGCATTACAGAGACATTTTAAACTCCACATTAACCTAGATACAGCGACCCTTTCAGGTTAATTAAAGTTTAAGTCCCAGATAGCCAATACAGGTATGATTAATCACTAACATTGATTAATCAATTTAATTAAATTTTTCAAATTCATTCACATCCAAATCCCACATAACTGATCCAGTATTGATGATTCATTAATGTCTTTAAATAGATAAACTCGTTTTCCCGCTTCCAACGACTCAAAACCCAAAACTTTGAAAAAAAGTAACTTAAAAAAAGAATAATGTGCAAGCTATCAGAGGGTGTGGTCCTCAGTCCCCCGCTAATTAGTGAACCTTCACCTATAAAAGGATTAATCGCTGACCTCGGCACTGATACAAACCCTAACTATGCCATTAGTGGAAAAACTGCAGAAATTGCGACAAAAGTTCTCCAAAATCAACCATTGGGCGCAGGCCTTGTAAAGGTTCTCTCCAGTTTAGCCCTGATGTATCGCCATCAGAGAAGGGCATCGGTCCAGTTCCGCAGTGCACAGCTGTAGCACGAGCAAGAAATGGCTGATGTGAAGGGACAGGTGGAGAGAACAGGGAAACTAATGACAAAAGCAGAAAGGGAAAATGTCCGGCTAGCGGAGGAACTTTTGAAAACGGAACAATTAAAAGTAATTGCACGATGAACGAGCACAAACTCTCCAACAAAATTGTTGTCTACAGAAACAACTCGAATTAGTCAAAACTAAATACGATGAAGTTCACGCCAAACTAGATAAATCTGACGAGTTATCTATAAACAGGAGCGCACAATTTGATAACATGCATGCAGTTTTGAGAAACATTACTCAAAGCAATAATGTTCTAATCCAAATGCTGCAGACCAAAGACGATCAGTTAATGAACACAATGACGATGTTGGATGACAGCTCAGCCGAACTCATTGAAGTTGGTGAAGATGGAAATATTGATTTCTATGCAAGCTGAGGAAATCTCACCAAAGAATCTCACTCTGTACTCAAGAACTCTACCTGCACACCATGACAGATAAGTATGAGGCCAAACGGAGCAAGTGGGACACTCATGTATCTGAACTAAGTACTTTAAGCGCCCAAGTGGACTCTGCTATGCAGCAGAATACCACCCTTAGGTACCATCTGGAGGAATTCCAGAACAGTCACGCACTACAGCGTGACTACCCAATCATGCAACCGGAGCTTGGTACACAAATGGGTGAAGACGAAAGAAGGTTTCAGACTTTGCCTCCCTCAGGTGTCCCTCAGTCATCTCCTCTCTGCCATTTGGCACAGAGTAATATGCAGCCTCCTCGCCAACAAAGCCAAAGCTTGGCTTCTCCTCTTGGCCTTTCAGCCACAATTTCCCCACGGGAAGAAGACAACAATATCCGCCCACTTGGCAGGGAACGCCTTGACAAACTCGGGCAAAAGCTTCTACACCTTTGACCCCGTTCCAGGTAAGCTAAACGACACTAGCAGACATATAGGATGCTTTGGATGGCTACCCAAATGCTATGGGTTCTGACAGGCTGTACATGTTGAAGCGAACGTCGATTAGACACATGACAAGGTTAATTCGTCTACAACAGCAACACGTGCAAAATGACTACACTAATCTTGCTATGGCTTTGAAAATAGAATTCAGTGGTTCGGTGACTCGCTAACAAGACAGCTCGCTGCCCAAAACTGTGTCGTAACGTTGCTATCATTAATGCAATGATGGCTATTCATTGAATAATTACATAACACATTCAACTATTACGCAATTAAATTAATCATGTAACAATGAATTAAGTAGTAATCTGGGGCACCACGGGAAAAGTTTATTTAATGAGTTACCATTTCCCGAATTAACTCCAAAATATCAGAATATCTCGATTTACTATCCGTCATCCATCAATCATTTGCTCCTATTTCAGTCTCATTCTGAATGTAGTAATATCCTACAAATCTGCACAAACCCTGGTCTCCATGATGAATCAGCTTACACAAATTGGCTTAATTATTTATTTACGAACTAATGAAATAATCCCACAGAAATACATAAACACACACACAGTATAGTACTGAATATTAACATAATGCAATGAAAAGTCCCTAGTGGGGAAAAAACGATACAACGGCTGGTTACACAATGTAAGGGGGTGGGGCACGAAAGAGCGGGAGGAGGAGAGACAAAGGAATTCAACTATCGTACATACAGTTGAATAACATGCTCATCGTAAATATGGATATTTAGCACCCTAACAACCGCTCATTCGTATTTAGAAATGCAACACATATTTACGCTTCTATGTCTTTGTCGTCTCTCTCTGTTGAAAACGGACGATCAGTCTGTGGAGTCAGTCGTCAAAAAGCCTCTGGTTGTGTAAGTCTCTGGTTGTCCACCAGAGGTCACCATGTCCTTTGTAGTTGTAGTAGGTTGGTCTCGGAGTATCTGTTAGAATGGCTCTTCCAGAGGTGTACCACGCTGTGTTTCTGCGGGCCTTGTCCTTCACTCTGTTTGTTTAGAATAAATACCCTAGATATACTTATAGGGGTGAGAGGAAATTGTTCTTTATCTCTTGTCCTAGGCTAACAGTGCATAAACATCTGCAGACTGAGTGTTCCTGTGTAGTCTTCTTCTTCTGCTTCTTCTTCTTCTTCGAGAGAGAGTTTCAGAGAGTCTTACCATTTTCTGGTATTGTAGTTTCAAACCATTTTGCCATATCCAGCTCGCGCTGTACTTCAGCTGGTCTTTAGTTTTAAAACATTTCTCAGCAGCCACCACTTCACGCTGTCTGGTCTGGTAGAGATTTTCTTCTTCTCTGTTGAAAGTTTCAGAGTTTCTAACCATTCCGTACCTTTCACCTCATTTTGTTGGTCATGCTGGTCTAATGTAGAGTCTAACCATTTCGTACCTTTCAGCTCATGCTGTCGGTCACGCTGGTCTAATGTAGAGTCTAACCATTTCGTACCTTTCAGCTCATGCTGTCGGTTACGCTGGTCTAATGTAGAGTCTAACCATTTCGTACCTTTCAGCTCATGCTGTCGGTCACGCTGGTCTAATGTAGAGTCTAACCATTTCGTACCTTTCAGCTCATGCTGTCCGTCACGCTGGTCTAATGTAGAGTCTAACCATTTTGTACCTTTCAGCTCATGCTGTCGGTCACGCTGGTCTAATGTAGAGTCTAACCATTTCGTACCTTTCAGCTCATGCTGTCGGTCACGCTGGTCTAATGTAGAGTCTAACCATTTCGTACCTTTCAGCTCATGCTGTCGGTCACGCTGGTCTAATGTAGAGTCTAACCATTTCGTACCTTTCAGCTCATGCTGTCCGTCACGCTGGTCTAATGTAGAGTCTAACCATTTCGTACCTTTCAGCTCATGCTGTCGGTCACGCTGGTCTAATGTAGAGTCTAACCATTTCGTACCTTTCAGCTCATGCTGTCGGTCACGCTGGTCTAATGTAGAGTCTAACCATTTTACACGTCCGGCTTACCGTTCGTATACTGGTCTATAGAGAGTCCAACCATTTCAACGTGTGGATGGTCCTTTCTCTGGTCTAATCTACATTTCGTTAGCGGTCCTTTTATGCCCTCGCCTTGGAGGGTGGTTCCATCACATTGCCAAGGTCTGTGCTCATTTGGGCGTGGTTACTGACTGTGTAAAACTTTACATGAAAAACAATTCTCTCATTTAGAAGGCTAAAATCACATTTCATCTTCTAACAAATAATTTCATATTTAATCATATGAGGTCCACAACGTTTAGATGTAAATCTGAAAACTGAGATGTATACATTTGTAGAGTTACCACTATTTGGTTATACCATCCTTAATGATATCCAAAACAACAACTGATCTGACATAATTGTCCTTTAAGTCCCTCCTGACCAATTTCCACATTGTTTGTGTTGGGAATAACCTTTTGATGTTACAGGTAACAAAGGGATTTTTAACTTCCATTTCTGCAGAGTGGAAGAGAGAGTACCTGCAAGGTATTTATGACCCGGTTGTTAACTTCTTTGGGGTAGGGGGCAGTATTGGGTAGCTTGGATGAAAAACGTGCCCAAATTAAGCTGCCTGCTACTCAGCTGTAAAAGCTAGAATATGCATATAATTAGTACATTTGAATAGAAAACACTGAAGTTTCTAAAACTGTTTGAATGATGTCTGTGAGTATAACAGAACTCATATGGCAGGCAAAAACCTGAGAAAAAATCCAACCAGGAAGTGGGAAATCTGAGGTTTGTAGTTTTTCAACTCAGCTCCCATTGAAGATACAGGGTGATATTAGTTATGTTTCACTTCCCAAGGCTTCCACTAGATGTCAACAGTATTTAGAACCTGTTTTGAGGATTCTACTCTAAATGACGAGCTCTTTGGGATAAGAGCTCTTTGAGTGAGCGGTCTGGCAGAGTGCCACAGCCTCGGTCTGGCGTGCTCACGTGAAAGGTAGCTACGTTCCACTTCATTTGTACAGACAAAGGAATTGTCTGGTTGGAACATTTATGAAGTTCTATGTTAAAAACATCCTAAAGATTGATTCCATACGTTGTTTGGCATGTTTCTACGGGCTGTAATGGACCTTTTTGAACTTTAAAAAAAAAAAAATAATAATTTTGAACGACGTTCGGCGCGACCTGAACGCGCTTTTGGATTTGTTTACCAAACGCCCTAACAAAAGAAGATATTTGGACATAACTGGTGGACATTATCGAACAAATCAAACATTTATGATGGAACTGGGATTCCTGGGAGTGCATTCTGATGAAGATCATCAAAGGTAAGTGAATATTTAAAATGCTATTTCTGAGTAATGTTGCCTACCCAATATGGCGGGTATCTTTTTGGCTGCTTTGTTGTCTAAAGGCTGTACTCCGATTATTGCATGGTTTGCTTTCTCCGTGAAGTTTAAAAAAAAATCTGACACAGCGGTTGCATTAAGGAGAAGTTTATCTAAAGTTCCATGTATAATAGTCATATCTTTATCAATGTTTATTATGAGTATTTCTGTAATTTGATGTGGCTCTCTGCAAAATCACAGCATGTTTTAGAACTACTGAACGTAACGCGCCAATGTAAACTCAGTTTTTTTATATAAATATGAACTTTATCAAACAAAACATACATGTATTGTGTAACATGAAGTCCTATGAGTGTCATCTGATGAAGATCATCAAAGGTTAGTGATTCATTTTGTTTCTATTTCTGCTTTTTGTGACTCCTCTCTTTGGCTGGGAAAATGTCTGTGTTTTTCTGTGGCTTGGTGGTGACCTAACATAATCGTTTGAGGTGCTTTCGTTGTAAATCCTTTTTGAAATCAGACACTGGCTGGATTAATGAGAATTCATCTCAAAAATGGTGTAAAATACTTGTATGCTTGAGGAATTTTAATTATGAGATTTTTGTTGTTTTGAATTTGGCGCCCTGCACTTTTACTGGCTGTTGCGGGGGGGTTCCGCTAGCCTAGACAGGTTAAGTCATAAAACTCTGGTGGAATAGAGAGAGGGGGAGATCTGGCTATCTGTCAGCCCTGTGTCGAGCTGATCTGGCACCTATAATCCTCACCCAAAAGGGAAAGTCAAGACTACTGTCAAACAAGCTCGGAATGAACACCCACAAGCTTACTATCATAGGCTTCGTTCAGCTTACTTTGGCCTACTCACTGAAACAAGAATAGAAGAGCTGATACCATTCAAAACACATGTTTCTGTCAAACATGTATCCCTGCTTCATTACCTACTTGGGCCCTCAGAACTCAGAGAGATTGAGAGCACAGCTTTTGAGGCATCAAAAGTCTGCAGCCCTGGCATCTCAGATTTGAAGTTTGAAAAGGATCACTCACTCCAGTTAGAGGGTGCATTATCAGGTACTGGAGCGTCGACGCACAACAACGGTTTCTACCATGAAACCACGATACCAATGCCCACCACGGTCAAAATAACTGTAAAGTACGTCGCCAGAGAAACGACTACTGCTACAATTGACCTGATCGCTATGGTCCTGTACCCTACCCACACAAAGTGTCAGAGCACAAGGGTAACAAGGACAACACAGGGTTCAATGACAATCAAAACATAGACCAATGCTTTCTAGAAGTTCTACCACGTGAAGTACTAAAGCGAGAGACATTTGAGAAAAGAGAAAAAGTGAAGTCAATATGACTAAATGTGGAATTGCTGGACAACAGGGTTAGGGTTAGGGTTACATTAACAATCAAATTACTCCCTGTCACGCCCAGACCCTAGATTGCTTTTTATGTTTCTATTTTTAGTTTGGTCAGGGTGTGATGTGGGTGGGTATTCTATGTTGTAGGTCTAGGTTTTCTTTTTCTATGTGTTTGGCCAGGTATGGTTCTCAATCAGAGGCAGCTGTCTATCGTTGTCTCTGATTGAGAGCCCTACTTAGGTAGCCTGTTTTCCCATTTTGATTTGTGGGTGATTATTTTCCGTTTCAGTGTTTTCACCATACGCGACTGTTTCGGTTTTAATTTATTCTTTTGTTCGTTTGTATTCAGTGTTCAGTTTATTAACCTCTTACAGGTACCCCCCTACTTTTTTCAATTTCCGCCTGAAGACATACCCAAATCTAACTGCCTGTAGCTCAGGCTCAGAACCAAGGATATGCATATTCTTGATTTCATTTGAAAGAAAACACTCTGCAGTTTTTGTAAATGTGAATTGAATGTAGGAGAATATAACAAAATAGATCTGGTTTAGATAATACAATGAAAAAAACATACATTTTCATTTCATTTTGATTGTTTTATCATCATCTTCAAAATGAAAAAGACAAATCAAACATTCAAAAACATCAAACATTTTCATGAATGTTTAATATGACTATTTATGTAGCGATCACCGTATGTTGTCAAACTTAATCCCGCTAATGGGTTTGGTGCGCAGAGAGGTTAAAGGCATCATGAACACATACCAAGCTGCGCTTTGGTCTACTCCTTCTTCCACCAACGAAAAACGTTACTCCCTCTCTCACTTGAGACCCTATCCAGGGCTCACTCGATCAAAGAACAAACCAACCGGTTTGTCTATAATCTCTGATACAAAGGTCAAAAGCTTTGCAAGAGCCAAATCCACTCAAAACCCGATTAGTCAATCTGTTTTCACCATGAACAGAAATGACACATCACATCATAGCGAACAACCACTGTACTTTTTGGGGAATATGTTCACTAAACACAACTCAATGAGGCCCTACCTGGAAACAGTCCCGGAGGACTGCTTAATTAACCTGTGATGCACTAATTGATTCGGGCTTGAACGTTGTTCAATGATCTCAAAAGGGCCAGCTAAATGTTGTTTAAAAATGGAATGATGCGACACTACACTTCAAGGTGTCACTCAGACTACCTCGCCTCTCACATTGAGAGTCCTGCTGAAACTACACTTCCAGGATGTGTCGTTTGTTCACCCTGTGTATGTTACCAGCCTCAAATCTGAACCCCTGCTACTCGGAGCAGACTTGATGGATCGGTTACTTCCACTAATGGATTGGAAAAACAACCAGGTATGGTCACAGGTCACAGTGCCGTCTCCACTGACCACACTGTCTGCTCCTAACGCTAGCTGCAATGCAGTCATCCACGAAGGGTATCTGTCGACAGCACACCTTGGGGAAAAAGACGTTTCAAATCCTCTTGAAGCGGAATCTGACCAAAGGAGATATTACGATATCTCGTCACATTTAATCCTGACTGACATTCAAACCTGACTGACCCTTATTTTCATGGTTTCGAGCCAGCAGTCTCTGTGAATGAGCAACTTCCTTCCTCCTTGGAGTCGTGCAATACTGTAGCTGAGATGACCTTCTCTTGTCCTCCAGACACTTCCGCAAGCACTGCGGCCGTCTTAGGAATAAAAGCATCGACGTGCAAAGTGTATATTTTCCACTTTGAAGAGGACTGAAACCACTCAAAATGTAACTAATAGCGTCAGTCCCGCAACTGACCTGATGACCCCCACTGGTGAAACACGATATCACAGACATATGTCCTCGTCTCACTTCGCAGGTACTGGAACAGCTGCCACACGCGGACACTGTGGTGACTGACAAACACCAGGAGATTTGGTTGAAAGGTTACAGTTCTAATAACAACGTGGCTGCTGACAACTCGTACAAAAGGGTCCGAACTTTCCGGTTGTGCCTTGGACACCAACACCAACAGCTGGTGGGGGGGTCCCGAGACACAAAGGGGGGGGAATACTAGCCCAGACCCATGATGAGCCTCGTCGAGGCTGGTGGGGGGGTTGAGACTACGTACAACACTGTATGAGGCCGCCAGAGCAGGAAACAAATCTAGTTGTAAACTTCCCCATGAGAACAGAGAGGAGTGGACAGGGCCCTCGACGGGGATAACCTTAGAATATATCTGAGATATCACTGTGGTGTACCACACTGGTCGTAAAATAATCCAGTGGACTTTCCACCTCCAAAACAAATGGTAACAATAATCAATAATAATAATAATAATAATAATGCAACTAGTAAAATGCTCTAATCATGTGTCCGGGTAGGATAACATTTCAGAATAAAATCGGTAGGATAACTGGTCCCCTTGAGTACCAGTACCAATGCCAGCAGTCAGTCCAGCCACAATCAGTAAGAAGGTTAGAGACCTCACAATTGAAATTGATATTGATAGATAACAGTGAAAGAGGAGTTAGTAGTCACTCAGATTGCAACATGTGGAAGGGAATCTCCAGAACACTCATCTGATGGTTAACACACATGCCACTAATAAATAGAACCCTCCAAACAGGAAAAAAGTTATTAGAAGTCATGAACAATGATCACACTGTGTACGACCGGTTCCGTGCTTAGAGAGTACTTCCGCCGTGAGGTCTCCTCCGTGGATAACATAGCTATGAAATAGACTCCATCACTACACCACTACAATGGTGTAAGACACAGTGACTCGTAGTAAACCAACTACAGGCCCCCTTAACATATGTCTCGAGGTTGGAATCAATTCTTACTGATCTCCAGGCATTGACATGAACATTTTCTGATGACGTCAGACTCATTCTGAACAGGTTGCAACCTACTTCATTCCCTTGGCATGTGCGCTTGTGTAACCCTAAACGCACATGTACAAAGGAACATTTAATGAGGATTTATGCTAGGATCACTTAAGTGTCTGAGCAAAATACCAGCCTTAGTAAAGTTGAACATTTACCCTGAGGCCTTTGACTCTACAGCTACCATACTCACAAGTTTCTCCCCAGAGGTCCATAGGTCATCCCTGTAGACTGTCCGAAGATGGTGCCTTACAGCTGTAGACTTATCATGTAGTTATCAACTGAGGCTAGTGCCCTAAAGCGACACACCGCTAAGTAGTAATGCCCTAGATATGACATTAGACACAATGCCATGATAGGGTAATTTTGGCAAGACCGTGGACGTATATAGAATACAGTCCCATTTAGATGATTAAGGTGGGGTAACTAGTTTTTGTATATCTTTTGTTTATGCTTTTATTCATTTTTGTTTCATTTTTTTGACACATAGGAAGTAAACACAGCAAAAAAGAAACGTCCCTTTTTCAGGACCCTGTCTTTCAAAGATAATTCGTAAAAATCCAAATAACTTCACAGATCTTCATTGTGAAGAGTTTAAACACTGTTTCCCATGCTTGTTCAATGAACCATAAACAATTAATGAACACGCACCTGTGGAACGGTCGTTAAGACACTAACAGCTTACAGACGGTAGGGAATTAAGGTCACAGTTATGAAAACTTAGGACACTAAAGAGGCCTTTCTACTGACTCTGATAAACACCAAAATAAAGATGGCCAGGGTCCCTGCTCATCTGCGTGAACGTGCCTTAGGCATGCTGCAAGGAGGCATAAGGACAGCAGATGTGGCCAGGGCAATAAGAGCTAATTGGAGATAGGACGAACAGCTGATCATCCTCGCACCTTTCTAGCCTACCCCACACATAAATGGTCTCAGGATGCTTTACTCTTGGCATGACACAAGACTGATGGTAGCGCTCACCTTGTCTTCTCCGGACAAGCTTTTTTCCGGATGCCCCAAACAATCGGAAAGGGGATTCATCAGAGAAAATGACTTTACCCCAGTCCTCAGCAGTCCAATCCCTGTATCTTTTGCAGAATATCAGTCTGTCTCTGATGTATTTCCTTGTAATAAGTTTTTTTTTTTGCTGCCCTTCTTGACACCAGGCCATCCTCCAAAAGTCTTCGCCTCACTGTGCGTGCAGATGCACACACACCTGCCTATTGCCATTCCAGAGTAAGATCTGTACTGGTGGTGCCCGATCCCGCAGCTGAATCATCTTTAGGAGACGGTCCTGGCGCTTGCTGGACTTTCTTGGGTGCCCTGAAGCCTTCTTCATAACAATTGAACCGCTCTCCTTGAAGTTCTTGATGATCCGATAAATGGTTGATTTAGGTGCAATCTTACTGGCAGCAATGTCCTTGCCTGTGAAGCCCTTTTTGTGCAAAGCAATCATGATGGCACGTGTTTCCTTGCAGGTAACCATGATTGACAGAGGAAGAACAATGATTCTAAACACCACCCTCCTTTTGAAGCTTCCAGTCTGTTATTTGAACTCAATCATGACATAGTGATCTCCAGCCTTATCCTCATCAGCACTCACACCTGTGTTAATGAGAGAATCACTGACATGATGTCAGCTGGTCATTTTGTGGCAGGGCTGAAATGCCGTGGAACAGTTTTTGGGGGATTCAGTTCATTTGCATGGCAAAGAGGGACTTGCAATTAATTGCAATTCATCTGATCACTCTTCATAACATTCTGGAGTATATGCAAATTGCCATCATACAAACTGAGGCAGCAGACTTTGTGAAAATTAATATTTGTCATTCTCCAAACTTTTGGCCACGACTGTATATTTGGCCTTGTGTTTTATGTTATAGTACTGCTGAAAAGGGAATTTGTCTCCCAGTGTCAATTGGAAAATTTATTTCACCTCCAGGAAAGCAGACTGAACCAGATTTTCCTCTAAGATTTTGCCTGTTCTT
The DNA here is from genome assembly GCF_018296145.1 of Oncorhynchus tshawytscha. Taxonomy (NCBI): domain Eukaryota; kingdom Metazoa; phylum Chordata; class Actinopteri; order Salmoniformes; family Salmonidae; genus Oncorhynchus; species Oncorhynchus tshawytscha. The sequence continues at coordinate 5,545,378 of NC_056453.1, forward strand.
AGCTCTATTCCGTTTATTTTTATCGTAAAAAAAACTCCTGTAGTCCTTGCCGATGACAAGTATACGCATAACATGAAGCAGCCACCACCATTCTTGAAAATATGAAGAGTGGCACTCAGTTGTGCTGTATATGCCCCAAATATAACGCTTTCTATTATGGACAAAAGTACATTTCTTTTCCATATTTTTTGCAGTATTACAATATTTTTTATTCTGAACAAGCTTCCTTCTTTTCACTCTGTAATTTACACTGAGTGCAGAAAACATTAATAACACCTCCCTAATATTGAGTCACACCCCCTTTGATCCCCAGAACAGCCTCAATTCATCAGGACATGGACTCTACAAGGTGTTGAAAGACTGCTTCCCAAGATTGCTGGATGTCCTTCATGTAGTGGACCATTGTTGATACACACAGGAAACTGTTGAGCGTGAAAAACCCAGCAGTGTTGCCGCTCTTGACACACTCTTGACACACCCAAGCTTGAAATTCACTGCTCAACTTACAGTAGGGACCTTATAGATAATTGTATGTGTGCGGTACAGAGATGGGGTAGTCTTTTAAAAAGCATGTTTAACACTATTATTGCACACAGAGTGAGTCAATGCAACTTATTATGTGACGTGTTAAGAACATGTTTACTGTGCTTATTTAGGCTTGCTATAACAGTTGAATACTTATTGACTCAAGACATTTTAGCTTTTCATTTTTAATTCATTTATAAATATTTCTAAAAAAATAATTCCACTTCAACATTATGGGTATTGTGTGGAGATCAGTGGAACAAGATCTCAATTTATTCCATTTTAAATCTAGGCTGTATAGGCTGTAAATCTGGGCATTTCAATGAGATGTTACACACAGATGTCTCAGATTCAGTGGGGCGTGACTCCTCTAGTCCTTTCCTGTGTGATGTTTCATGCTGTGTTCCTACATAAGATCCTCCTTCATACCTAGCAGTTAAGTGCAATGTTGGGTGACTCAGCTCTCTGCTAGGTTCTGCTCAAATTGCTCCCAGACTGTGTAAATGTGGAAAAGGGGGTGTGAATACTTTCTGAATACACTGTATGGGTAACAGGGTTGGCGAGTTATTCTCAAACCACTCAGTTTTCCACCACAAACACCAGAAAATGGCCAAAAAGAGCAGAATCAGCTCACCTGCTTTTACAATCTGATTAGACTATTTAGTTCACATATCAGGTTTGACCTTAAAATGAGGGGCAGATGTAGAGTGGGGCAAAAAAGTATTTAGTCAGCCACCAATTCTGCAAGTTCTCCCACTTAAAAAGATGAGAGAGGCCTGTAAATTTCATCATAGGTACACTTCAACTATGACAGACAAAATTAGGGGAAAAAAATCCAGAAAATCACATTGAAGGATTTTTAATGCATTTATTTGCAAATTATGGTGGAAAATAAGTATTTGGTCACCTACAAACAAGCTAGATTTCTGGCTCTCACAGACCTGCAACTTCTTCTTTAAGAGGCTCCTCTGTCCTCCACTCGTTACCTGTATTAATGGCACCTGTTTGAACTTGTTATCAGTATAAAATACCTGTCCACAACCTCAAACAGTCACACTCCAAACTCCACTATGGCCAAGACCAAAGAGCTGTCAAAGGACACCAGAACCAAAATTGTAAACCTGCACCAGGCTGGGAAGACTGAATCTGCAATAGGTAAGCATTTTGGTTTGAAGAAATCAACTGTGGGAGCAATTATTAGGAAATGGAAGACATACAAGACCACTGATAATCTCCCTCGATCTGGGGATCCACACAAGATCTCACCCCGTGGGGTCAAAATGATCACAAGAACGGTGAGCAAAAATCCCAGAACCACACGGGGGGACCTAGTGAATGACCTGCAGAGAGCTTGGACCAAAGTAAGAAAGCCTACCATCAGTAATATACTACGCCGCCAGGGACTCAAATCCTGCAGTGCCAGACGTGTCCCCCTGCTTAAGCCAGTACATGTCCAGGCCCGTCTGAAGTTTTCTAGAGAGCATTTGGATGATCCAGGAGAAGATTGGGAGAATGTCATATGGTCAGATGAAACCAAAATAGAACTTTTTGGTAAAAACTCAACTCGTCGTGTTTGGATGACAAAGAATGCTGAGTTGCATCCAAAGAACATCATACCTACTGTGAAGCATGGGGGTGGAAACACCATGGTTTGGGGCTGTTTTTCTGCAAAGGGACCAGGACGACTGATCCATGTAAAGGAAAGAATGAATGGGGCCATGTATTGTGAGATTTTGAGTGAAAACCTCCTTCCATCAGCAAGGGCATTGAAGATGAAACGTGGCTGGGTCTTTCAGCATGACAATGATCCCAAACACACCGCCCGGGCAACGAAGGAGTGGCTTTGTAAGAAGCATTTCAAGTTCCTGGAGTGGCCTAGCCAGTCTCCAGATCTCAACCCTATAGAAAATCTTTGGAGGGAGTTGAAAGTCCATGTTGCCCAGCAACAGCCCCAAAATATCACTCCTCTAGAGGAGATCTGCATGGAGGAATGGGCCAAAATACCAGCAACAGTGTGTGAAAACCTTGTGAAGACTTACAGAAAACATTTGACCTCTGTCATTGCCAACAAAGGGTATATAATAGTATTGAGATAAACTTTTGTTATTGACCAAATACTTATTTTCCACCATAATTTGCAAATAAATTCATTAAAAATCCTACAATGTGATTTTCTGCAACAAAAAAAAATCTAATTTTGTCTGTCATAGTTGAAGTGTACCTATGATGAAAATTATAGGTCTCTCTCATCTTTTTAAGTGGGAGAACTTGCACAATTGGTGGCTGACTAAATACTTTTTTGCCCCACTGTATGTGAAACACTAATCACATTAAATAAATTATAATCTTCAGAAAGGACTTTATCAAAGCAACAAAATAACTATGGCTTTACAATTATGGTGACAACTTGAAGAAATCTTGGATTTTGCAGAATGCTGAAATGTGGCACTTTAGCAAGTCTTTAATCATATTAAGATATTAATTGAATTCTCCATGTGGTCTATATTAAAGGGCACTTAATTTTATATAAAAGGCTTTTAAAATACACTATTGGTACACAATCTTTAGTTAAAATTCAAAAGGGGCATTCATTTTGTGGAACGATCCACCCACTAGAGAAGCCTTGCCTGAAGGGCACGCACCAAGGGCAGTGTCCCTCCATTGGAGGGCAATGAGGGCTGATAACAGACAGATCCTTCCAGCCAGCCAGATTGATAAGTCTGAGTTTGACTTTACTGCTCCAATAGACACATCATTAAGTCACATTAGTAGAGTGGAGACTTGCAGGGCCCCGTGTGATAAACTGTCCCTCCCTGATCCTCTCTCTCTCTCTCTCTCCATCCCTCACTCTCCCATTTTAATGTTTTATCTCTCTTTATCCCTCTGTCACTGTCTTCTATGGTTCCCTCCATCCCGCTCCCTTTCATTTTAGCTGTGTTTCTCTCTGTTATGTGGAAATATGCTGGAGTACAGGTCACTCTTCCAGCCTCATTCATCAGAGAAGAAGGTTAAAACAACCCCCTTTCTCTCTAACACCTTCTCTCTTTCTCTCACCTCCCCAAAGGTTAAAACCTGTCTACAGTTAACACCTTGGACCTCTACCTCTCACACTTTCTCTCTCTCTCAAATACACACACACACACACACACGCACACACACCCACGCACACACAGGGCCAGCCCTAGCCTTTTGGGGGCCCTAAGCAAGATTTGGTTGGATGGCCCCCCCACCTCGGAGCGAAAATATTTTAGTGGCCCCCCTCTTGACGTCAGAGAGAAAATGTTTCATTTTTAAGTTGTTTTCCTGCAATTCTAGACATTTTGCCAAGACTTATGCCATGTTAATGATATCTGAGTGAAAGTTACTAACAAAATCAATGGACTAACTTATCAATCAATGTTTATTTTGCTGTAATGTAATGGCTAATTGACTGTCAGAACAAGAGACAAACTGATGATGCACAACCAAATTTCACATTGCAACTTGCAACTTATTCTACTATTCTAACTCTCAACAGTAAGCTGAGACCCCGACTAAGTTCATAAAAAAAGGAGTCCCTAAGTGACCACTTATGTCGCTTAAGCGTGGAGCCACACACGTACACACACATACCTTTCTCACCCCTCTCTCTGTCTCTCTCTCGCTCTCTGTCACGATGAGGCCAAGCCACTTACCAGACTCTGAGTTGGCTGATGCCACAGGCATTTTGGAAATCTGGTACTCCCAAATCCTCTTCTCCGAATCTTGTTAGGTCAACTGGAGAGAATGTGAGGGGAGGAAAGAAGGAGAAGTACATATTTTTGACCAGTTATTGACCAGTTATCAATACAATATACCCCAAAAACACCAAACAAGAGGTGAAAAGAGGGGGGGAGGGAGGGAGGGGAAGAGGGAGGGAGGGAAAGAGGGAAGGAAGGAAGTGAGGGTGGGAGCTCACAAGGGGGAGGGAGACTGAGGGAGATTCTCTCACTCATGCTATGTGTGCCCAGTGCCCACCCAGTCCAAATATAGTTTCCATGCCCACACATGCCCAGTCTCCTACGCCCCCACACCCCTTCCTGTAAATGGGTAAAAGTGTCTGCCATATTACCAAAAAGCAGACATTGAATATCCCTTAGAGCATGGTGAAGTTATTAATTAAACTTTGAATGGTGTATCATTACACACAGTCACTACAAAGATACAGGCCTCCTTCCTAACTCAGTTGCCAGAGATGAAGGAAACCGCTCAGGGATTTCACCATGAGACCAACGGTGCTTTTAAAACAGTTATAGAGTTTAATGACTGTGATAGGAGAAAACTGAGGATGGACCAACAAAATTGTAGTTCTCCACAATACTAACCTAGTTGGCAGAGTGAAAAGAAGGAAGCCTGTACAGAAAGAAAATATTCCAAAACATGCATCCTTTTTGCAACAAGGCACTAAAGTAATACTGCAAAAAATGTGTCAAAGCAATTCACTTTTTGTCCTGAATACAGTGTTATGTTTGGGGTAAATCCAATACAACACATGACTGAGTACAACTCTCCATATTTTCAAGCATATAGTGCTGGCTGCATCATGTTATGGGTATACTTGTAGTCGTTATGGACTGGGGAGTTTTTCAGGATAAAAAAGAAACGTAACGAAACTAAGCACTTGTACAATTCTAAAGGAAAACCTGGTTATGTCTGCTTTACGCCAGACACTGGGAGATTAATTCACCTTTCAGCAGGACAATGATGTAAAACAGAAGGCCAAATCTACAGTGGAGTTACTTACCGAGAAGACATTGAATGTTTCTGAGTGGCCGAGTTACAGTTTTGACTTAAATCTGCTTGTATTGTACAATCCAGGTGTGCAAAGCTCTTAGAGACTTCCCTAAAAAGACTCACAGCTGTGATTATAACATGTATTACCTCAGGGGTATGAAATACTTGATATTTTCCATTTTGAATTCAAGCTGTAACACATCAAAATGTGGAATAAGTCAAGGGGTATGAATACTTTCTGAAGACACTGTATACACAAACACACAGACAAATTACAGAGCTTGTTGAAAGTATGCTGGGAGCAGGCGCATATGGTAGAGCCCTGCAAGGCATTCATTTTAAGCCTACATCCTACTCAGGCCCGGCCCAGGTCTGTCCGAATAACTTTCTCCGTTAGTAAATCCATTAGCTGCTCCTCTCTGTCTGTCACTCGCTCCCTGCGCACAGCCTGCTCTGCATGAGCTCCGCTCATGGCGGCTCTGAGTCTGTGAGTATCCTTAGCAACGGCTCCGCTTGGGCTGCTCTGCTTAATGAAGAGACATGAGAGAGCAGTTAGCTGCTACTTATCGTCACTCTAAACTACAACAAAATTCAAGGAACATGATTATTTTCTGTCATATTTGATGAGGTTGAAGCACTACTGACACCATGTTATGATCTTATATGACTGTACTGAGCCAATGTCTCAGCTTCAAAATGTTAGTTGCCAATTTAGTGATACCCAAGCCCTTCCATATCCTAGTTATTGATGAAAAAAAAGGCACTGCCCGGCACTAACCCAATGTATAATGTCGGGGCCTGTTGGGCTCAGGTCGGATAGCAAAGCTCCAGGGCGTGGCAGCTAAGGAATCAAGCAGATTGCAGGGTGCCTTAGCCATGCATAAGCTAGGTTGATGGAGGGAGGGGAGAGAGGGTGTTTACAGACATATTAAATCTCTCCCTATTCCAGTCTACTGTCCACACTTGCTTCAAGATGTCCACCATTGTTCCTGTACCCAAGAAAGCAAAGGTAGCTGAACTAAATGACTATCACCCCATAGTGCTCCCTTCCGACATCATGAAGTTCTTTGAGAGGCTAGTTAAGGATCACATCATCTCTACCTTACCTGACACCCTAGACCCACTTCAATTTGCTTACCACTCCCAATAGATCCACAGACGATGCAATCGCCATCACACTGCACACTGCCCTAACCCATCTGGACAAGAGGAATACCTTTGTAAGAATGCTGTTCATTGACTATAGCTCATCATTCAACACCATAGTACCCTCCAAGCTCATCATTAAGCTCGGGTTACTGGGTCTGAACCCCGCCCTGCGTAACTGGGTCCTGGACTTCATGATGGCCCCCCCCCCAGGTGGTGAAGGTGGGAAACAACACCTCCACTTCGCTGATCCTCCTCATGTGGGCCTGATTACCAACAATTACGAGACAGCCTACAGAAAGGAGGTGAGGGCCCTGGGAGTGTGGTGCCAGGAAAATCACCTCTCACTCAATGTCGACAAAACAAAGGAGCTGATCGTGGACTTCAGGAAACAGCAGAAGGAGCATACTCCTATCCACATCGACGGAACCGCATTGGAGTAAGTGGAAAGCTCAAGTTCCTCGGCGTACACATCACTGATGATCTGAAATGGTTCACCCACACATACAGTGTGGTGAAGAAGGTGCAACAGTGCCTCTTCAATCTCAGGAGGCTGAAGAAATGTGACTTAGCACCTAAAACCCTCACAAACCTTTACAGATGCACAATTGAGGGCATCCTGTCGGGCTGTATCACCAACTGCACCGCCCGCAACCGCAGGTCTCTCCAGAGGGTGGTGCTGTCTGCCCAACGCATCATCAGGGGCAAACTACCTGCCCTCCATGACACCTACAGCACCCGATGTCACAGGAAGATCATCAAGGACAACAACCTCCTGAGCCACTGCCTATTCACCCCACTATAATCCAGAAGGTGAGGTCAGTACAGGTGCATCAAAGCTGGGACCGAGAGACTGAAAAACAGCTTCTATCTCAAGGCCATCAGAATGTTTAATTGCCATCACTAGGCAGCTTCCATCCGGTTATGTAACCCTGCACCTTAGAGGCTGCTGCCCAATATACAGTGAGCACCATCATTTGTTGGACAGTGACAATTTTTTGTTATTTTGGTTCTGTACTCTAGCACTTTGAGTTTGAAAGGATACAATGACAATGAGGGTGAAGTGCAGACTGTCAGCTTTAACTTGAGGGTATTTTCATACACATGCATATCAGATGAACCGTTTGGAAATTATAGAAGCTTTTGTACATAGTCGGGCATAAAAAAACATTGGACAGTTTAACATAATGTAGAATAAAGTAATCATTGTTAATATTTGGTCGCATATCCTTTGCATGCAATGACCGCTTGAAGTCTGCGATGCATCGACATCACCAGACGCTGGGTATCTTCCCTGGTGATGCTCTGCCAGGCCTGTACTGCAGCCATCTTCAGTTCCTGCTTGTTTCGAGGACTTATTGCCTTCAGTCTCCTCTTCAGCATGTAAAATGCATGTTCAATTGGATTCAGATCCAGTGATTGACTCGTCCAGTCAAGGATTTTCCACTTTTTTGCCATCAAAAACCCCTTATTTGCTCTAGCAGTATGTTTAGGGTCATTGTCTTGTTGCATGATGAAGTGCCGTCCAATGAGTTTGGAGGCATTTGGTTTTATCTGAGCAAATAAAATATTTCTGTAGACTAGGGCAGTCTCTAAGAGCTTTGCACACCTGGATTGTACAATACAAGCAGATTTAAGTCAAAACTGTAACTCGGCCACTCAGAAACAGTCAATGTCTTCTCGGTAAGTATCTCCAGTGTAGATTTGGCATTCTGTTTTACATCATTGTCCCTGAAACGATTTCCTAACTACAGACGCTGGGAGATGGGAAGCAAGTACAGGGTGAGGATTTAATAATAAATAGACATGAAACTAAACAAGAACAGTGTGTGGAAAAAGTGAAACAAAACAACATCAATGCAGACACAGGAATAAAACTGAGGAAGTGATAGACATAGGGGAGGCAATCAATGATGTGATGGAGTCCAAGTGAGTCCGACGAAGCGCTGGTGCGCGTAACGATGGTGACAGGTGTGTGTAAGGAGCAGCCTGGCGACCTCGAGCGCAAGAGAGGGGGAGCGGACGTGACACTCCCTCTCTCCTTTCTCTCTTTTTTTCAAAGCATTTTTTGTGCAGGGGAAAAATCAAATGATATTGTTTTCTTAGCCTATTATGAAAATGGATGAAAGTGCAATCAGGCATTCCAAACTGAATAATAAGGGTGGGTTCATAAACGTACAATAGTAGCATTAGATTCTACAACAGAGACCAGGGTTTGTAGCGTTCACATAAAACACAATGTTCCTGCTAGGTCTTTGTTATTTGGTATTTAAACTTCTTTGTCTTGAGGTGTCCTCTTGCCCCACTCACTCACTCACTCACCCACACACACACACACATACACACATACATATGTTCTCTGTCCCACTGAGCCGAGGGCACATCGACACTGAGGATACAAAACATTAGGAACACCTTCCTAATATTGATTTGTGACCACTTTTTCCCTCAGAACAGCCTAAATTTGTCAGGGCATGGACTCTTCAAGGTGTCAAAAGCATTCCACAGGGATGCTGGCCCATGTTGACTCCAATGCATCCCACAGTTGTGTCAAATTGGTTGGATGTCTTTTGGGTGGTAGACCATTATTAAAACACATTGGAAACTGTTGAGTGTGAAAAACCCAGCAGTGTTACAGTTCTTGACACACTCAAACCAGTGTGCATAGCACCTAATACTATATCCAGTTCAAAGGCCTTAAATCTTTTGTCTTGCCCATTCACCCTCTGAATGGCACACATACACAACCCATGTCTCAATTGTCTCAAGGCTTCACAATTATTCTTTAAACTGTCTCCTCCTCTTCATGTACACTGATTGAAGAGGATTTAACAGGTGACATCAATAACGGATTATAACTTTCACCGGGATTCACCTTGTCAGTCTATGTCATGGAAAGAGCAGATGTTCCTAATGTTTTGTACACTCAGTGTATACCAGAGCTGCTATGACATCATGCTCACAGCGCAGGCCTACAATCATCATCTCTCAGCCCAGCCAACCAATTAAGACAAGAGCCGAGGTGTGGTGGAGAGAAACACTGACACTGGGCCACACAAAAAGAGGGACGGATGACAACAGCATTAGTCAACACAATCTCAGAGAGAAGAGGAGTGAGAAACACTGGGGGTAGCATTTATACATTGCCAAACAGTCCTTTACATGTCTCTGAAATATATTTTTAATAGGGTTACTTAAACTAAAGCCCAGTTTCCACTGTCACTTAAAATTAGGGCCAAAATAGGGCCAAATTCGAGCTGGGGCAAGGGAAACACGGGCCAGCGGAGCCCAGTTTCACAACTGGTGCCAGCTCATTTCAAATTTGGGATGGTGACACCGTTACTGTGCAACCACCAAGCTGCTGGATGCTGACACAACATTTAGCTAGCTCGTCTGGGCTTGTTGCTGTTAGCTAGCACATGGACAAGCAGTAATGCAGTAGTCAGTCATGACACGAATTACCACCATAGCTGGATCACTCCTTTATTTTTGCACTACACAAAAAACTTTTAGGAGAACAGTCAGCCCACGAATGCTAGTTACCCAAAGTTAGCTAGCAAATCAGAGTTGAAACAAGCTAGCTAGCTAGTTAGCTAATGTGTGCTAGCAGGAATTTTAGCTGGCCAGGTTGTAGTGAAAGCTAGCTAGCTAGCTACATCATAGCACACCTGTCATCTGGTTTGCTTGGTTAGCTAGCTAGCTAATAGCCAATACCATGGCAAGCAAGGTAGGAATTAGGCTAGGTAACCTTTTATGCTAGCAATTACGCTAGCTAGCTAACGTGAGTCTGGCTGGCACTGGCAGGAGTATGGGGTCATTTTAGTTACAACATGGTGATGGTTAATGAAATTATTCAACATCTTGCTAGCTAGCAACATTAGCAAAGGCAGCTGCAGTCACACATTGGCTACCTAGAAACATGACATCCTTTCTCATTTCTGGAGCAGGTGGAAATGCAATTTGAACTACCCCACCAAGGCCAACCCAACCTGTCTTGGATCCATTGCAGTTTTATCAACCAACACATATTGGCCAGGAGCCAGCCCCTACTTTCTTAATGTCTGTCACTGGCACACAGGTGTTATGTCTACCCCCACCAGGCAGTTTCCACCGTAGAGCTGTGATACCAAGACTTACACACACACAGACCCTCTGACACACACGTACTCTGACAGAAACACAGACACACACTCGCATCACACCTAAAAATAACCCTGCCAGCGCTTCCACAGGTTCCTCTCCTCCTATCATTACTTTACAGGGGGAAATGCTGGTATCCAAGACAACCGCGAAGACCTCTTTTGTTTTTTTTCCATCGCTTTGCCATGGCAACAAGGAAAAATGTGATAAATAATTAATAAGGGGAAAGGGAATTGCAATTGTACTCAATTTGGGAATAATTAAAAATAAAATGGTGTAGTTTAATGTATCTCTGCTACTGTATTGGAGTTTTTATATTAAAACAATACTGAGAATGTGAACAGCGCCATTGAAATCCAGAGTGTTGCCTCAAACGAATCACAGTGGAATCGATCACAGCGCAGTGAGATGCACAAACTGGATCGCAAGGTTTGGCTTAAACAGCAGTTTAAAAGGCCAACTCAGAGGTCTATGATGAAAGCTCTCAATCAATGGGTGAGAAATGACTGTGTGAATGTGCTCTCTCACCCGAAAGACTGATTAACTTAATTTCAGAACCTGGGTCGATGTATGTCTCACTCCATTGACCAAAGTGCTTGAATGAACTTCAGGGGTTTGAGTCTGATTGTCTAGAGTTTATATAGTTTATATTCAGGTCCACTGGTGCAATATTTGAGTGGCAAGAGTATGGTGCATTTGGTCTAGGGCCGGGTCTGTATTCATTAAGTGTCTTAGAGTAAGAGTGAAATCTACGATCAGTTTTGCCTTTTAGAACCTAATGAATATGACTACATGGACAGGAGGGACCTGAGGTCAGCATTCCTACTCTAAGACAGGGCCTGATTTCTCTAAGAAGATCTAAATGTAGAGAATCCCAGAACATTTATAAGGAGCTTTTAAATAACATATTAAATGTTTTACTAACTGTAATGAAATCAAGGGTGACCTCGATGTCTCCAAAACACACTCAAAAGAATTAATTATTATAACTCTACCTTCTGTGTCACACAACTGGAAAATAACATTTTAGCCACACACACACACATACACACACATCAGCCTTAGCACTGTACCGCGCAGGGGGAATGTTCTAAAGCGGTTCCACTGCCGGTAATTCATTCAAGGTCCCTGTTCCCCTTGCCATATTTGTATTTCAGAGGGAAAGGAATTACTGATTGAATAAGACTAAATAATGACAGGCCGTTGTTCAATGTCATTGACATCGGTCTTGACTGAGGATGCAATGGGAGTTTCTGACCAAATGTTACAGATGGAACAGTACAGTGCGATACAGTATGATCCATGATATTAGGGTGAAGTGCGAAGGGGTGTCTCTGTATACCGTCGCTGGTTAATCTCCATGCCAACTCATGGTGCTAACAATGGAGGCCCTACCTCTGCGCTTTCTCTGCTGACAGCTGATTGCAATTCCACAGTAATTACCCAGCCAGAGGAGAAATCAAAGTTAAGAATATGGAGCTACGGAGCCACATAAGAAGAAAATATTGTTAATATTAATGAAGGTACAATCAGGCTTGGTATTTAAGGAAGAACTTGCCGATAACATAATCTTTCATGGACATACTAACATAAATGGTATAAATAATGTGAGATTTCCGTTCAGGGTTAACCGAGATGACCAATAACCAGATCTAGGATCGGATTACACTACCCCCATGATAACCTTATAATTTTGAGATTTGAGGCTGCCCTTGTCACGGCCGTCATTAAAGGAAGACCAAGGTACCCCCCCCCAAAGGTGCGGTCTCCGGCCGCAAAACCTGAACTTATAGGGGAGGGTCCATGTGGGCATCTATCAGCGGTGGCGGATTTGGTGCGGGACGTAGACCCCGCTCCACCTCTGGCTTACCCCACTTTGGTGGCGCCTCTGGTGCGGGGACCCACTCTGCGGGCCCCGGACTGGGGACCCTCGTTGTGGGCCCCAGACTGGGAACCCTCGCTGCTGGCCCCGGACTGGGGACTCTCGTTGCGGGCCCCGGACTGGGGACCCTCGTTGCGCGCCCCGGACTGGGGACCGTCGCTGGGGGCTCCGGACTGGGGTCCGTCACTGGAGGCTCCGGACTAGAGGCCGTCGCTGGAGACTCCGGACTGGAGGCCGTCGTTGGAGGCTTCGTGCCACTGGAGGCTTCGTGCCATGGATCATCACTGGAGGCTTTGTGCCATGGATCATCACTGGAGGCTTCTTGCCATGGATCATCACTGGAGTGAGGAGACGTATGGTCAGCTTGGTGCGTGGAGCTGCCACAGGGCTCATCCGGTTGGGGAGACATACAGGAGTCCTGGTTCTGGGAGCAGGCACAGGACTCTCCAGGCTGGGGAGACTTACTGAAGGCTCGATTCTTGGCGGAGGCACGGATACACTGGGCCGTGGAGGCGCACTGGAGGTCTCGAGCGTTGAGCCTGTACAACCCGTCCAGGCTGGATGGTTATCTTTTACTCTGCAAATGTGGGGCGCTGGCACAGGACACACTGGGCTGTGCACACTGTAAATCTCGGTGTTCCTCAAGGTTCCGTTTTTAGGACCACTATTGTTTTCACTATTCATTTTACCTCTTAGGGATGGCATTCTGACAATCAATCTTAATGGTTGTACTGTCATCTCAAATAAAACTGGGAAAGACCTCGGCGTTACTCTGGACCCTGATCTCTCTTTTGAAGAACATATCAAGACTGTTTCAAGGACAGCTTTTTTCCATCTACGTAACATTGCAAAAATCAGAAACTTTCTGTCCAAAAATGATGCAGAAAAATTAATCCATGCTTTTGTCACTTCTAGGTTAGACTACTGCAATGCTCTACTTTCCGGCTACCCGGATAAAGCACTAAATAAACTTCAGTTAGTGCTAAATACGGCTGCTAGAATCCTGAATAGAACCAAAGAATTTGATCATATTACTCCAGTGCTAGCCTCCCTACACTGGCTTCCTGTCAAGGAAAGGGCTGATTTTAAGGTTTTACTGCTAACCGACAAAGCATTACATGGGCTTGCTCCTACCTATCTCTCTGATTTGGTCCTGCCGTACATACCTACACGTACGCTACGGTCCCAAGACGCAGGCCTCCTAATTGTCCCTAGAATTTCTAAGCAAACAGCTGGAGGCAGGGCTTTCTCCTGTAGAGCTCTATTTTTATGGAATGGTCTGCCTACCCAGAGAGAGAGACGAAAACTCGGTCTCAACCTTTAAGTCTTTACTGAAGACTCATCTCTTCAGTGGGTCATATGATTGAGTGTAGTCTGGCCCAGGAGTGTGAAGGTGAACGGAAAGGCTCTGGAGCAACGAACCGCCCTTGCTGTCTCTGCCTGGCCGGTTCCCCTCTTTCCACTGGGATTCTCTGCCTCTAACCCTATTACAGGGGCTGAGTCACTGGCTTACTAGGGCTCTTTCATACCGTCCCTAGGAGGGGTGCGTCACTTGAGTGGGTTGAGTCACTGATGTGATCTTCCTGTCTGGGTTGGGGCCCCCCCTTGGGTTGTGCTGTGGCGGAGATCGTAAGTTGGTGGTTGAAGATATCCCTCTAGTGGTGTGGGGGCTGTGCTTTGGCAAAGTGGGTGGGGTTATATCCTTCCTGTTTGGCTCTGTCCGGGGGTGTCATCGGATGGGGCCACAGTGTCTCCTGACGCCTCCTGTCTCAGCCTCCAGAATTTATGCTGCAGTAGTTTATGTGTCGGGGGCTAGGGTCCGTTAGTTATATCTGGAGTACTTCTCCTGTCCTATCCAGTGTCCTGTGTGAATTTAAGTATGCTCTCTCTAATTCTCTCTTTCTTTCTCTCTTTCTTTCTCTCTCTCGGAGGACCTGAGCCCTAGGACCATGCCGCAGGACTACCTGACATGATGACTCCTTGCTGTCCCCAGTCCACCTGGCCGTGCTGTTGCTCCAGTCCAATTTGAACATCTTAGCCATGGTCTGTTATAATCTCCACCCAGCACAGCCAGAAGAGGACTGGCCACCACACATAGCCTGGTTCCTCTCTAGGTTTCTTCCTAGGTTTTGACCTTTCTAGGGAGTTTTTCCTAGCCACCGTGCTTCTACACCTGCATTGCTTGCTGTTTGGGGTTTTAGGCTGGGTTTCTGTACAGCACTATGAGATATCAGCTGATGTACGAAGGGCTATATAAATCTATTTGATTTGATTTGCAGACGCACCGGAGACAGTGCGTAGAGCCGACGCATATCCTGGGCCGAAGAGAAGCACTGGAGACCAGGCGGGCTGAGCCGGCACCATCCGTCCTGGCTGGATGTTCACCCTAGCCCAGCAGATGCGGGGAGCTGGGATGTAGCGCACCGGGCTGTGAACGCGCACTGGAGACACTGTGCGCTCCACCAAATAACACGGTGCCTGACCAGTACCACGCTTCTCCAAACGGTAAGCACGAGGAGTTGGCTCAGGTCTCCAACCTGACTCAGCCAATCTCCTCGTGTGCCACCCCAAACATTTTTTGGAGGCTGCTTCTCGGGCTTCCATGTTAGCCATGTTCCCTCGTAACGCTGGGCCCCCTTTCTAGCTTCCTCCGCCTTCCTAGCTGCTTCCACCTGTTCCCATGGGAGGCGGTCCCTTCCGGCCAGGATCTCCTCCCATGTCCAGGATCCTTTGCCGTCCAGGATGTCCTCCCATCTCCAGTCCTCCTGAACACGCTGCACCTCCTTACCACGCTGCTTGGTCCATTTGTGGTGGGAAGTTCTGTCACGGCCGTCGTTAAAGGAAGACCAATGTGCAGCTTGGTGAGCGTACATTTTCTTTTATTTAGTCAAATTTCGCCAACAAAACAAGCAATAACAAAAATGACCGTGAAGCTTACAAGGGCTATAGTGCCCCTAACAAAGATAACTTCCCACAATCACAACAGGGAAAAAGGCTGCCAGAGTATGATTCCCAATCAGAGACAACGATAGACAGCTGTCCCTGATTGAGAACCATACCCGGCCAAACATAGAAATATACAAACCTAGAAAACAGAAAATAGAATGCCCACCCAAATCACACCCTGACCAAGCCAAATAGAGACATAAAAAGGCTCTCTAAGGACAGGGCGTGACATCCCTAGGCAGATATATGCCCTTCCTTCCTTCCTCTTAGAGATGTTTCCTTACTTCCTCTTTCCTTCCTTCCTTCATCAAATAAAATACTATTTTATTTGTCACATGAGCCGAATACACTGTGAAATGCTTACTTTCAAGCCCTTAAACAACAATTTAGTTCAAGAAATAGAGTTAAGAAACTATTTACAAAATAAACTAAAGTGAAAAAAAAAGTAAAGTAACACAAGAAAATGACATAACATGACATAAAATGACATAACAACAACAAGGCTATATACAGGGGGTACCGGTATCGAGACAATGTGCGGAGTACAGGTTAGTTGAGGTAATTTGTAAAGTGACTAAGCATACATCTGAAGTCGGAAGTTTACATACACTTAGGTTGGAGTCATTAAAACTCGTTTTTCAACCGCTCCACAAATTTCTTGTTAACAAACTGTAGTTTTGGCAAGTCGGTTAGGACATCTACTTTGTGCATGACACAAGTCATTTTTCCAACAACTGTTTACAGACAGATTATTTCACTTATAATTCACTGTATCACAATTCCAGTGGGTCAGAAGTTTACATACACTAAGTTGACTGTGCCGTTAAACAGCTTGGAAAATTCCAGAAAATGATGTCATGGCTACAGGAGGGACTGATATTCCTCACAAAATAGATGGCATCATGAGTGAGGAAAAATATGTGGAAAAATATTCAATATATATTGAAGCTATATATTATGTGGATACATCTCAAGACATTGGTCAGGAAGTTAAAGCTTGGTCGCAAATGGGTCTTCCAAATAGACAATGACCCCATAGCATACTTCCAAAGTTGTGGCAAAATGGCTTAAGGACAACAAAGTCAAGATATTGGAGTGGCCATCACAAAGCGTGTGCGAGCAAGGAGGCCTACAAACCTGACTCAGTTACACCAGCTCTGTCAGGAGGAATGAGCCAAAATGCACCCAACTTATTGTGGGAAGCTTGTGGAAGGCTACCCGAAACGTTTGACCCAAGTTAAACAATTTAAAGGCAATGCTACCAAATACTAACTGTGTGTTTGTAAACTTCTGACCCACTGGGAATGTGATGAAAGAAATAAAAGCTGAAATAAATCATGATCTCTACTATTATTCTGACATTTCACATTCTTAAAATAAAGTGGTGATTCTAACTGACCTAAGACAAGGAATTTTACTAGGATTAAATGTCAGGAATTGTGAAAAATTTAGTTTAAATGTATTTGGCTAAGGTGTATGTAAACTTCCGACTTCAACTGTAGAAAATAAACAGCGAGTAGCAGCAGTGTGAACACAAAGGGGGTGTCAATGTAAATGTCCAGGTGGCCATTTGATTAATTGCTCAGCAGTCTTATGGCTTGGCAGTAGAAGCTGTTAAGGAGCCTTTTGGTCATAGACTTGGCGCTCCGGTACCGTTTGCCGTGAGGTAGCAGAGAGAACAGTCTATAACTTGGATGACTGGAGTCACCGTTTAGCAAATTGACACTCTCCTACATATGGCGACCATTTATACGTTTTCAGGTTATGGAGGAGAGGAGGACGTAGGAGTCGAGGAGAGGACAGACTTTTCCCAATTGAGAATCTCCCCAAATCGGCTAATAATAATGGCTGGAATGGAGTGAATGGAATGGTATCAAACACATGGAAACCATGCATTTGATGTACTTCATAGCAATCCATTGATTCCGTTGCTGCCATTGCTATGATTCTGCCCTCCCCAATTAAGGTGTCACCAGTCACCTGTGTCGAGCTCACCACTGATTCTGCAGCATTACACATCTGTCAAACCTGCCAAAAATCCTGTTGCATCTGCCAGTTCTCAAATGGAGACTAATGAATGACCAAGTGTTCCCATCATTGATGGTCCCATCCACCAGGTATCATACGGACAGGTACAGCCCATCACCTAAAGTGCACCATTCCCCCTATAGTGCACCATTCTACACCTGAAGACAGACGAGGCGCACTGTAGGCCTGGTACTGGGCCGAGGACACGCACCTCAGGGCAAGTGCGGGGAGGAGGAACAGGGCGTACTGGACTGCCGAGGTGCACTATAGGCCTGGTGCGTGGTGCCGGCACTGGAGGTTCCGGGCTGGGGACACGCACCTCAGGGTGAGTGCGAGGAGCAGGAACAGGGAGTACTGCGCTCTGGAGACGCACAGGAAGCCTGGTGCGGGGGGCTGCCACTGAAGGGCTGCTGCGTGGAGATGGCACCGGATAGACCGGACCGGGTGGGTGCACTGGAGCTCTTGAGCACCGAGCCTGCCCAACCTTACCTGGTTGTATGCTCCCCGTAGCCCGACCAGTGCGGCGAGGTGGAATTGGCCGCACTGGGCTGTGCTGGCGAACCGGGGACACCATGCGTAAGGCTGGTGCCATGTACGCCGGCCCGAGGAGACGCACTGGAGACCAGATGCATAAAGCCAGCTTCATGGCACCTGGCTCAATGCCCACTCTAGCCCGGCTGATACGAGGAGCTGGAATGTACTGCACCGGGCTATGCACACGCACTGGGGAAACTGTATGCCCCACCGCATAACACGGTGCCTGCCCGCTCCCTCTCTCTCTCCGGTAAGCACAGGAAGTTGGCGCAGGTCTCCTACCTGGCTTCGCCACACTCCCTGTGTGCCTCCCCCAAGAAATTTTTGGGGCTGCCTCTCCGGCTTCCAGCCACGCTGCCGTGCTACCTCCTCATACCGGCGCCTCTCTGCTTTCGCTGCCTCCAGCTCTGCTTTGGGGCGGCGATATTCCCCTGGCGGTGCCCAGGGTCCTTTGCCGTCCAGAATCTCCTCCCAAGTCCATGAGTCCTGCGTTCTTTGCCGCTGCTGCTGCTGGCCATTACCACTCTGCTTGGTCCATTGTTGGTGGGTTATTCTGTCACGATCGTCGTAGTGAGGAGACCAAAGCGCAGAGTGGTGTGAATACATTCTTGTAGATGAAAGAACACGACGAACACTAAACAAATGAACAAAATAATAAGACGAACGTGACCGCTATCAATACTGTGTGCAAACATGCAACATCACATAGACAATAACCCACGAACCACAATACAAAACAGGCTACCTAAATATGGTTCCCAATCAGAGACGACAAACACCTGCCACTAATTGAGAACCATATCAGGCCAAAACACATAGAAACAGACAAACTAGACATGCAACATAGAATGCCCACTCATATCACACCCTGACCAAACAAAACATAAAAACAAACAACGCAAATAATGGTCAGAGTGTGAACAGCATCACACCAATAGGGTTAACCTACTTGGTGGGAATTGCAACATGGCTCAGATAGCAAGGATCACTACACCGCCCTTCCGAAACGGAAAAGCACGTCCTCATGCTTCAACCTACCATTGACTCCCTCCCACATCCGGCTGTGCGGTCCGATGGCTAGAGATACCATATTTCAAGACAAACAACATATATGTCCTCTACCATTAGCAACTGCAATTTCAGCTCTAGGGTAAAATTAGTTTCAATTCAATAGATAAAAACAGAACTACCGCAACATCATATTTGTACCTGCCAGCGGGGCGGGAGTAACACAGCCTTGGGCCGGAAATAACACAGCCTTGGGCCGGAAGTAACACAGCCTTGGGCAGGAAGTAACACGGCCTTGGGCCGGAAGTAACACAGCCTTGGGCCGGAAGTAACACAGCCTTGGGCCGGAAGTAACACAGCCTTGGGCCGGAAGTAACACAGCCTCGGGCCGGAAGTAACACAGCCTCGGGCCGGAAGTAACACGGCCTCGGGCCGGAAGTAACACGGCCTCGGGCCGGAAGTAACACGGCCTCGGGCCGGAAATACACTGCCTCGGGCCGGAAGTAACACGGCCTCGGGCCGGAAGTAACACGGCCTCGGGCCGGAAGTAACACGGCCTCGGGCCGGAAGTAACACGGCCTCGGGCCGGAAGTAACACGGCCTCGGGCCGGAAGTAACACGGCCTCGGGCCGGACGTAACACGGCCTCGGGCCGGACGTAACACGGCCTTGGGCCGGAAGTAACACGGCCTTGGGCCGGAAGTAACACGGCCTTGGGCCGGAAGTAACACAGCCTTGGGCCGGAAGTAACACAGCCTTGGGCCGGAAGTAACACAGCCTTGGGCCGGAAGTAACAGCTGGCGAGAAGTGTACAATATCTGTCTTTTCTCCATGTTTCTGGTTTGTAATGTTTGTTACTTACAACAAATGTACTATCAGACATAATTTCATGTTTGTATCGATTTGAATAATGGTATAGGTTCTAAATGTATGAAAACGAACTACAATATTAATATTATCCGCAACAACAATATTTTGCCCTACAATATTAATGTTATCCGCAACCACAATATTTTGTCTTACAATATTAATGTTATCCGCAACCACAATATTTTGCCCTACAATATTAATGTTATCCGCAACCACAATATTTTGCCCTACAATATTAATGTTATCCGCAACCACAATATTTTGCCCTACAATATTAAGCGGACTAAAATGTATCACATAATAGCTATATTAACCATCATTTTCTCATCTAACTTTAATGGCAATGTAGTAGAAGATGTTTTTCACCATTTTCAATGACTATTCATGCTTAGCCCTACCAATCATTTGTGCTCCAGCTGTCCTTGAAATGCTCGCTGCTTGTATCGCGATAGAATAAACGTTTTTAGACAAGAGGATCGAAAATCAGGCTGAGGCATAAGCCTACCTCCTCACTCCGCCGTCCACACCAGAGCATAAAAATGGCAGCGCCAATGGCAGAGAGAATACCAGACAAAGAGGTATTTGGTATTTTTGTTATTTTATTAGGATCCCCATTAGCTGTTGCAAAAGCAGCAGCTACTGTTCCTGGGCTCCAAACAAAACATGAAACATATAACAGACAATGACATAATAGAGAACATCAATAGACAAGAACAGCTCAAGGACAGAACTACATTAAAAAAATTAAGGCACACATATAATACTGTGTATAACGCAGTTGTTGTGAAATTGTTAGATTACTTGTTAGATATGAATACACGGTCGGAACTAGAAGCACATGCATTTCGCTACACTTGCATTAACATCTACTAACCATGTGTATGTGACCAATAAGATTTGATTTAGCCTACATATCAATGTATACACACAAACTATCTAGGTCCAATAGGGGAGAGGTGTTGTGCCACGAAGTGGGTGTTGTGCCACGAAGTGTTGCTTTATCTGTTTTTTTAAACCAGGTTTACTTTTCATTTGAGCAATATGAGATGGAAGGAAGTTCAATGCAATAAGGGCTCTATATAATACTGTACACTTTCTTGAATTTGTTCTGGATTTGGGTACAGTGAAAAGACCCCTGGTGGCATGTCTGGTGGGATAAGTGTGTGTGTCAGAGCTGTGTGTAAGCCTGACTATGCAAACAATTTGGGATTTCCAACACATGAATATTTTTTATAAAAAGAAGAAGTCATGCAGTCAGTCTCTCCTCAACTCTTAACCAAGAGAGACTGGCATGAATCATATTTATATCAGCCCTCTGATTACAATTAAGAGCAAAATGTGCCGCTCAGTTCTGGTCCAGCTGCAGCTTAACTAGGTCTTTCCTTGCAGCACTGGACAATAATCAAGATTAGACTAAACTAGAGCCTGCAGGACTTGCTTTGTGGAGTGTGGTGTCAAAAAAGCAGAGCATCTCTTTATTACGGCCAGACCTCTCATCTTCACAACCATTCAATCTATATGTTTTGACCACAACAGTTTACAATCTAACAGCAAGTAATTTAGTCTCCTCAACCTGTTCAAGAGCCACACCCTTCATTACCAGATTCAGCTGAGGTCTAGCACTTAAAACTTCTTTGGGATAGGGGGCAGTGTTTTCACGTCCGGATGAAAAGCGTGCCCAAAGTAAACTGCCTGTCACTCAGGCCCAGAAGCTAGGATATGCATATAATTGGTAGATTTAGATTGCAAATACCCTAAAGTTTCTAAAACTGTTAAAATTATGTCTGTGAGTATAACAGAACTGATATGGCAGGCGAAACCCCGAGGACAAACCACCCCCCACCCCAAAAAAAATTCACCTTACCACTGTTTTCAATGGTTAGTACTATAATTATAAGCCCAAGTCCTCCCAAATCGCAGTTCCTAGGGCTTCCACTAGATGTCAACAGTCTTTAGAAAGAGTTTCAGGCTGAAATTGTAGTTTTTCTAGGTGGCTCCGATTTTGGCTGTAGTGTTTCCAAGCGCGTGGAGGAAAGCGCGTTCTATCTTATTTATCTCCGGTAATGAACATACTATTCTCCGTCTTAATTTTTTTTGTTTATTTGCGTATTAGGATAACGAAGGTTTGATTAGAAACGTTGTTTGACTTGTTTGGAAAGGTTTATTAGTAACGTTTGGGATTCATTTTGTATGCATTTAGATGGAGGGAAACTGGATTGGAGGGAGTGGATTATTGACTGAAGCGCACCAGCTAAACTGAGATTTATGGATATAAAGAAGGACATTGTCGAACAAAAGGAACATTTGTAATGTAACTGGGACCTTTTGGAGTGCCAACAGAAGAAGATCTTCAAATGTAAGGCATATATTATATCGCTATTTCTGACTTTCATGTCACATCTCCTTGGTTGAAAATGATTTGTTATGCATTTGTGTGCTGGCCGCTGTCCTCAGATAATAGCATGGTTTGCTTTCACCGTAAAGCCTTTTTGAAATCTGAAACGGTGGCTGTATTAACAATAAGTTAAGCTTTATTTTGATGTATTGCACTTGTGATTTCATGAAAATGTTATATTATTAGTCATTTAATTTGAATTTGGCGCTCTGCCATTTCACCGAATGTTGTTGAGGTGTCCCGCTAGCGGCACGCCTTTCCCAAACAGGTTTTAAGGAATGATTCGTAACAAATACAATGCTCTTAGTTAAAGAGATATTCAGGTCCAGTGTATTACTGGGCACCCATTCCAAAACAGACTGCAACTCTTAGTAAAGGGTTCCACTTATCTCATTAGCTGTGGTTGCTGATGCGTATATGGTTGAATCATCAGAAGGACACACATGCTTTGTTTAATGCCAGTGGCAGGTCATTGGTAAAAATAGAAAAGAGTAGAGGGCCTAGAGAGCTGCCCTGCAGTACACCACACTTTACATGTTTGATATTAGAGAAGCTTCCATTAAATAAAACCCTCTGCGTTCTATTAGACACATAGCTCTGAATCCACGCTAACACATATGTTTTTTCAACAACAGGTTATGGTCAATAATATCAAAGGCTGCACTGATATCTAACAGTACAGCTCCCACAATCTTCTTACTGTCAATTTCTTTCACGAAATCATCAGTAATTTGTGTCAGTGCAGTACATGTTGAGTGCCCTTCTCTATAAGCATGCTGAAAGTCTGTGGTTAATTTGTTTACAGAGAAATAGCATTGTATTTGGTCAAACACAATTTTTTCCAACAGGTTGCTAAAAAGAACCAGTAAAGGCCGCTTTACCACTCTTGGGTAGCGGAATTACTTTAGCTTCCCTCCAGGCCTGAGGACAAAGACTTTCCTCTAGGCTCAGATTAAAGTTATGACAGACATGAGTGTCTACAGAGTCAGCTACCATCCTCAGTAGCTTTCCATCTAAGTTGTCAATGCCAGGAGGTCTGTCATTATTGATCGATAACAATCATTTTTTCACCTCTCCCACAATAACTTTACAAAATTCTAACTTGCAATACTTTTCTTTCATTATTAGTTTTTTATGCATGAATACAATTGCTCACTGTTAGAACAAAGTTCTACAGCGTTAGTAAAAATGTGATCGATACATGTGGATGATGTTGTTCTTGTAGTGTTTGTAAACACCCTGGTAGGTTGATTAATAACCTGAACCAGATTACAGGCACTGGTTACAGTGAGAAGCTTCCTCTTGAGCGGACAGCTTGATGAAAACCAGTCAATATTCAGGTCCCCAAGAAAGTAGACCTCTCTGTTCACATCACATACACTATCAAGCATTTCACACATATTATTGAGATACTGACTGTCAGCACTTGGTGGCCTATAGCAACACCCCAAAAGAAAAGGATTTAGATGTGCCAAGTAAAACTGCAACCACAACACTTCAATAACCCTTGATACAAGATTTTCTCTAAGCATGACAGGGATATGGCTCGGAATACAGTGGGGAGAACAAGTATTTGATACACTGCTGATTTTGCAGGTTTTTCTACTTACAAAGCATGTAGAGATCTGTAATTTTTATCATAGGTACACTTAAACTGTGAGAGATGGAATCTAAAACAAAAATCCAGAAAATCACATTGTATGATTTGTAAGTAATTAATTTGCATTTTATTGCATGACATAAATATTTGATACATCAGAAAAGCAGAACTTAATATTTGGTACAGAAAACTTTGTTTGCAATTACAGAGATCATACGTTTCCTGTAGTTCTTGACCAGGTTTGCACACACTGCAGCAGGGATACAGACCTTCTCCATACAGACCTTCTCCAGATCCTTCAGGTTTCGGGGCTGTCGCTGGGCAATACAGACGTTCAGCTCCCTCCAAAGATGTTCTATTGGGTTCAGGTCTGGAGACTAGCTAGGCCACTCCAGGATCTTGAGATGCTTCTTACGGAGCCACGCCTTAGTTGCCCTGGCTGTTTGTTTCGGGTCGTTGTCATGCTGGAAGACCCAGCCACGACCCATCTTCAATGCTTTTACTGAAGGAAGGAGGTTGTTGACCAAGATCTCGCGATACATGGCCCCATCCATCCTCCCCTCAATACGGTGCAGTCATCCTGTCCCCTTTGCAGAAAAGCATCCCCAAAGAATGATGTTTCCACCTCCATGCTTCACGGTTGGGATGGTGTTCTTGGGGTTGTACTCATCCTTCTTCTTCCACCAAACACGGCAAGTGGAGTTTAGACCAAAAAGCTCTATTTTTGTCTCATCAGACCACATGACCTTCTCCCATTCCTCCTCTGGATCATCCAGATGGTCATTGGCAAACTTCAGACGGGCCTGGACATGCGCTGGCTTGAGCTGGGGACCTTGCGTGCGCTGCCGGATTTTAATCCATGATGGCATAGTGTGTTACTAATGGTTTTCTTTGAGAGTGTGGTCCCAGCTCTCTTCAGGTCATTGACCAGGTCCTGCCGTGTAGTTCTGGGCTGATCCCTCACCTTCCTCATGACCATTGATGCCCCACATGGTGAGATCTTGCATGGAGGCCCAGACAGAGGGTGATTGGCCGTCATCTTGAACTTCTTCCATTTTCTAATAATTGCGCCACCAGTTGTTGCCTACTCACCAAGCTGCTTGCCTATTGTCCTGTAGCCCATCCCAGCCTTGTGCAGGTCTACAATTTTATCCCTGATGTCCTTACGCAGCTCTCTGGTCTTGGCCATTGTGGAGAGGTTGGAGTCTGTTTGATTGAGTGTGTGGATAGGTGTCTTTAATACAGGTAATGAGTGGAGAACAGGGGAGCTTATTAAAGAAAAACTAACAGGTCTGTGAGAGCCGGAATTCTTACTGGTTGGTAGGTGATCAAATACTTATGTCATGCAATAAAATGCAAATTAATTACTTAAAAATCATACAATGTGATTTTCTGTATTTTTGTTTTAGATGCCGTCTCTCATCGTTGAAATATACCTATGATAAAAATTACAGACCTCTACATGCTTTGTAAGTAGGAAAACCTGCGAAATCGGCAGTGTATCAAATACTTGTTCTCCCCACTGTATATACAGCAACACCTCCCCCATAAGCATTTCTGTCTCTTCTATAGATGTTATATCCTTGTATTGCTACTGATGTATCATCAAATGAATTATCTAAGTGAGTCTCAGAACTGGCTAACATATGAATGTATCTGATGTTAGCAAGTTATTGATTTCATGAACCTAATTTCTAAGGCTACATATAATTATATAGGCTATTTTCAGTCCTTTCCTGGGTAGTTTATCAGAGAGGCACATGGACTACTAACAGCTTACTACACAAAATACACTTAGTTTTACTTTCTTAGCTACAGTATACATATCTCTCTGGCATATTACAATTTTTTTACAATAGCATACAATACATTTTCGGACTCACAGTTGTGCTGTGCTCACTTGAACAGGAAGGTGGCGCGACGGTTCTTCTTGTGGGATAATTTTGTCATGAAACTTTGTCATCAAAGTCTGGCATTCTCTGGATTTATGGTGCTTTCCCAGCTCATTTTTGTTCAGTTCCCAGTAGTCTTGAACTCGCTTAAGTCTGAGATTTCCCAGCTTCGAGTTTCCATTGACAGTGGGGCCAATTGTCAACCGTCTCTTGCCCATGGTGTTGCATGTGAATTTGTATCCTTTTAAGCTTGGAAAGAGACCCCTAAACTTAGACATGGACCACACACCCTCTCCACCAAATAGCAGGGCAAGCAAAATAGTGATTACTTTGCAATGCTTACAGTTAGCCACTGATTCCTTCCAAACCACTCATTGTTGAATTTGCCATTTCCAACTTGTTGTGTAATGTTTATGTCCAATGGCTGATGAGCACCGATACGTTTTATCTATAATTTCTCTTCATTTGACAAGGACTGAAAAAGATTTGCCAGTAGATTGTCGATGTGATTCATGAGAATGACTGCTTGTCTAGCTTGCTAGCTAAGATTTTGAACATATGATGTTGACATAATTAGTCCAATCAAAGCTACAGTAGATATAACACGATTTGACATAATTTTATCTGTGGCCAATGACCTTGAGCCTTCATGGACGGGCACTTTTAATGTAAAGCCTTCGTGGACGAGCCCTTTTAATCTATGGCACCAACCAAGGGGGCTTGAACTTTCTAGGTCTCCCTGTAGATTTTGCGGTGAAGTAGTGTCCCCATGAGTGACAGAACACAGCAAATCAAAGCGCAACTAGATAAGATTACCAACCCTTACGCTCTGTATTTGCCGCTGGCTGCCCCTCAACTACAGAAAGCACTGAGCTTAAACGCTTGCATTTCGGACCTGCCTTACTCAATATAGCGAAAAAGAGACCATGTTTGTATGCATCTTTATTAACTCAATACATTTTTTATTAAATTGTTTGCAAACGGATACATGACACGTTTTAGCGCCAAACGAACATGCAAAACAGGTTGGGTTCAAGCAGGTGGGGCTCTCCCTGAATGACAGGTCTGTCATGCCTGCTCCCCCTCCCTGGTGCTCAAAAGGCGCCAGGCTCCCCAGCATTACACACTCCTGCCACCATCATTACGCACACCTGTCTTCCCCCATCACGCGTATCAGCGATTATTAGACTCACCTGGACTCATCCTCTATGTCATTACCTCCCCTATATCTGTCTGTTCCCAAGCTCTGTTCCCTCTGGGATTAATGTTAGTTTGTCTTTGCATACCCGGTTCTGATGCTGTCTCTGTCCTGTTTGATGTCTGTTCCCTGTCAGGATTAATGTTTGTTTGTCTTTGCATACCCGGTTCTTACGCTGTCTCTGTCCTGTTTGATGTCTGTTCCCTGTCAGGATTAATGTTTGTTTGTCTTTGCATACCCGGTTCTGACGCTGTCTCTGTCCTGTTTGATGTCTGTTCCCTGCTCTCAGGATTAATGTTTGTTTGTCTTTGCATACCCGGTTCTGACGCTGTCTGTCCAGTTTGATGTCTGATCCCTGCTCTCAGGATTAATGTTTGTTTGTCTTTGCATACCCGGTTCTGACGCTGTCTCTGTCCTGTTTGATGTCTGTTCCCTGCTGTCAGGATTAATGTTTGTTTGTCTTTGCATACCCGGTTCTGACGCTGTCTCTGTCCTGTTTGCTGTCTGTTCCCTCCAGGATTAATGTTTATTTGTCTCTGCATACCCGGTTCTGATGCTGTCTCTGTCCTGTTTGATGTCTGTTCCCTGTCAGGATTAATGTTTGTTTGTCTTTGCATACCCGGTTCTGACGCTGTCTCTGTCCTGTTTGATGTCTGTTCCCGGCTGTCAGGATTAATGTTTGTTTGTCTTTGCATACCCAGTTCTGACGCTGTCTCTGTCCTGTTTGATGTCTGTTCCCTGTCAGGATTAATGTTTGTTTGTCTTTGCATACCCGGTTCTTACGCTGTCTCTGTCCAGTTTGATGTCTGTTCCCTGCTGTCAGGATTAATGTTTGTTTATCTTTGCATACCCAGTTCTGACGCTGTCTCTGTCCTGTTTGATGTCTGTTACCTGTCAGGATTAATGTTTGTTTGTCTTTGCATACCCGGTTCTGACGCTGTCTCTGTACTGTTTGGTGTCTGTTCCCTGTCAGGATTAATGTTCGTTTGTCTTTGCATACCCGGTTCTGACGCTTTCTCTGTCCTGTTTGCTGTCTGTTCCCTCCAGGATTAATGTTTATTTGTCTCTGCATACCCGGTTCTGATGCTGTCTCTGTCCTGTTTGACGTCTGTTCCCTGTCAGGATTAATGTTCGTTTGTCTTTGCATACCCGGTTCTGACGCTGTCTCTGTCCTGTTTGATGTCTGTTCCGTCAGGATTAATGTTTGTTTGTCTTTGCATACCCGGTTCTGACGCTGTCTCTGTCCTGTTTGATGTCTGTTCCCTGTCAGGATTAATGTTCATTTGTCTTTGCATACCCGGTTCTGACGCTGTCTCTGTCCTGTTTGATGTCTGTTCCCTGTCAGGATTAATGTTTGTTTGTCTTTACGTACCCAGTTCTGATGCTGTCTCTGTCCTGTTGGAAGTCTGTTCCCTCCAGGATTAATGTTTATTTGTCTCTGCATACCCGGTTCTGACGCTGTCTCTGTCCTGTTTGATGTCTGTTCCCTGCTCTCAGGATTAATGTTTGTTTGTCTTTGCATACCCGGTTCTGACGCTGTCTGTCCTGTTTGATGTCTGTTCCCTGTCAGGATTAATGTTAGTTTGTCTTTGCATACCCGGTTCTGACGCTGTCTCTGTCCAGTTTGATGTCTGTTCCATGCTGTCAGGATTAATGTTCGTTTGTCTTTGCATACCCGGTTCTGACGCTGTCTGTCCTGTTTGATGTCTGTTCCCTGCTGTCAGGTTTAATGTTTGTTTGTCTCTGCATACCCGGTTCTGACGCTGTCTCTGTCCTGTTTGATGTCTGTTCCCTGTCAGGATTAATGTTTGTTTGTCTTTGCATACCCGGTTCTGACGCTGTCTCTGTCCTGTTTGATGTCTGTTCCCTGTCAGGATTAATGTTCGTTTGTCTTTGCATACCCGGTTCTGACGCTGTCTCTGTCCAGTTTGATGTCTGTTCCCTGTCAGGATTAATGTTCGTTTGTCTTTGCATACCCGGTTCTGACGCTGTCTCTGTCCTGTTTGATGTCTGTTCCCTGTCAGGATTAATGTTTGTTTGTCTTTGCATACCCGGTTCTGACGCTGTCTCTGTCCTGTTTGATGTCTGTTCCCTGCTGTCAGGTTTAATGTTTGTTTGTCTTTGCATACCCGGTTCTGACGCTGTCTCTGTCCTGTTTGATGTCTGTTCCCTGTCAGGATTAATGTTTGTTTGTCTTTGCATACCCGGTTCTGACGCTGTCTCTGTCCTGTTTGATGTCTGTTCCCTGCTGTCAGGATTAATGTTTGTTTGTCTTTGCATACCCGGTTCTGACGCTTTCTCTGTCCTGTTTGCTGTCTGTTCCCTCCAGGATTAATGTTTATTTGTCTCTGCATACCCGGTTCTGATGCTGTCTCTGTCCTGTTTGATGTCTGTTCCCTCCAGGATTAATGTTTGTTTGTCTTTGCATACCCAGTTCTGACGCTGTCTCTGTCCTGTTTGATGTCTGTTCCCTGTCAGGATTAATGTTAGTTTGTCTTTACATACCCGGTTCTGACACTGTCGCTGTCCTGTTTGATGTCTGTTCCCTGTCAGGATTAATGTTCGTTTGTCTTTGCATACCCGGTTCTGACACTGTCGCTGTCCTGTTTGATGTCTGTTCCCTGCTGTCAGGATTAATGTTTGTTTGTCTTTGCATACCCAGTTCTGACACTGTCTCTGTCCTGTTTGAAGTCTGTTCCCTGTCAGGATTAATATTTGTTTGTCTTTGCATACCCGGTTCTGACGCTGTCTCTGTCCTGTTTGATGTCTGTTCCCTGCTGCTAGGATTAATGTTTGTTTGTCTTTGCATACCCGGTTCTGACGCTGTCTCTGTCCTGTTTGATGACTGTTCCCTGTCAGGATTAATGTTCGTTTGTCTTTGCATACCCGGTTCTGACGCTGTCTCTGTCCTGTTTGATGTCTGTTCCCTGCTGTCAGGATTAATGTTCGTTTGTCTTTGCATACCCAGTTCTGACGCTGTCTCTGTCCTGTTTGATGTCTGTTCCCTGCTGTCAGGATTAATGTTTGTTTGTCTTTACATACCCAGTTCTGACGCTGTCGCTGTCCTGTTTGATGTCTGTTCCCTGTCAGGATTAATGTTAGTTTGTCTTTACATACCCGGTTCTGACACTGTCGCTGTCCTGTTTGATGTCTGTTCCCTGTCAGGATTAATGTTCGTTTGTCTTTGCATACCCGGTTCTGACACTGTCGCTGTCCTGTTTGATGTCTGTTCCCTGCTGTCAGGATTAATGTTTGTTTGTCTTTACATACCCAGTTCTGACGCTGTCTCTGTCCTGTTTGATGTCTGTTCCCTGTCAGGATTAATGTTAGTTTGTCTTTACATACCCGGTTCTGACACTGTCGCTGTCCTGTTTGATGTCTGTTCCCTGTCAGGATTAATGTTTGTTTGTCTTTGCATACCCGGTTCTGACACTGTCGCTGTCCTGTTTGATGTCTGTTCCCTGCTGTCAGGATTAATATTTGTTTGTCTTTGCATACCCGGTTCTGACGCTGTCTCTGTCCTGTTTGATGTCTGTTCCCTGCTGCTAGGATTAATGTTTGTTTGTCTTTGCATACCCGGTTCTGACGCTGTCTCTGTCCTGTTTGATGACTGTTCCCTGTCAGGATTAATGTTCGTTTGTCTTTGCATACCCGGTTCTGACGCTGTCTCTGTCCTGTTTGATGTCTGTTCCCTGTCAGGATTAATATTTGTTTGTCTTTGCATACCCGGTTCTGACACTGTCTCTGTCCTGTTTGATGTCTGTTCCCTGTCAGGATTAATGTTTGTTTGTCTCTGCATACCCGGTTCTGACGCTGTCTCAGTCCTGTTTGATGTCTGTTCCCTGTCAGGATTAATGTTTGTTTGTCTTTGCATACCCGGTTCTGACACTGTCTCTGTCCTGTTTGATGTCTGTTCCCTGTCAGGATTAATGTTTGTTTGTCTTTGCATTACCCGGTTCTGACGCTGTCTCTGTCCAGTTTGATGTCTGTTCCCTGCTGTCAGGATTAATGTTTGTTTGTCTTTGCATACCCAGTTCTGACGCTGTCTCTGTCCTGTTTGATGTCTGTTCCTGTCAGGATTAATGTTTATTTGTCTCTGCATACCCGGTTCTTACGCTGTCTTTGTCCAGTTTGATGTCTGTTCCCTGCTGTCAGGATTAATGTTTGTTTATCTTTGCATACCCAGTTCTGACGCTGTCTCTGTCCTGTTTGCTGTCTGTTCCCTCCAGGATTAATGTTTATTTGTCTCTGCATACCCGGTTCTGATGCTGTCTCTGTCCTGTTTGATGTCTGTTCCCTGTCATGATTAATGTTCGTTTGTCTTTGCATACCCGGTTCTGACGCTGTCTCTGTCCTGTTTGATGTCTGTTCCCTGTCAGGATTAATGTTTGTTTGTCTTTGCATACCGGGTTCTGACGCTGTCTCTGTCCTGTTTGATGTCTGTTCCCTGCTGTCAGGATTCATGTTTGTTTGTCTTTGCATACCCGGTTCTGACGCTTTCTCTGTCCTGTTTGCTGTCTGTTCCCTCCAGGATTAATGTTCTTTGTCTTTGCCCCGGTTCTGTCTCTGTCCTGTTTGATGTCTGTTCCCTGTCAGGATTAATGTTTGTCTTTACGTACCCAGTTCTGATGCTGTCTCTGTCCTGTTTGATGTCTGTTCCCTCCAGGATTAATGTTTATTTGTCTCTGCATACCCGGTTCTGACGCTGTCTCTGTCCTGTTTGATGTCTGTTCCCCGTCAGGATTAATGTTCGTTTGTCTTTGCATACCCGGTTCTGACGCTGTCTCTGTCCTGTTTGATGTCTGTTCCCTGTCAGGATTAATGTTCGTTTGTCTTTGCATACCCAGTTCTGACGCTGTCTCTGTCCTGTTTGATGTCTGTTCCCTGCTGTCAGGATTAATGTTCGTTTGTCTTTGCATACCCAGTTCTGACGCTGTCTCTGTCCTGTTTGATGTCTGTTCCCTGTCAGGATTAATGTTAGTTTGTCTTTACATACCCGGTTCTGACGCTGTCTCTGTCCTGTTTGATGTCTGTTCCCTGTCAGGATTAATGTTAGTTTGTCTTTGCATACCCGGTTCTGACGCTGTCTCTGTCCTGTTTGATGTCTGTTCCCTGCTGTTAGGATTAATGTTTGTTTATCTTTGCATACCCAGTTCTGACGCTGTCTCTGTCCTGTTTGATGTCTGTTACCTGTCAGGATTAATGTTTGTTTGTCTTTGCATACCCGGTTCTGACGCTGTCTCTGTACTGTTTGGTGTCTGATCCCTGTCAGGATTAATGTTCGTTTGTCTTTGCATACCCGGTTCTGACACTGTCTCTGTCCTGTTTGATGACTGTTCCCTGTCAGGATTAATGTTTGTCTTTGCATACCCGGTTCTTACGCTGTCTCTGTCCAGTTTGATGTCTGTTCCCTGCTGTCAGGATTAATGTTTGTTTGTCTTTGCATACCCGGTTCTGACGCTGTCTCTGTCCTGTTTGATGTCTGTTCCCTGCTGTCAGGATTAATGTTTATTTGTCTCTGCATACCCGGTTCTGACGCTGTCTCTGTCCAGTTTGATGTCTGTTCCATGCTGTCAGGATTAATGTTCGCTTGTCTTTGCATACCCGGTTCTGACGCTGTCTCTGTCCAGTTTAAAATCTGTTCCCTGCTGTCAGGATTAATGTTCGTTTGTCTTTGCATACCCGGTTCTGACGCTCTCTGTCCTGTTTGATGTCTGTTCCCTGCTGTCAGGATTAATGTTCGTTTGTCTTTGCATACCCGGTTCTGACACTGTCTCTGTCCTGTTTGATGTCTGTTCCCTGTCAGGATTAATGTTAGTTTGTCTCTGCATACCCGGTTCTGACGCTGTCTGTTCCCTGTCAGGATTAATGTTAGTTTGTCTTTGCATACCCGGTTCTGACGCTGTCTCAGTCCTGTTTGATGTCTGTTCCCTGTCAGGATTAATGTTTGTTTGTCTTTGCGTACCCGGTTCTGACGCTGTCTCTGTCCAGTTTGATGTCTGTTCCCTGCTGTCAGGATTAATGTTCGTTTGTCTTTGCATACCCGGTTCTGACGCTGTCTCTGTCCTGTTTGATGTCTGTTCCCTGTCAGGATTAACGTTTGTTTGTCTTTGCATACCGGGTTCTGACGCTGTCTCTGTCCTGTTTGATGTCTGTTCCCTGCTGTCAGGATTAATGTTTGTTTGTCTTTGCATACCCGGTTCTGACGCTTTCTCTGTCCTGTTTGCTGTCTGTTCCCTCCAGGATTAATGTTTATTTGTCTCTGCATACCCGGTTCTGATGCTGTCTCTGTCCTGTTTGATGTCTGTTCCCTGTCAGGATTAATGTTTATTTGTCTCTGCATACCCGGTTCTGACGCTGTCTCTGTCCTGTTTGATGTCTGTTCCCTGTCAGGATTAATGTTCGTTTGTCTTTGCATACCCGGTTCTGACGCTGTCTCTGTCCTGTTTGATGTCTGTTCCCTGTCAGGATTAATGTTTGTTTGTCTTTGCATACCCGGTTCTGACGCTGTCTCTGTCCTGTTTGATGTCTGTTCCCTGTCAGGATTAATGTTCATTTGTCTTTGCATACCCGGTTCTGACGCTGTCTCTGTCCTGTTTGATGTCTGTTCCCTGTCAGGATTAATGTTTGTTTGTCTTTACGTACCCAGTTCTGATGCTGTCTCTGTCCTGTTGGAAGTCTGTTCCCTCCAGGATTAATGTTCGTTTGTCTTTGCGTACCCGGTTCTGACGCTGTCTCTGTCCTGTTTGATGTCTGTTCCCTGTCAGGATTAATGTTCGTTTGTCTTTGCATACCCGGTTTTGACGCTGTCTCTGTCCTGTTTGATGTCTGTTCCCTGTCAGGATTAATGTTCGTTTGTCTTTGCATACCCGGTTCTGACGCTGTCTCTGTCCTGTTTGATGTCTGTTCCCTGCTGTCAGGATTAATGTTTGTCTTTGCATACCCGGTCCTGACGCTGTCTCTGTCCTGTTTGATGTCTGTTCCCTGTCAGGATTAATGTTAGTTTGTCTCTGCATACCCGGTTCTGATGCTGTCTCTGTCCTGTTTGATGTCTGTTCCCTGTCAGGATTAATGTTTGTTTGTCTTTACATACCCGGTTCTGACACTGTCGCTGTCCTGTTTGATGTCTGTTCCCTGTCAGGATTAATGTTCGTTTGTCTTTGCATACCCGGTTCTGACACTGTCGCTGTCCTGTTTGAAGTCTGTTCCCTGTCAGGATTAATGTTTGTTTGTCTTTGCATACCCGGTTCTGACGCTGTCTCTGTCCTGTTTGATGTCTGTTCCCTGCTGCTAGGATTAATGTTTGTTTGTCTTTGCATACCCGGTTCTGATGCTGTCTCTGTCCTGTTGGAAGTCTGTTCCCTGTCAGGATTAGTGTTTGTCTTTACGTACCCAGTTCTGATGCTGTCTCTGTCCTGTTTGATGTCTGTTCCCTGCTGTCAGGATTAATGTTTGTTTGTCTTTGCATACCCGGTCCTGACGCTGTCTCTGTC
Source organism: Oncorhynchus tshawytscha (assembly GCF_018296145.1). NCBI lineage: Eukaryota > Metazoa > Chordata > Actinopteri > Salmoniformes > Salmonidae > Oncorhynchus > Oncorhynchus tshawytscha. The sequence continues at coordinate 5,579,786 of NC_056453.1, forward strand.
CTGTTTGATGTCTGTTCACTGTCAGGATTAGTGTTTGTTTGTCTTTACGTACCCAGTTCTGATGCTGTCTCTGTCCTGTTTGATGTCTGTTCCCTGTCAGGATTAATGTTTGTTTGTCTTTGCATACCCGGTTCTGACGCTGTCTCTGTCCTGTTTGATGTCTGTTCCCTGTCAGGATTAATGTTCGTTTGTCTTTGCATACCCAGTTCTGACGCTGTCTCTGTCCTGTTTGATGTCTGTTCCTGCTGTCAGGATTAATGTTCGTTTGTCTTTGCATACCCGGTTCTGACGCTGTCTCTGTCCAGTTTGATGTCTGTTCCCTTTCAGGATTAATGTTTGTTTGTCTTTGCATACCCAGTTCTGATGCTGTCTCTGTCCTGTTTGATGTCTGTTCCCTGTCAGGATTAATGTTTGTTTGTCTTTGCATACCCGGTTCTGACGCTGTCTCTGTCCTGTTTGATGTCTGTTCCCTGTCAGGATTAATGTTCGTTTGTCTTTGCATACCCAGTTCTGACGCTGTCTCTGTCCTGTTTGATGTCTGTTCCCTGCTGTCAGGATTAATGTTTGTTTGTCTTTACATACCCAGTTCTGACGCTGTCGTTGTCCTGTTTGATGTCTGTTCCCTGTCAGGATTAATGTTTATTTGTCTCTGCATACCCGGTTCTGATGCTGTCTCTGTCCTGTTTGATGTCTGTTCCCTGTCAGGATTAATGTTAGTTTGTCTCTACATACCCGGTTCTGATGCTGTCTCTGTCCTGTTTGATGTCTGTTCCCTGTCAGGATTAATGTTTGTTTGTCTTTACATACCCGGTTCTGACACTGTCTCTGTCCTGTTTGATGTCTGTTCCCTGCTGTCAGGATTAATGTTTGTTTGTCTTTGACACTGTCTCTGTCCTGTTTGAAGTCTGTTCCCTGTCAGGATTAATGTTTGTCTTTGCATACCCGGTTCTGACGCTGTCTCTGTCCTGTTTGATGTCTGTTCCCTGTCAGGATTAATGTTTGTTTGTCTTTGCATACCCGGTTCTGACGCTGTCTCTGTCCTGTTTGATGTCTGTTCCTGTCAGGATTAGTGTTTGTTTGTCTTTACGTACCCAGTTCTGATTAAGTCTGTTCCCTCCAGGATTAATGTCTTTGTCTTTGCGTACCCGGTTCTGACGCTGTCTCTGTCCTGTTTGATGTCTGTTCCCTGCTGTCAGGATTAATGTTTGTTTGTCTTTGCATACCCGGTTCTGACGCTCTCTGTCCTGTTTGATGTCTGTTCCCTGTCAGGATTAGTGTTTGTTTGTCTTTACGTACCCAGTTCTGATGCTGTCTCTGTCCTGTTTGATGTCTGTTCCCTGCTGTCAGGATTAATGTTCGTTTGTCTTTGCATACCCGGTTCTGACGCTGTCTCTGTCCTGTTTGATGTCTGTTCCCTGCTGTCAGGATTCATGTTTGTTTGTCTTTGCATACCCAGTTCTGACGCTCTCTATCCTGTTTGATGTCTGTTCCCTGTCAGGATTAATGTTCGTTTGTCTTTGCATACCCGGTTCTGTGTCTCTGTCCTGTTTGATGTCTGTTCCCTGTCAGGATTAATGTTCGTTTGTCTTTGCATACCCGGTTCTGACGCTGTCTCTGTCCTGTTTGATGTCTGTTCCCTGTCAGGATTAATGTTTGTTTGTCTTTGCATACCCGGTTCTGACACTGTCTCTGTCCTGTTTGATGTCTGTTCCCTGTCAGGATTAATGTTTGTTTGTCTTTACGTACCCAGTTCTGATGCTGTCTCTGTCCTGTTGGAAGTCTGTTCCCTCCAGGATTAATGTTCGTTTGTCTTTGCATACCCAGTTCTGACGCTGTCTCTGTCCTGTTTGATGTCTGTTCCCTGCTGTTAGGATTAATGTTTGTTTGTCTTTGCATACCCAGTTCTGACGCTGTCTCTGTCCTGTTTGATGTCTGTTCCCTGCTGTTAGGATTCATGTTTGTTTGTCTTTGCATACCCGGTTCTGACGCTGTCTCTGTCCTGTTTGATGTCTGTTCCCTGCTGTCAGGATTAATGTTCGTTTGTCTTTGCATACCCGGTTCTGATGCTGTCTCTGTCCTGTTTGATGTCTGTTCCCTGTCAGGATTAATGTTCGTTTGTCTTTGCATACCCGGTTCTGACGCTGTCTCTGTCCAGTTTGATGTCTGTTCCCTGTCAGGATTAATGTTTGTTTGTCTTTGCATACCCGGTTCTGAGGCTGTCTCTGTCCAGTTTGATGTCTGTTCCCTGTCAGGATTAATGTTTGTTTGTCTTTACATACCCGGTTCTGATGCTGTCTCTGTCCTGTTTGATGTCTGTTCCCTGTCAGGATTAATGTTTGTTTGTCTTTGCATACCCGGTTCTGACGCTGTCTCTGTCCTGTTTGATGTCTGTTCCCTGTCAGGATTAATGTTTGTTTGTCTTTGCATACCCGGTTCTGACGCTGTCTCTGTCCAGTTTGATGTCTGTTCCCTGTCAGGATTAATGTTCGTTTGTCTTTGCATACCGGGTTCTGACGCTGTCTCTGTCCTGTTTGATGTCTGTTCCCTGCTGTCAGGATTCATGTTTGTCTTTGCATACCCAGTTCTGACGCTGTCTCTGTCCTGTTTGATGTCTGTTCCCTGCTGTCAGGATTAATGTTCGTTTGTCTTTGCATACCCAGTTCTGACGCTGTCTCTGTCCTGTTTTATGTCTGTTCCCTGTCAGGATTAATGTTTGTTTGTCTTTGCATACCCGGTTCTAACGCTGTCTCTGTCCTGTTTGATGTCTGTTCCCTGTCAGGATTAATGTTCGTTTGTCTTTGCATACCCGGTTCTGACGCTGTCTCTGTCCTGTTTGATGTCTGTTCCCTGTCAGGATTAATGTTTGTTTGTCTTTACGTACCCAGTTCTGATGCTGTCTCTGTCCTGTTGGAAGTCTGTTCCCTCCAGGATTAATGTTCGTTTGTCTTTGCGTACCCGGTTCTGACGCTGTCTCTGTCCTGTTTGATGTCTGTTCCCTGCTGTCAGGATTAATGTTCGTTTGTCTTTGCATACCCAGTTCTGACGCTGTCTCTGTCCTGTTTGATGTCTGTTCCCTGTCAGGATTAATGTTTGTTTGTCTTTGCATACCCGGTTCTGACGCTGTCTCTGTCCTTTTTGATGTCTGTTCCCTGTCAGGATTAATGTTCATTTGTCTTTGCATACCCGGTTCTGACGCTGTCTCTGTCCTGTTTGATGTCTGTTCCCTGTCAGGATTAATGTTTGTTTGTCTTTACGTACCCAGTTCTGATGCTGTCTCTGTCCTGTTGGAAGTCTGTTCCCTCCAGGATTAATGTTCGTTTGTCTTTGCGTACCCGGTTCTGACGCTGTCTCTGTCCTGTTTGATGTCTGTTCCCTGTCAGGATTAATGTTCGTTTGTCTTTACATACCCGGTTCTGACACTGTCGCTGTCCTGTTTGATGTCTGTTCCCTGTCAGGATTAATGTTCGTTTGTCTTTGCATACCCAGTTCTGACACTGTCTCTGTCCTGTTTGAAGTCTGTTCCCTGTCAGGATTAATATTTGTTTGTCTTTGCATACCCGGTTCTGACGCTGTCTCTGTCCTGTTTGATGTCTGTTCCCTGCTGCTAGGATTAATGTTTGTTTGTCTTTGCATACCCGGTTCTGATGCTGTCTCTCTCCTGTTGGAAGTCTGTTCCCTGTCAGGATTAGTGTTTGTTTGTCTTTTTACGTACCCAGTTCTGATGCTGTCGTTGTCCTGTTTGATGTCTGTTCCCTGTCAGGATTAATGTTTATTTGTCTCTGCATACCCGGTTCTGATGCTGTCTCTGTCCTGTTTGATGTCTGTTCCCTGTCAGGATTAATGTTAGTTTGTCTCTACATACCCGGTTCTGATGCTGTCTCTGTCCTGTTTGATGTCTGTTCCCTGTCAGGATTAATGTTTGTTTGTCTTTACATACCCGGTTCTGACACTGTCGCTGTCCTGTTTGATGTCTGTTCCCTGTCAGGATTAATGTTCGTTTGTCTTTGCATACCCGGTTCTGACACTGTCGCTGTCCTGTTTGATGTCTGTTCCCTGTCAGGATTAATGTTTGTTTGTCTTTGCATACCCAGTTCTGACACTGTCTCTGTCCTGTTTGAAGTCTGTTCCCTGTCAGGATTAATGTTTGTTTGTCTCTGCATACCCGGTTCTGACGCTGTCTCAGTCCTGTTTGATGTCTGTTCACTGTCAGGATTAGTGTTTGTTTGTCTTTACGTACCCAGTTCTGATGCTGTCTCTGTCCTGTTTGATGTCTGTTCCCTGCTGTCAGGATTAATGTTTGTTTGTCTTTGCATACCCGGTTCTGACACTGTCTCTGTCCTGTTTGATGTCTGTTCACTGTCAGGATTAGTGTTTGTTTGTCTTTACGTTTCTGATGCTGTCTCTGTCCTGTTTGATGTCTGTTCCCTGCTGTCAGGATTCATGTTTGTTTGTCTTTGCATACCCGGTTCTGACGCTCTCTGTCCTGTTTGATGTCTGTTCCCTGTCAGGATTAATGTTTGTTTGTCTTTATTTCTGATGCTGTCTCTGTCCTGTTGGAAGTCTGTTCCCTCCAGGATTAATGTTCTTTGTCTTTGCATACCCAGTTCTGACGCTGTCTCTGTCCTGTTTGATGTCTGTTCCCTGCTGTCAGGATTAATGTTTGTTTGTCTTTGCATACCCAGTTCTGACGCTGTCTCTGTCCTGTTTGATGTCTGTTCCCTGCTGTCAGGATTAATGTTTGTTTGTCTTTGCATACCCGGTTCTGACGCTGTCTCTGTCCTGTTTGATGTCTGTTCCCTGCTGTCAGGATTAATGTTTGTTTGTCTTTGCATACCCGGTTCTGACGCTGTCTCTGTCCTGTTTGATGTCTGTTCCCTGTCAGGATTAATGTTTGTTTGTCTTTGCATACCCGGTTCTGACGCTGTCTCTGTCCTGTTTGATGTCTGTTCCCTGTCAGGATTAATGTTTGTTTGTCTTTGCATACCCGGTTCTGACGCTGTCTCTGTCCAGTTTGATGTCTGTTCCCTGCTGTCAGGATTAATGTTTGTTTGTCTCTGCATACCCGGTTCTGACGCTGTCTCTGTCCTGTTTGATGTCTGTTCCCTGTCAGGATTAATGTTCGTTTGTCTTTGCATACCCGGTTTTGACATCCTGTTTGATGTCTGTTCCCTGTCAGGATTAATGTTCGTTTGTCTTTGCATACCCAGTTCTGACGCTGTCTCTGTCCTGTTTGATGTCTGTTCCCTGCTGTCAGGATTAATGTTTGTTTGTCTTTGCATACCCAGTTCTGACGCTGTCTCTGTCCTGTTTGATGTCTGTTCCCTGTCAGGATTAATGTTTGTTTGTCTTTGCATACCCGGTTCTGACGCTGTCTCTGTCCTGTTTGATGTCTGTTCCCTGTCAGGATTAATGTTCATTTGTCTTTGCATACCTTCTGACGCTGTCTCTGTCCTGTTTGATGTCTGTTCCCTGTCAGGATTAATGTTTGTTTGTCTTTGCATTCTGATGCTGTCCTGTCCTGTTCTGTTCCCTCCACCTGTCTTTGCTGTTGTTTGATGTCTGTTCCCTGTCAGGATTAATGTTCATTTGTCTTTGCATCCTCTGTCCTGTTTGATGTCTGTTCCCTGTTCCCTGTGTCAGGATTAATGTTCGTTTGTCTTTGCATACCCAGTTCTGACGCTGTCTCTGTCCTGTTTGATGTCTGTTCCCTGTCAGGATTAATGTTTGTTTGTCTTTGCATACCCGGTTCTGACGCTGTCTCTGTCCTCTGTTCCTGTCAGGATTAATGTTCATTTGTCTTTGCATTTCTGACCTGTCTCTGTCCTGTTTGATGTCTGTTCCCTGTCAGGATTAATGTTTGTTTGTCTTTGCATACCTCTGGTTCTGATTAATGCTGTCTCTGTCCTGTTTGATGTCTGTTCCCTGTCAGGATTAATGTTTGTTTGTCTTTGCATACCCGGTTCTGACACTGTCTCTGTCCTGTTTGATGTCTGTTCCCTGTCAGGATTAATGTTCGTTTGTCTTTGCATACCCAGTTCTGACACTGTCTCTGTCCTGTTTGAAGTCTGTTCCCTGTCAGGATTAATGTTTGTTTGTCTTTGCATTTCTGACGCTGTCTCTGTCCTGTTTGATGTCTGTTCCTGCTGTAGGATTAATGTTTGTTTGTCTTTGCATACCTGATGCTGTCTCTCTCCTGTTGGAAGTTCTGAGGATTAGTGTTTGTTTGTCTTTACGCTGTTCTGCTGTCGTTGTCCTGTTTGATGTCTGTTCCCTGTCAGGATTAATGTTTATTTGTCTTTGCATACCCGGTTCTGATGCTGTCTCTGTCCTGTTTGATGTCTGTTCCCTGTCAGGATTAATGTTAGTTTGTCTCTACATACCCGGTTCTGATGCTGTCTCTGTCCTGTTTGATGTCTGTTCCCTGTCAGGATTAATGTTTGTTTGTCTTTACATACCCGGTTCTGACACTGTCTCTGTCCTGTTTGATGTCTGTTCCCTGTCAGGATTAATGTTCGTTTGTCTTTGCATACCCGGTTCTGACACTGTCGCTGTCCTGTTTGATGTCTGTTCCCTGCTGTCAGGATTAATGTTTGTTTGTCTTTGCATACCCAGTTCTGACGCTGTCTCTGTCCTGTTTGATGTCTGTTCCCTGTCAGGATTAATGTTTGTTTGTCTTTGCATACCCGGTTCTGACGCTGTCTCTGTCCTGTTTGATGTCTGTTCCCTGTCAGGATTAATGTTTGTTTGTCTTTGCATACCCGGTTCTGACGCTGTCTCTGTCCTGTTTGATGTCTGTTCCCTGCTGTCAGGATTAATGTTTGTTTGTCTTTGCATACCCGGTTCTGACGCTGTCTCTGTCCTGTTTGATGTCTGTTCACTGTCAGGATTAGTGTTTGTTTGTCTTTACGTACCCAGTTCTGATGCTGTCTCTGTCCTGTTTGATGTCTGTTCCCTGCTGTCAGGATTAATGTTCGTTTGTCTTTGCATACCCGGTTCTGACGCTGTCTCTGTCCTGTTTGATGTCTGTTCCCTGCTGTCAGGATTAATGTTTGTTTGTCTTTGCATACCCGGTTCTGACGCTGTCTCTGTCCTGTTTGATGTCTGTTCCCTGTCAGGATTAATGTTTGTTTGTCTTTGCATACCCGGTTCTGACACTGTCTCTGTCCTGTTTGATGTCTGTTCCCTGTCAGGATTAATGTTTGTCTTTACGTACCCAGTTCTGATGCTGTCTCTGCTGTTCCCTCCAGGATTAATGTTCGTTTGTCTTTGCATACCCAGTTCTGACGCTGTCTCTGTCCTGTTTGATGTCTGTTCCCTGCTGTCAGGATTAATGTTTGTTTGTCTTTGCATACCCAGTTCCCTGGTTCTGATGTCTGTTCGCTGTCTCTGTCCTGTTTGATGTCTGTTCCCTGCTGTCAGGATTAATGTTTGTTTGTCTTTGCATACCCGGTTCTGACGCTGTCTCTGTCCTGTTTGATGTCTGTTCCCTGTCAGGATTAATGTTTGTTTGTCTTTGCATACCCGGTTCTGACGCTGTCTCTGTCCTGTTTGATGTCTGTTCCCTGTCAGGATTAATGTTTGTTTGTCTTTGCATACCCGGTTCTGATGTCTGTCTCTGTCCTGTTTGATGTCTGTTCCTGTCCTGTTCCCTGTCAGGATTAATGTTTGTTTGTCTTTGCATACCCGGTTCTGACGCTGTCTCTGTCCTGTTTGATGTCTGTTCCCTGTCAGGATTAATGTTAGTTTGTCTTTGCATACCCAGTTCTTACGCTGTCTCTGTCCAGTTTGATGTCTGTTCCCTGCTGTCAGGATTAATGTTTGTTTGTCTTTGCATACCCGGTTCTGACGCTGTCTCTGTCCTGTTTGATGTCTGTTCCCTGTCAGGATTAATGTTTGTTTGTCTTTGCATACCCGGTTCTGACGCTGTCTCTGTCCTGTTTGATGTCTGTTCCCTGTCAGGATTAATGTTCATTTGTCTTTGCATACCCGGTTCTGACGCTGTCTCTGTCCTGTTTGATGTCTGTTCCCTGTTTAATGTTTGTTTGTCTTTACGACCCAGTTCTGATGCTGTCTCTGTCCTGTTTGATGTCTGTTCCCTGCTGTCAGGATTAATGTTCGTTTGTCTTTGCATACCCAGTTCTGACGCTGTCTCTGTCCTGTTTTATGTCTGTTCCCTGTCAGGATTAATGTTTGTTTGTCTTTGCATACCCGGTTCTGACGCTGTCTCTGTCCTTTTGATGTCTGTTCCCTGTCAGGATTAATGTTCATTTGTCTTTGCATACCCGGTTCTGACGCTGTCTCTGTCCTGTTTGATGTCTGTTCCCTGTCAGGATTAATGTTTGTTTGTCTTTATGTCTGTTCCTGTCCTGTTGGAAGTCTGTTCCCTCCAGGATTAATGTTCGTTTGTCTTTGCGTACCCGGTTCTGACGCTGTCTCTGTCCTGTTTGATGTCTGTTCCCTGTCAGGATTAATGTTCGTTTGTCTTTGCATACCCAGTTCTGACACTGTCTCTGTCCTGTTTGAAGTCTGTTCCCTGTCAGGATTAGTGTTTGTTTGTCTTTACGTACCCAGTTCTGATGCTGTCTCTGTCCAGTTTGATGTCTGTTCCCTGCTGTCAGGATTAATGTTTGTTTGTCTTTGCATACCCGCTTCTGACGCTGTCTCTGTCCTGTTTGATGTCTGTTCCCTGTCAGGATTAATGTTAGTTTGTCTCTGCATACCCGGTTCTGACGCTGTCTGTTCCCTGCTGTCAGGATTCATGTTTGTTTGTCTTTGCATACCCGGTTCTGACGCTGTCTCTGTCCTGTTTGATGTCTGTTCCCTGTCAGGATTAATGTTTGTTTGTCTTTGCATACCCGGTTCTGACGCTCTCTGTCCTGTTTGATGTCTGTTCCCTGTCAGGATTAATGTTTATTTGTCTCTGCATACCCGGTTCTGACGCTGTCTCTGTCCTGTTTGATGTCTGTTCCCTGTCAGGATTAATGTTCGTTTGTCTTTGCATACCCGGTTCTGACGCTGTCTCTGTCCTGTTTGATGTCTGTTCCCTGTCAGGATTAATATTTGTTTGTCTTTGCATACCCGGTTCTGACGCTGTCTCTTTCCTGTTTGATGTCTGTTCCCTGTCAGGATTAATGTTTGTTTGTCTTTGCATACCCGGTTCTGACACTGTCTCTGTCCTGTTTGATGTCTGTTCCCTGTCAGGATTAATGTTTGTTTGTCTTTACGTACCCAGTTCTGATGCTGTCTCTGTCCTGTTGGAAGTCTGTTCCCTGCAGGATTAATGTTCGTTTGTCTTTGCATACCCAGTTCTGACGCTGTCTCTGTCCTGTTTGATGTCTGTTCCCTGCTGTCAGGATTAATGTTTGTTTGTCTTTGCATACCCAGTTCTGACGCTGTCTCTGTCCTGTTTGATGTCTGTTCCCTGCTGTCAGGATTAATGTTCGTTTGTCTTTGCATACCCGGTTCTGATGCTGTCTCTGTCCTGTTTGATGTCTGTTCCCTGTCAGGATTAATGTTCGTTTGTCTTTGCATACCCGGTTCTGACGCTGTCTCTGTCCTGTTTGATGTCTGTTCCCTGTCAGGATTAATGTTCGTTTGTCTTTGCATACCCAGTTCTGACGCTGTCTCTGTCCTGTTTGATGTCTGTTCCCTGTCAGGATTAACGTTTGTTTGTCTTTGCATACCCGGTTCTGACGCTGTCTCTGTCCTGTTTGATGTCTGTTCCCTGTCAGGATTAATGTTTGTTTGTCTTTGCATACCCGGTTCTGACGCTGTCTCTGTCCAGTTTGATGTCTGTTCCCTGCTGTCAGGATTAATGTTTGTTTGTCTTTGCATACCCGGTTCTGACGCTGTCTCTGTCCTGTTTGATGTCTGTTCCCTGTCAGGATTAATGTTCGTTTGTCTTTGCATACCCGGTTCTGACGCTGTCTCTGTCCTGTTTGATGTCTGTTCCCTGTCAGGATTAATGTTCGTTTGTCTTTGCATACCCAGTTCTGACGCTGTCTCTGTCCTGTTTGATGTCTGTTCCCTGCTGTCAGGATTAATGTTTGTTTGTCTTTGCATACCCAGTTCTGACGCTGTCTCTGTCCTGTTTGATGTCTGTTCTCTGCTGTCAGGATTAATGTTTGTTTGTCTTTACATACCCAGTTCTGACGCTGTCGCTGTCCTGTTTGATGTCTGTTCCCTGTCAGGATTAATGTTAGTTTGTCTCTGCATACCCGGTTCTGATGCTGTCTCTGTCCTGTTTGATGTCTGTTCCCTGTCAGGATTAATGTTAGTTTGTCTCTACATACCCGGTTCTGATGCTGTCTCTGTCCTGTTTGATGTCTGTTCCCTGTCAGGATTAATGTTTGTTTGTCTTTGCATACCCGGTTCTGACACTGTCTCTGTCCTGTTTGATGTCTGTTCCCTGTCAGGATTAATGTTCGTTTGTCTTTGCATACCGGGTTCTGACGCTGTCTCTGTCCTGTTTGATGTCTGTTCCCTGCTGTCAGGATTCATGTTTGTTTGTCTTTGCATACCCGGTTCTGACGCTGTCTCTGTCCTGTTTGATGTCTGTTCCCTGCTGTTAGGATTAATGTTAGTTTGTCTTTACATACCCGGTTCTGATGCTGTCTCTGTCCTTTTTGATGTCTGTTCCCTGTCAGGATTAATGTTTATTTGTCTCTGCATACCCGGTTCTGACGCTGTCTCTGTCCTGTTTGATGTCTGTTCCCTGTCAGGATTAACGTTTGTTTGTCTTTGCATACCGGGTTCTGATGCTGTCTCTGTCCTGTTTGATGTCTGTTCCCTGTCAGGATTAATGTTTATTTGTCTCTGCATACCCGGTTCTGACGCTGTCTCTGTCCTGTTTGATGTCTGTTCCCTGTCAGGATTAATGTTCGTTTGTCTTTGCATACCCGGTTCTGACCCTGTCTCTGTCCTGTTTGATGTCTGTTCCCTGTCAGGATTAACGTTTGTTTGTCTTTGCATACCGGGTTCTGATGCTGTCTCTGTCCTGTTTGATGTCTGTTCCCTGCTGTCAGGATTAATGTTTGTTTGTCTTTGCATACCCGGTTCTGACGCTTTCTCTGTCCTGTTTGCTGTCTGTTCCCTCCAGGATTAATGTTTATTTGTCTCTGCATACCCGGTTCTGACGCTGTCTCTGTCCTGTTTGATGTCTGTTCCCTGTCAGGATTAATGTTCGTTTGTCTTTGCATACCCGGTTCTGACGCTGTCTCTGTCCTGTTTGATGTCTGTTCCCTGTCAGGATTAATGTTTGTTTGTCTTTGCATACCCGGTTCTGACACTGTCTCTGTCCTGTTTGATGTCTGTTCCCTGTCAGGATTAATGTTTGTCTTTACGTACCCAGTTCTGATGCTGTCTCTGTCCTGTTGGAAGTCTGTTCCCTCCAGGATTAATGTTCGTTTGTCTTTGCATACCCGGTTCTGACGCTGTCTCTGTCCTGTTTGATGTCTGTTCCCTGTCAGGATTAATGTTTGTTTGTCTTTGCATACCCGGTTCTGACGCTGTCTCTGTCCTGTTTGATGTCTGTTCCCTGCTGTCAGGATTAATGTTTGTTTGTCTTTGCATACCCGGTTCTGACGCTGTCTCTGTCCTGTTTGATGTCTGTTCCCTGTCAGGATTAATGTTCGTTTGTCTTTGCATGCCCGGTTCTGACGCTGTCTCTGTCCTGTTTGATGTCTGTTCCCTGTCAGGATTAATGTTCGTTTGTCTTTGCATACCCGGTTCTGACGCTGTCTCTGTCCTGTTTGATGTCTGTTCCCTGTCAGGATTAATGTTTGTTTGTCTTTGCATACCCGGTTCTGACACTGTCTCTGTCCTGTTTGATGTCTGTTCCCTGTCAGGATTAATGTTTGTCTTTACGTACCCAGTTCTGACGCTGTCTCTGTCCTGTTTGATGTCTGCTCCCTGCTGTTAGGATTAGTGTTTGTTTGTCTTTACATACCCAGTTCTGACGCTGTCTCTGTCCTGTTTGATGTCTGTTCTCTGCTGTCAGGATTAATGTTTGTTTGTCTTTACATACCCAGTTCTGACGCTGTCGCTGTCCTGTTTGATGTCTGTTCCCTGTCAGGATTAATGTTAGTTTGTCTCTACATACCCGGTTCTGATGCTGTCTCTGTCCTGTTTGATGTATGTTCCCTGCTGTCAGGATTAATGTTTGTTTGTCTTTGCATACCCAGTTCTGACACTGTCTCTGTCCTGTTTGAAGTCTGTTCCCTGTCAGGATTAATGTTTGTTTGTCTTTGCATACCCGGTTCTGACGCTGTCTCTGTCCTGTTTGATGTCTGTTCCCTGTCAGGATTAATGTTCGTTTGTCTTTGCATACCCAGTTCTGACGCTGTCTCTGTCCTGTTTGATGTCTGTTCCCTGTCAGGATTAATGTTTGTTTGTCTTTGCATACCCGGTTCTGACGCTGTCTCTGTCCTGTTTGATGTCTGTTCCCTGTCAGGATTAATGTTAGTTTGTCTTTGCATACCCAGTTCTTACGCTGTCTCTGTCCAGTTTGATGTCTGTTCCCTGCTGTCAGGATTAATGTTTGTTTGTCTTTGCATACCCGCTTCTGACGCTGTCTCTGTCCTGTTTGATGTCTGTTCACTGTCAGGATTAGTGTTTGTTTGTCTTCACGTACCCAGTTCTGATGCTGTCTCTGTCCTGTTGGAAGTCTGTTCCCTCCAGGATTAATGTTCGTTTGTCTTTGCATACCCGGTTCTGACGCTGTCTCTGTCCTGTTTGATGTCTGTTCCCTGTCAGGATTAATGTTTGTTTGTCTTTGCATACCCGGTTCTGACGCTGTCTCAGTCCTGTTTGATGTCTGTTCACTGTCAGGATTAGTGTTTGTTTGTCTTCACGTACCCAGTTCTGATGCTGTCTCTGTCCTGTTGGAAGTCTGTTCCCTCCAGGATTAATGTTTGTTTGTCTTTGCATACCCGGTTCTGACGCTGTCTCTGTCCAGTTTGATGTCTGTTCCCTGTCAGGATTAATGTTCGTTTGTCTTTGCATACCCAGTTCTGACGCTGTCTCTGTCCTGTTTGATGTCTGTTCCCTGTCAGGATTAATGTTTGTTTGTCTTTGCATACCCGGTTCTGACGCTGTCTCTGTCCTGTTTAATGTCTGTTCCCTGCTGTCAGGATTAATGTTTGTTTGTCTTTGCATACCCGGTTCTGACGCTGTCTCAGTCCTGTTTGATGTCTGTTCACTGTCAGGATTAGTGTTTGTCTTCACGTACCCAGTTCTGATGCTGTCTCTGTCCTGTTGGAAGTCTGTTCCCTCCAGGATTAATGTTCGTTTGTCTTTGCATACCCGGTTCTGACGCTGTCTCTGTCCTGTTTGATGTCTGTTCCCTGTCAGGATTAATGTTCGTTTGTCTTTGCATACCCAGTTCTGACGCTGTCTCTGTCCTGTTTGATGTCTGTTCCCTGTAAGGATTAATGTTTGTTTGTCTTTACATACCCGGTTCTGACGCTGTCTCTGTCCTGTTTGATGTCTGTTCCCTGTCAGGATTAATGTTTGTTTGTCTTTGCATACCCGGTTCTGACACTCTCTGTCCTGTTTGTCTGTTCCCTGTCAGGATTAATGTTTGTCTTTGCATACCCGGTTCTGACGCTGTCTCTGTCCTGTTTGATGTCTGTTCCCTGTCAGGATTAATGTTCGTTTGTCTTTGCATACCCGGTTCTGACGCTGTCTCTGTCCTGTTTGATGTCTGTCCCCTGCTGTCAGGATTAATGTTCGTTTGTCTTTGCATACCCAGTTCTGACGCTGTCTCAGTCCTGTTTGATGTCTGTTCACTGTCAGGATTAATGTTCGTTTGTCTTTACATACCCGGTTCTGACGCTGTCTCAGTCCAGTTTGATGTCTGTTCCCTGTCAGGATTAGTGTTTGTTTGTCTTTGCATACCCGGTTCTGACGCTGTCTCTGTCCTGTTTGATGTCTGTTCCCTGTCAGGATTAATGTTAGTTTGTCTCTGCATACCCGGTTCTGATGCTGTCTCTGTCCTGTTTGATGTCTGTTCCCTGTCAGGATTAATGTTCGTTTGTCTTTGCATACCCAGTTCTGACGCTGTCTCTGTCCTGTTTGATGTCTGTTCCCTGCTGTCAGGATTAATGTTCGTTTGTCTTTGCATACCCGGTTCTGACGCTGTCTCTGTCCTGTTTGATGTCCCCTGCTGTCAGGATTAATGTTCGTTTTTGTCTTTGCATACCCGGTTCTGACACTCTCTGTCCTGTTTGTCTGTTCCGTGTCAGGATTAATTTTAGTTTGTCTCTGCATACCCGGTTCTGATGCTGTCTCTGTCCTGTTTGATGTCTGTTCCCTGCTGTCAGGATTAATGTTTGTCTTTGCATACCCGGTCCTGACGCTGTCTCTGTCCTGTTTGATGTCTGTTCCCTGTCAGGATTAATGTTAGTTTGTCTCTGCATACCCGGTTCTGATGCTGTCTCTGTCCTGTTCAGGATTAATGTTTGTTTGTCTTTGCGTACCCGGTTCTGACGCTGTCTCTGTCCTGTTTGATGTCTGCTCCCTGCTGTTAGGATTAATGTTCGTTTGTCTTTGCATACCCGGTTCTGACGCTGTCTCTGTCCTGTTTGATGTCTGTTCCCTGTCAGGATTAATGTTCGTTTGTCTTTACGTACCCAGTTCTGATGCTGTCTCTGTCCTGTTTGATGTCTGTTCCCTGTCAGGATTAATGTTTGTTTGTCTTTGCTTACCCGGTTCTGACGCTGTCTCTGTCCTGTTTGATGTCTGTTGCCTATTAAATGTTCTACTCCTCCTACCTGCTTCTCTTCTGCAGCGTCGGTCCTTACAGGGTCGCCACTGGTGAAACGACATGTAGCCTATTTTAAATGATGAGCGCTTCATACATTCACCTTTTCATGTTTGTTTTTTTGTTTTTGTTTTATCATTCAAATCATATTGTTGAGTTTCAATACTTCAAAGCAATACTTCAAAAGCATTCAAGGAGACCCCCGGGTCGGTTCAGAGAATTGATCCTCAGGGACGAGTACTTGAAGGGGGAGCATTAGGGTGGGCAGACCCTACCCCAGGCTGGCAGCACCAGTTATGCTCATTTTTTATGTGGTTGTGATGGTAATAGAAGAGGGGGGGCTGCACATAGGTTTGTGGGGATATAACTATTGGGGAGAGCCCCATTTTCTCTCTGGGGAGATACCTCCAACAATGTTTATAACTAACCCAAGATAGACCACAGCCTGTATTGAGATCAAATGTTTTTGAAATTAGCAGAATGTTGGCCCAAATTCATCTCATTCCATCTTCTCCGACCGCCGGCCACTGGGCTTCCTCTCACCACCATATTTGGTAATGAGTGGAAACGCACAACCGGATGCTCACATTTATACATCCCGTGAAATATCTGTGATACCCCCGCTGTACTGCTAGCTAGTTCAGACTAGGTTTGCTGTTTTGTGCAGCGATATCCCCGTACCCAATGTAGTCTAACAATGTCTGTTGACATGAACCGTATTTCCCCCTCTGTCAGTGTGTTATTTAATCTAACGCTAGTAAAGTTGTAAAATCGGGAAACTCCTAAACGCCTCTATATATTCCGAATAAAACTGGGTGGCGACGTGGGCATGTGCCAGGTTACAGGTGCTACAATGCATATGATGTCCCACTGTCCTTATAGCTACATAAGGTTTGGAATTCTGCTATTGTAAACAGCCATTTTCTCCCAGTCCCAATTACATTTAAAATTGGATGATTGATCATTCATCATTAACTCATAGGTTATTGTTCATACTTGTAAAGTCAGGGAATGTTATAATTCACTAGCGCAAAATATGGGAGTCTGCACACGGTTTACTATCCCCTCACACAACTCGAGTCCCGTAAGTGGGGTAAGAAAATGAAATCAGAAATAGTTTGTTTTTGCTTAAATGCTTTTCTCTCAGGCCAGTCCTCACGAACTGTGGGCTTTGTATGCACTACGCACATATGTAGGCTCCTGCGTAATAACCATAGCAATCGATTGTGGACGTAATCTAGAGGTAAAGTGCTGGCTAATGGTTTGCACTGTCATCCTTCGTGAGATTGTGATGCCACCACTATCATGAATTCACACTGTCTAGTCAATTCATTTGTCATTTGGATTCCAGCATAAAACAAGCCACCTGGTGCCAGGCGCACATCACCGCAGAATCCCAATCGATTTTAAATAGCCGGTTTACGAAGAGGAACATTATGATGACAAAAATGTATAATATTCTAGTCTATATCAACAACCTCATTCATTCTATTTAACAAATTACTAGTTTATGAGCTCATACCTGTTAGGTTACCTTGCTTCAGTTAGTTCCAGTGTCCAATTCGAGCTGAAAGCTAGACGGAGCGGCTGAAATGTAAAATCCCTGAGCACGGTTGCTGGAGAAAAAGGGGGAAATGGGCTGTGTGACAGTGCAGACCCCACTGAACTGCGATTTGAATGCCTATTGTCGAGTAGGTTGCTCGCGATGGGAATTTCACAAATGATCAGACAGTATAGCCTACCATAAATGAAAGAGTAAACTAATACTGTGTCCAAAAGTTTCAGAATGATGAGTTTCATCTTCACCCCAGGAAACGGTATTAAAATACTTATACTTCAATGCATCGACTCTTTTTTTTATAATATTGTGAGGAATTATGGTCAACGTAGGCTATGCATGTCCTGCAGCATGGTCAGTAGACTGTTGTCTAATGCCTAAATTGTCACATAACTCAAATGGCAAATAAGGCAGAGATAGAAAATTGTAACTGAATTCTCTTGTAATATACTGTCACCTATTGGTATGAATATGTAACATATACTGTTAGAAGATGGTACTCTTATAACAACAGGCCTGAAGTGCTTGTGGTCTAGGATCATTTATTTCCAATCATGGCTTGTGAACCAAAAGGTCAACTAAAACTAACTGAAACCAGATGTATTATTACACATGAATTTCTTATTATTCATTATTTAATTTAATAACACATTATTTACAGGATAAGAGAGAGACAGAGAGATAGAGGGAGGCATGCGTGTCGGACAGAAGTAGTGGGCCGTACAGTCCAGTGAAGGCTTCCAGTTGAGCAGCCTGTTTGAGTTGTTGTCAGGCCCACCATTTAAGTGGAACAGCAGAGCAGCACACCAGAGGTACGATATTTACCATAGATCACTGCCATCTGAACTGAAAGAAAAAGACACAAAAAGTCAGTACGTCAAATGCACTAAACTACTGTGATCAAACTTAGATATTGCTATTCATTGTTGGCACTACTTTTTGGAATTTCAGAATGGGTTAATTGGGTTAATTCCACAAATTAAATTCTAATTCAATTACCTCTCCCCGTAAATTCAATTTAATTCAAATTCCAGATCAGTCATTGAATTCAGAGATAATTCAATTCCTCTCAATTCCAATGTTAGGTAGATTCCAATAAGTCAATTCCAACAAAATGTAGTTTAGGGGCCCTAAAAGGCTAGGGCTGGCTTTGACTGCATGTGTAGGTAAAGTTGTGGGTATGCAGACCCTGTAAGGACCGATGCCGGAGATAAGAAGCAGGTACGGGGAGTCAACATTTAATAAGGAACAGACATGAAACGAGACAGGAACAGCGTTAGCAAAACAACGACGATTGACAATCAATGCTGAAGTGGGGAACAGAGCAGGGGAACAGACATATATAGGGGAGGTAATGACAGAGGGGATTGAGTCCAGGTGAGTCCAATAATCGCTGATGCGCGTGACGAGGGAAGGCAGGTGTGCGTAATGATGGGGAGCCTGTCACCCAGGAGCGCCAGGGGGAAGAGTGGGAGCAGGCGTGACAGATCCATGAACCACTGCGTCTCCTTATGAGTTCAGATTTTTGTGGCTCCCACCCCAATCAAAGTTGCCGATCCCTGATTTAAAACAAATCCTGCTGTCAATGTTTTATGCTACGTGCATTCATTTCACTGCCAGGGAAATGCACAAATGCTGATTTCCAATTAAATTCAAAAGATTAAATGTTTTTCCAATTCCAATTCAACTCCAATTCAAACAGTCCAAACAGTCTAATTCCACTTTGATTACAATGCCAAAACTTGAAGATTGTTGAATTTCGAATTGAATTCAATGTAAATTCTCCACGTCATGAGTGAATTCAAGAAATGAATTGGAATTTCAAATTAAATTGGAATTGACCCCAACCCTGTGGGTCATGTTGATATATTCAATGTATGAGTATATTGGAACTCATCGGAGACGCAGTTATTTTGAATAACCATGTCCCCCAATCTCTTCATCCTCTCACCGTGTTGTTAAGTCGCCTTCTGACTCGTCTCCAAACAGCAACCACGCCATAGCTGACTCAGGGGAAGACCTCTTCCCATACCTAGTGTACACAGAGAGGCCATCACTGTTGCTGTATGTCACCAAGAGATATACATTGCTTGCTGGAGTGTGCTGACAGGGGTCCTATGATCATATCATGTCCCCTTGTGGCCATGAGTAGCCTGCCCACCTCATAATTTACATCACCACGAATTCCAAGACACTAGTACCTCAATTCATCTTTCCGAGATCCCTTGTGTCCTATCTCCTTACCTTCTTCTCAACCGTATCGGAGGAGAAGATCCAACATCCTTCCCTTCGGACCTCCCTCTCACATACGTTTTGAGAAGAAGGCGAGGAGAGAGGATGCTAGGAATCGAGGAAAGATTCATTGAGAAAGAGTAAAAGTGTCAAGAAATTAGACATTCTAAGTGCTCTACTAAGTACCCTACTTCACTAATCACCAATGCCCTTTTAATTTCCAGAGGCAAGATCACATATTTCTCATAGCTCCAAACGAGGAGAGATTTCCAATGTCCAATGCTCAGTAAGGCTAGCAATGCTCAGCTCCACAGGCAGAGCCAAGTCTTTTAAAATATCTTTACTGAAATCAATGCCTGGCCATTGTGGAGTGATTCTCCCTTTGTGTGAGAACAGAGGAGCTGAACTGCATGGCACACAGCCCTTGCAGTGCATTGACAGCTCCAGCCCTTTTAATGATAGACCCTGCAGTTTTTAGACGTTTAATAGGAGACTGGTTCAGGTTCCCTCAAACTCTACACGCCTACATGAAATCTCTCTCTGAGCAACAGACGTACCTGCACAGATACATACGCACAGATGCACAAGCAGTCACTCATATGCACACACAGATGGAGACTCCACATGCATGCATGGACACACACATATACACACACACACACACCACGCACACACACGCACATATATATATATATATATATATATATAACACTGTTGATATATACTGTTGACGCATGTTTCTGAGGACTTTTTATTGTCGACAGTGACAAAAATGTCAGTTGTGTGTGCATAGAAATGTAAGTTGCAGGGGGGTTTTACTGGAGGTTTTGATAAGATTCAGCCATATGTTCTACTGTTAGTATTTTGTTAATGTTATTAGTATTCTTTAAAGTTACAGTTGCCAATGCTGCTTTGTGTATTGTTTATCATATGCAGTGGTGTTTTGCATGTTATTTTGGCATTAATACGTGTCACATATCAGTTTGCAATGTAAATAAAAAAATAAAAATGGTTGAGTTAATAAAGCCTCCATACAAACATGGTCTCTTTTGTGTTTTGTTGAGTAAGGCAGGTCCAAAATGCAGGTGTTTCAGTCTAGCTCAGTGCTTTCTGTGGTGGAGGGGCAGCCAGCGGAAAATACAGAGCGTAAGGGTTCCCTAGTTGCGCCGTGATTGGCTCAGTGTTCTTTCACTCATGGGGACACTACATCACTGCCAAATCTAACGGTAGAGCTGGAAAATTCAAGCCCCTTGGGTGATGCCATAGAGTTACATTAGAAGTGCCCATCCAAGACGGCTCAAGGTCATTGGCCACAGATAAAATTACGTCAAATCACGTTATATCTACAGTAACTTTGATTGGACTAATCATGTCAACCTTATAATTTCAAAATCTTAGTCAGCAGTCATCTACATTAATCAAGGCAACAATATACTGGCAAATCCTTTTTAATCCTTGTCATATGAAGATAAATAATGATAAGAAATTATAGATAAAACGTATTGGTGCTCATTGGCCATTGTACATAAACATTACACAACAGGTTGGAAATCACAAATTCAACAATGACTGGTTTGGAAGGAATCAGTGGCTTAATGCAAGCATTGCAAAGCCATCACTAGCCTGCTATTCAGTGGAGTGGGTGTGTGGTCCCAATTCTCATTTAAGGTTCTCTTTCCCAAGCTTAAAATGATAAACATTCAACACTGGCCATGCTGTCAATCCAGCATGATTTCTGCCACGCTCAAAACAACTGTTAACTCAGAACTGGGAAATTTGACTTCAGTGATTTCAGGATAAATGGGAACTCAGGTAAAAACGAGCACTGACTGCGAAAATAAGTTTTGAACGGTCATCCAACTCGGAATTGTACGTATGGAACTTTAGGCCTGTTTCTAGAGCTACAACCTGAAGATCACTGAAATCATCATGATTCGATCTTGGTTTTTTTTTCTCAGAATTCCCAGTTGTCTTGAAAGCACCATAAATCCAGAGAATGCCTGACTTTGATGACAAAATCTGCCCACAAGAAGGACCGCTGCACCACCTTCCTGTTCAAGTGAGCACAGAACAACAAGTTGAGTCGAAAAATGTCATGTATGCTGCTGCATAAATGACGTAATATGCAAGGAAGATATGTATACTGTAGCCAAGAAAAAAATACAAAGTATGTTGTGTAGTAAGCTGTTAGTAGCTAATGTGCCTCACCCTAATAAGTTGGTCTATTTTCCCCTCTTAATTTTGCCTACTGTTCTGACTTGGTGGTGTACACGTAGCAAATAGTCTGTTTTAGAGAAATGTAATCATTGAATATTGTAAGAGCTTTCATTGTCTGCTTATATGCCCACTTTATTTATCCAACAGTTCTGACTTGGTGTACAGAGAGAACACTGTAAGAACAGCCCATGTTCTGAATTCTGTCACTGTACATTTCAAAAGTGCTGAACAAATAGTTACATTGACTATGTCCATCCTAGCTCGCTCATTAATGTCTTAATTGAAATTACGGGTTGCCTCTTATCCGCTTGTCGTCCCCTTATGCTACAGTTCCTACATCTCAATTGTCAGTAGAAAGCATATTTGTTTAAGCAAGTCAGCCATATCAGCTCTGTTTTTTTAAAGGCAGTAAATGAGGCTGAATGAACTGTTTCGCTGCCAGACTAGGCTCTGCTGATAGCCAGTCTGTAGCAGTGGTAAGGTGTTGGGACTGCTGTTGGTACAGCTTTATGTAGGCCCTAACAGTTTGTGGGCACAGTTTGTCACCATTATAGTGCAATTAATGTATTGTTTAGTGTTGTGTTGTGTTGTGTAGTAGCTTTACTTGCATGCATCCTCCCCACAAAAAAATGTGGATTTGCCCCACCAAGATTTACATGCTAAAATCTCCACTGATTGTATGCAGCATTATTCCGTACTGCCATAATTGTTATTGCATTGGTTGCAAAAGTACTTCTGCAGAAGTGGTTTATTTGTTGTATTGTTAAACATCGTCTTTTGCATGCACACGCTACCACAGTGTTTTCCATAGTGCCCTTTATTACGGTGTTTTTTTCTGCCATTGGCGAGCTTCTAGAGACATCCCAGACAGCTCATGGAGCTTGCTCATGCGCAGAGTAAATTACGACCCTATGGTACCAGGGCAGCTCTGATGAGGCCTCAGCCTGGCAGATTCTGGAGAGAGGGTGCCATAAATATTGACACTTTGTCAAACCAAGTACTTGGTTTCTCTCTCTCTACAAGAGGTGAATGTTTCTGTTTATATTGATGCTGATAGTTATATAACTATTAATTCTTAATACTGTTTAGTATGTGTTATATCTTTGTCTTGTAGAACCACAACAATAAGATTCCAAGTCATTGGGATTACTAAAATCATATAAATATCCAGCTGTTTGTGTGTGTGTGGCAGTGACTATTAAGAGTACAGCACTGTACTGGGCAGAACCAAACCAATCAGCTATAAGTATATAGCGGGTGAGGGCATTCACATTGACCACTCAGACGGGTGAGGGCATACCAGCCAATCGTTTTTACGTGGTACTTCTAGATGGATTTACTGACTAACAGTTTTTACATGGTCCGTAATTTTTCCGGATTTAGTGACCAATAGTTTTCACAGCTGTACTGAGAGACAGGGGCAATTCCTGTTGAGCTTTCCTCTTGCCCCAAGACACAGAGACAGGACATGCACTTAAGTTAATGCCTACTTTTTTTTCTATCCAACACACCAGTCATTGGAGATCACACATGCACTGTACAGCAGCGCATCATTGCCTACAGCAGTCTTGCCCTTACAACCCAGGTTGGGGGAATAATGATAGCAACTCATTATAGATCAGTATAATGAAGCCAGACCAGACCAGAAAGATCAGGTACATTTGCCGGTAATAGCACATCTCCATTACACAGACCAAGGTCTCAGTGGAGCCATTATAGGTCTCTATCGCTGAACGCAAGGTAGGTCAGTGATGGAGCAAAACCAGGCTCCTTTCCGTTCCTTTCCATACCATCATTATTTTTAATAACTACACTCTGCAATCTCCAAATACTAATCTCTCTGCTGCATATGTGGCTTTCCAAAACTGAAATTAAGTTATGTTATCACAGTGTTCAGAACAACAGGCTTGTCGGAGAGCCAAGACATCATTATCCTCAGGCTTAGTTCAAATATCCTCTATAGAAAATGTTGTTGTCATACGCACATCTTTAAAAACTTAGGTGCTGGGCTAATAAATAACATTTGTAAAGAATCACAGAGGTACATGTGGTCATAAACGATTATAATCAAAAGAGTAAAACCCACAAATTCAGATATACAAAAAGTTCCATATCAGATTATGCATATTGTTTATGAGTTAGCACCACATATTTATGAACAGCTGTGCCTGGTGTCCTTTGTGGTGTGCTATCTCATGAACTGATATCATGTATTCAGGTGAGAGGACACCTGGGGCAGTTGATTCGTGACTTGTCCTTCGTGCCCGCTCCCATACCCTATAATTTTGTATTTCTTTGTGACTCGTTTGTATATAGGTAGAGCAGACAAGCCACATGCCTGATTGGCAGATGACTGGCAACCCTGATTAGAAGCACCTACTGCTCATCGGTTGTTCTCTACAAATGCTGTTTTGAATTCAAATAAAATTGTACCTACACACTGAAGAAGGCTGTAATGCCGAAACCTCTGTGCAAACTATCCCTGATGCAATTAAAATAATTTAAGTACGCTTTATGCAACATCTTTTTGAGTGTGAACCCATTACACCTTTCTGTTCATAAAGGATTATAAAGTGCCTTCGGAAAGTATTCAGACCCCATTAACTTTTTCCACATTTGGTTAGATAAATATGACATTTACATAAGTACAGTACTTTGTTGAAGCACCTTTGGCAGCAATTACAGCCTTGAGTCTTCTTGGGTATGACGCTACAAGCTTGGCACACCTGTATCTGGGGAATTTCTCCCATTCTTCTCTACAGATCCTCTCAAGCTCTGTCAGGTTGGACAGGGAGTGTTGCTGCACAGCTATTTTCAGGTTTCTCCAGAGATGTTCGATCAGGTTTAACGCTGGGCTCTGGCTGGGCCACTCAAGGACATTCAGAGACTTCAGAGACATTCAAGACAAGTCCTGCGTTGTCTTGGCTGTGTGCTTAGGGTCGTTGTCCTGTTGGAAGGTGAACCTTCGCCCCAGTCTGAGCTGGCTGGAGTGTTTATGGACATATTCAATCTCTCCATATCCCAGTCTGCTGTCCCCATGCTTCAAGATGTCCACCATTGTTCCTGTACCCAAAAAATCAAAGGGGACTGAACAAAATGACTGTCGCCCCGTAGCACTCACTTCTGTCATCATGAAGTGCTTTGAGGGACTAGTTAAGGATCATATCACCTCTACCTTACCTGACACCCTAGACCCACTTCAATTTGCTTACCGCACCAATAGATCCACAGACGATGCAATCACCATCGTACTGCACACTGCCCTATCCCATCTGGACAAGAGGAATACCTATGTAAGAATGCTGTTAACTTCTTGGTGACAGGGGGCAGTATTTTCACGTCCGGATGAAATGCATGCCCAAATTCAACTGCCTGCTACTCATCCCCAGAAGATAAGATATGCATATTATTAGTAGATTTTGATAGGAAACACTCTGAAGTTTTTAAATTTAATCATGTCTGTGAGTATAACAGAACTTATTTAGCAGGCGAAACCCCGAGGACAAACCATTCATACTTTTTTGGGGGGTGTCACTCTCTTTTCAATGGATTTTCACTGGGAATCCAGATTTCTAAGGGACCTTCTTGTAGTTCCTACCGCTTCCACTGGATGTCACCAGTCTTTAGAAATTGGTTGAGGTTATTCCTTTGTGTAATGAAGATGTAGCACTGTTCAGAACGAGGGTCACTTGTAGTGTACTGTTAGATAGAGGCACGTGACCAGAAAGCTAGCTACAGTTTGTTTTCCTCCTGTATTGAACACAGATCATCCCGTCTTCAATTTGATCGATTATTTACGTAAAAAAATACCTAAAGTAGTATTACAAAATTAGTTTGAAATGTTTAGGCAAAATTTACAGGTAAACTTTTGAGATATTTTGTAGTCACGTTACGCAAGTTGGAACCGGTGTTTTTCTGGATCAAACGCTCCAAATATATTGACATTTTGGATATATATTGACGAATTTAATCAAACAAAAGGACCATTTGTGACGTTTATGGGACATATTGGAGTGCCAACAAAAGAAGCTCCTGAAAGGTAAGGCATGAATTATATTTTTATTTCTGCGTTTTGTGTCACGCCTGCAGGGTTGAAATATGCTTTTCTCTCTTTGTTTACTATGGTGCTATCCTCAGATAATAGCATTGTTTGCTTTCGCCTAAAATCCTTTTTGAAATCTGACATGTTGGCTGGATTCACAACAAGTCTAGCTTTAATTTGCTATCTTGCATGTGTGATTTAATGAAAGTTTGATTTTTATAGTAATTTATTTGAATTTGGCGCCCTGCATTTTCCCTGGCTTTTGGCCAGGTGGGACATATCCCAGAGAGGTTAACTGACTATAGCTCAGCATTTAACACATAGTACCCTCCAAGCGCATCATTAAGCTTGAGGCCCCGGGTCTGAACCCCGCCCTGTGCAACTGGGTCCTGGACTTCCCGACGGGCAGCATCCCTGGTGGTGAAGGCAGGAAAAAACACCTCCACTTCGTTGATCCTCAACACTGGGATCCCACAAGAATGAGTGCTCAGCCCCCTCCTGTACTCACTGTTCACCCATGACTGAGTGTCCATGCACGCCTCCAACTCAATCATCAAGTTTGCAGACGACACAACAGTAGTAGGCCTGATTACCGACGAGACAACCTACAGGGAGGAGGTGAGGGCCCTGGGAGTGTGGTGCCAGGAAAATAACCTCTCACCCAGAGTAAACAAAACAAAGGAGCTGATCGTGGACTTCAGGAAACAGCAGAGGGAGCACTCCCCTATACACATAGATGGGACTGCAGTGGAGAAGGTGGAAAGCTTCAAGTTCCTCGGCGTACACATCACTGACAAACTGAAATGGCCCACCCACAGAGAGAGTGTGGTGAAGAAGGAGCAACAGTGCCTCTTCAACCTCAGGAGGCTGAAGACATCTGGCTTGGCACCTAAAACCCTCACAAACTTTTACAGATGTCCAATTGAGAGCATCCTGTCAGGCTGTACCACCGCCTGGTACAGCAACTGCACCACCCGCAACTGCAGGTCTCTCCAGAGCCCCAAGCATCACCGGGTGCAAACTACCTGTCCTCCAGGACACCTACAGCAAACGATGTCACAGGAAGGCCAAAAATATCATCAAGACCAACAACCACCCGAGCCACTGCCTGTTCACCCCATTACCATCCAGGCAAGGTCAGTACAGGTGCATCAAAGCTGAGACCGAGAAACTGAAAAACAGCTTCTATCTAAAAGCCATCTGACTGTTAAATCGCCATCACTAGCACATTAGAGACTTGAAATCATTGGCCACTTTAATAATGTTTATATATTTTGCTTCTCATATGTATGTATTGTTTTCTATCCTATTCTACTGTATCTTAGTATGTGCCACTCTGACATTGCTCTCCCAAATATTGATATATTCTTAAATCAATTCCTTTACTTTAGATGTGTGTGTTTTGTTGTTAGATATTACTGCACTGTTAGAGCTAGAAACACAAGCATTTTGCTACACCCGCAATAACATCTGCTAAACACGTGTATGTGACAAATACAATTTGATTTGATTTGATTTGAGTACTTTGGAGCAGGTTTTCGTCAAGGATCTCTCTGTACTTCGCTTTGTTCATCTTTCTCTCGATCCTGACTAGTCTCCCAGTCCCTGCTGCTGAAAAACATCCCCACAGCATGATGCTGCTACCACCACGCTTCACCATAGGGATGGTGCCAGGTTTCCTCCAGAAGTGACCTGGCATTCAGGCAAAAGAGTTCAATCTTGGTTTCATCAGACCACAAAATCTTGTTTCTCATGGTCTGAGAATCTTTAGGTGACTTTTGGCAAACTCCAAGCGGGCTGTCATGTGCCTTTTACTGAGGAGGGGCTTCCGTCTGGCCACTCTACCATAAAGGCCTGATTAGTGGAGTGCTGCAGAGATGGTTGCCCTTCTGGAAGGTTCTCCCATCTCCACAGAGGAACTCTGGAGCTCTGTCAGAGTGAACATCAGGTCCTTGGTCACTGCCTTGACCAAGGCCCTTCTCCCCTTATTGCTCAGTTTGGCCGGGCGGCCAGCTCTAGGAAGAGTCTTGGTGGTTCCAAATTTCTTCCATTTAAGAATGATGTGTTTTTAGGGACCTTCAATACTGCATACTTTTTTTGGTACCTCTCCCTAGATCTGTGCCTCGACACAATCATGTCTCGGTTCTCTACGAATGATCATATGGGCATGTATTCCAGCAGTTTCCAATGTCATCTTTTTTTACTGTTGCCTAGGTTTTAATTTGGACCAATTTGTATATAATTCTTTGACCATGATTGACTATGCACAAAAGTGAATTATATATTTTGGGATGTGAGCACTCAGCCTGTTTGACCAGAGGAAGATCCGTTTCAATCTAAACGTTGTCAATAAAGTTGCGAATTTGGAGCATAAACAGTGTGTGGGCCTTCCTGTTCATTATTAGTTAACATACATTATTAGTTAAAATACCTTCTCCTGTGTCCTTGCCTATAGTGGTCATTTGACCTCTTAAGATCATCAGCTAAATTTGATTGGCATTTATGGGGGGCATTTTTTTGTGTGATTTTTTTTTGTATTCAAATTGAATGAAGGAACATGTAATCAATCTATTGGTTGTTAGTAGGAGCTTTACGCTTCCTGAAAACCCAATAGGCTGAAATGTTTGCTTTGTTAGAGTGCTGACTCACTCACCTCTGTCTAGTAATGAGGTTTATGTAGTGTCGCAGCGCCGTGTTGTATCTGGCCCATTCCTCCGGAGGCGCGTTGTTGTCAGGGCTCACAGGCTTGGGCGGGTAGGCATCTGCGAAGGTGCCCAGACTAACCAGCACGCACACGAGGAGGGCTACGAGGATCAACCAGGGTCTCAGTATGTTGGCCATCTGTAAATAAAGAATGTAGTCAAACATTTCCCTGAAAACTGCTGGACATAGTTTTGTTTAAGGTAAAGCTTTTGATGAGTAAGATTTGGTCTTTTTGAGTGGAGGATTCATTAGAGACGCGTTAGCAGGTGCTCAGTCTATGGTGCCGAAATGTGTGCCAAAGTTGTTTACGAAATAAATAAATTGGTCTTCAACCTATTGATTTTACAGTGCTAGGTAACAGTCTGGAAATGTTAAGTAATGATAATGAAGAATCGCTTTTGTACTCTAACATTCGGACTTGCTACTGCAATTGGTCGTTCTTGAATTGCGGTGGCAGTTGCGTCCCTTGCCTTTGCAATCATGAAAAACACTTTCAAATGACAAACAGTTACACATGCATGTTTTTGTTTATATTGAAGTATTTATGATGTGTCCCTAAGTGTTATGTAATTGGTGTTAACACTTTGAAAATGACTCATTACAAAGGATATACAAGGACCTTGAGCATTCCCTCCAGTGGCAAACTGTTTTTGGGGAGTGGTCTTTATTAATAAAAATTATTAACTAATCACACCCTTTTAGTATGTCCTAAATTGTAGGATTCCATTGATCATGTGGTGTGTCTAAAGGTGAGAATGCTGTTCATCGACTACAGCTCGGCATTCAACACCATAGTACCCTCCAAGCTCGTCATCAAGCTCGAGACCCTGGGTCTCGACCCCGCCCTGTGCAACTGGGTACTGGACTTCCTGACGAGCCGCCCCCAGGTGGTGAGGGTAGGCAACAACATCTCCTCCCCGCTGATCCTCAACACTGGGGCCCCACAAGGGTGCGTTCTGAGCCCTCTCCTGTACTCCCTGTTCACCCACGACTGCGTGGCCACGCACGCCTCCAACTCAATCATCAAGTTTGCGGACGACACAACAGTGGTAGGCTTGATTACCAACAACGACGAGACGGCTTACAGGGAGGAGGTGAGGGCCCTCAGAGTGTGGTGTCAAGAAAATAACCTCACACTCAACATCAACAAAACTAAGGAGATGATTGTGGACTTCAGGAAACAGCAGAGGGAACACCCCCCCATCCACATCGATGGAACAGTAGTGGAGAGGGTAGCAAGTTTTAAGTTCCTCGGCATACACATCACAGACAAACTGAATTGGTCCACTCACACAGACAGCATCGTGAAGAAGGCGCAGCAGCGCCTCTTCAACCTCAGGAGGCTGAAGAAATTCGGCTTGTCACCAAAAGCACTCACAAACTTCTACAGATGCACAATCGAGAGCATCCTGGCGGGCTGTATCACCGCCTGGTATGGCAACTGCACCGCCCTCAACCGTAAGGCTCTCCAGAGGGTAGTGAGGTCTGCACAACGCATCACCGGGGCAAACTACCTGCCCTCCAGGACACCTACACCACCCGATGCTACAGGAAGGCCATAAAGATCATCAAGGACATCAACCACCCGAGCCACTGCCTGTTCACCCCGCTGTCATCCAGAAGGCGAGGTCAGTACAGGTGCATCAAAGCTGGGACCGAGAGACTGAAAAACAGCTTCTATCTCAAGGCCATCAGACTGTTAAACAGCCACCACTAACATTGAGTGGCTGCTGCCAACACACTGTCAATGACACTGACTCAACTCCAGCCACTTTAATAATGGGAATTGATGGGAAATGATGTAAATATATCACTAGCCACTTTAAACAATGCTACCTTATATAATGTTACTTACCCTACATTATTCATCTCATATGCATACGTATATACTGTACTCTATATCATCGACTGCATCCTTATGTAATACATGTATCACTAGCCACTTTAACTATGCCACTTGGTTTACATACTCATCTCATATGTATATACTGTACTCGATATCATCTACTGTATCTTGCCTATGCTGCTCTGTACCATCACTCATTCATATATCCTTATGTACATATTCTTTATCCCCTTACACTGTGTATAAGACAGTAGTTTTTTGGAATTGTTAGTTAGATTACTTGTTCGTTATTACTGCATTGTCTAAACTAGAAGCACAAGCATTTCGCTACACTCGCATTAACATCTGCTAACCATGTGTATGTGACAAATAAAATTTGATTTGATTTGATTTGATTTGAAATGTTACTAAGGGTTAAAGGGTTCATTCATTACCTTATATTTGGGCATTTGTTGCCTCCATTTAAGAAAATCCTCAATTATCAAAAATGTGTCATGGGTGTTATCATCATTGGTGTTACTACTCCTAGGGTGAAGTCAGCATTAGTGGGACACTTTTTGGTGAATCACTATGTATAAAATCGAAATCAGCCAGACCCTACTCAACTAATGTTTATTTCAATGAATGAAGGTTGTATCTACATGTTTATGATGAAACAAGTTGATAGTTTATTATTTGGTGGATGCTACAATCTCTAAAACAACATCAGACCCATACTTTTGCTAAAGTGTGTCTTTCAGTTGTAGTGGGACACTAGTAGATTTTTTATTTAACGAGGCAAGTCAGTTAAGAACAAATTCTTATTTACAATAACAGCCTAGGAACAGTGGGTTAACTGCCTTGTTCAGGGACATAATGACAGATTTTTACCTTGTCATCTCGGGGATTCAATCCGGCAACCTTTCAGGTTAGTGGCCCAACGCTCTCACCACTAGGCTGCCTGCGGCCCCTCTTCCGTAGATGAAGTAGAGAACACTTTGCAGGGGCTTATAGATAACACACTCTCCATGCCCTTGCAAAAGTGATGTTGGGACATTCCAAGCTCTCCATGAAACTCTAACTAAAGCACTCTGGAGTCCGCACAGCTTTTACTTGATCCTGAAGCAACTCTATTATTCCCCAAATGTTGTCCACTTTCATAAACGTAACCTCTTTTCTATCCTTACTTTCTTACATGCCATTGTCTGTTGTTTCCTTTCTTTCCTACCCTTGTTATTTTTTCTCGCATTCCTTCCAATGTCATATTATTGTTATATCATGCTGTTTATGTGCTATATAGTGTCTAGAATACATTTTGAGATGTTATAAACTGCTACAACAACATATTTTAAAGGCCTAGTTCAGTCAAACAACTGATTTTTCTGTGTTTTATGTACAGTGAGTGTACTAAACATTAAGTACACCTGCTCTTTCCATGACATAGACTGACCAGGTGAATCCAGCTGAAAACTATGACGACTTATTGATGTCACTTGTTCAATCCACTTGAATCAGTCTAAATAAAGGGGAGGAGACAGGTTAAACATATATTTTTAAGTCTTGAGACAATTGAGATTGTGTATGTGTGCTATTCAGAGGGTGAATGGGCAAGACACAAGATTTAAGTGCCTTTGAACAGGTATGGTAGTTGGTGCCAGGCGCACTGGGCTGCTGGGTTTTTCACGCGCAACTGTTTCACGTGTGTATCAAGAATGGTCCACCACCCAATGGACATCCAGACAACTTGACACAACTGTGGGAAGCATTGGAGTCATCATGGGCCAGCATCCCTGTGGAATGCTTCCGACGCCTTGTAGAGTCCATGCCGATGATTTGAGGCTGTTCTGGGAGCAAAAGGGGGAGGAGCAACTCTATATTAGGAAGATGTTCCTAATGTTTGGTGTACTCAGTGTATATCTCCACGCTATGAGGTTGGAATAATGTTGTGAAAACTAAGACGATGCCCTTTTAGTGTAAGAGCTGTATGAAAAGGCCGCCTGAAATTTCTGCCTGTTTTAGTGGGATGGAGTTTTAGACTTCCGTGGTGACATCACCATGCAATAAATGAGTTAATAATAGACCAATAGGTCGTTAACAATAAAACGTCACAATAGGGTGCAGAGCGTTCGATTGGCCTGCAGGGGGGCAAGGAGACTTGCGGCTCGGGTAAAACCATTGACAACTGCGTGCCGTTATCAAGGGATTTTTGAATAAGTGTTAACTATTTGGTTGTAATATCATCCCCTCTTGAAGAGCATTGTTATTCCATGCAAAACAATTGCACACATTTAGCTCTATCATCAGAGTTATAGGCCTACAGCCAGTAACTGCATGCCTTTCATGATCAGTAAACATCATGTAATCATGATCATGATAATGTAATTGCTGTCAATATTGGCCACTATTAATTGCATATTTGAGTGAAATAAAAGTGAACTATACCTGACCAGTATGAGTGGTTTAAGGTTCATTTCCCATCCTTTGTGGGGTCTGCCTGTCAAGCAGCAGTAGGGGCATTCGCCAATGTAACGGTACTGTTACAATGCCTTCAGGAAGTATTCATACCCCTTAACTTACTCCAAATGTTATTTGTTGAATTATCTATAGTGGTGATGACAGTAGTCCGACTGACACCTTTACCAGGACGATGTCAAGCACTTTCCAAAAGCCTAATCTCTGATGAAGCAAGCTAAGAGACACATTGTTTGCTTTAGCTATCTAGCTACAAGCCAAATCGATGTGGCTAGCCTGACTTAACTCAAAATACATTATCAAATGATGTTTGCTGATTGCTGTAAAACTCTGATGATAGAGCTAAATGTGGAATAATCGGAAATGCTAGTTCTGACTATGCTCCTCAAGAGGTGATGATATTAAAAATCAGGTAGTTATAATGTTCATTTAGAAATCACTTGAAAACGGCATGGATTTGTCAATAGTTTTAGCGGAGGTGGGGTCTCCTTGCCCCACAGCAGCCGAATCAAACGCTATTGTGATGTTTTATTGATAAGCAAAATATAAGAAAGAGAGTTCCAAACCTTTCTGCCAATTACAGCTCATTTTCACTTTTCCCCTCCCCACTTAGACCACTCCCACACAGTCTTAGCAATAGTCTTGCTTGAGAAATTGCCATTTGCTAAGCTATTTTACGTTTATTTTTGACAATTTTAATTGAAAACAATCACAGTAAGGTACTTCATTGTTAGAAATCATACGATATTGAGACAAAAACAGCTGCATTGGATATTTCATGTATTTTTGAATATCTAAAGGAAATTGCATTTATATTGATTAACAGATGTTTTGTGCACAGTACACATTTAGCAGAAAACCAATAGCATATGTTGTGATTGGGTTGCAAAATGACCACAGTGCAGGACATTCAAACAGAATGCCCCACTACACCTGTGGGATATATTACAAAGCAGGACCAAAGAGTTAGTCAGATAACTTGTCTAATTGTTCTGAAATAACTTTCAAAAATGTTGAAAGATAAGCTTAAAATGGGCATGGTCTAACTGGCTCAAAAACCCAAACTCTAAGTTTAGCTTTCTTAATGAACCTGGAAATCAAGTTATTTCTGGTTGTTTATCAAAATTAGCTGGCAAATTTATTGATACTGCTTTGTAGTATATCACTCTGATGTCTCACTAATTCTGACTTCACTTTACTGGTGGCACAATGTTATCATAATGGTAAAATATCATCAAGCTGCCATATTAATTGATTTACAATGGGAAGATACTCACATAGATATTATTTTATTTATTCAAATGTAGGCTAAGATTTTTTCTCTTCTAAAATGCATTGCCCAAAATGCTACCGCAATTCAAGAACGACCCAATTGCTAAAACTACCACAACAGTCAAAACCTCCCAAACTCATCCTTACATTGATAGTCTCAGAAAGCAAAAACTCACTTTTACTCACTTCGCGGCAGGCTTGCTTCCCAGGTTTTCACTTGGTTCTTGTTGTACGTCTTGTTTTTATTCCCGAATCCCGAAGGTTTATATAGGCAAGGCTATGTGATGCGCGCGCCATGAGATACAAGTAGGAGCATCCAATGAAAACCACACCCCTATTCTTTTTAACAATAGTCATTGGCCAGCTGGTGATCATAGTGTTGTGTAACAAATGTTTATGACAAATTGACTGTATCAATAACGCGCAATAAGGGTAAATGCATGCATATAATAACCAATAAAGAAGAAACGCATTCGTACATAAAGGCCTACTTCGGTCTAAGTGCATGACACACCGTGTGTGCTGGGTTTCATCACTTAGAGGACAGTTGGAAAAGTAGCCAGTCCTGCTTGGACCACAACTGCAAATGTGGTACAAACTGCCAGTTCTCAAAGATGATTTCACCATATATTTCGACCCTTTATTATAACAGTATTGGGTCACCACTACTCATGCTACCCATTTAAGGCCAAGTTGGTCTCCTGAGAGGAGAACACACATCGCATTCATTCTCATTGTGTACTGAATACTAGTGTGTTTTCCATACATGTGTGAATCATTGCGTTTGTGAGATAATATTTAATCTTTCACAAAATATGTAGATTCATTTTCCACTTCTGCACACAACTCCTGTAATGCAACACACTTTATTCCATTACTAAAAACTGCACGAAAATAAAAAGACGTCATTCCCCAATTGCAAAGTAGCTATAAAGCTCTAAGAGTAACACACCAATATAAACTAGGCCTATATGTCTGACAGCAGTTATTAAGCCACATTTTTAATTCGTTCACCCCCCTCCCTAAAATAAACATCTAATCTGTCCGCCAGACAGCCACTCATAGAACAGTCAACAACAAAAAATAAATAAACTGAAAGAAAGTACAGACTACGGATCGCTGTCCACGGTGCTGAAATTGCGCAGGGTTCGCACAAGGTGCTTGAGTTGCTTAAAGTACTTGAATTCGGCTATTAGTATACCTTGAAAATCATACATTTTCTCAAGTTTCTACTTGAAAAGTACTTGAATTAAAATCATAGGAGAACAGAAAATGCTCAAAAATGTTAATATGAAAAATATTAGAAAAATGTACTAGTCTTGCGAACTAATTTCCATGCAGACTACCGAGTTTAATTTCCTCGTGTTTCGCGTTCTGGTTGCCATGCGAGCTCGCTCATTCCACACACACTGTCACTCAGTCAGGCAGGTACAGAACTGACTGACAAACGTCACATCGACAGCTGAAATGCCAAGCAAATGTAGATTCAAACCTGCCTGGCAGGATGTTGATGTTTTGCCATACCCAAACAGGGATGTAGTGGAGGGTAAACGCATGTACGCACCTTTTTATTTGTGAAATAGCGTTTACTCGTTTTTATTTAGTTAATTATCGTTTACGCACTTATTGTTGCGTTCCAAGCAATGATCAACGCTCAGAAGGCTTCTTGATCTGGGTTCTAATTAAGCAATAAGGCCCGAGGAGGTGTGGTATATAGCCAATATACCACGGCTAAGGGCTGTTCTTATGCACAACGCAACACGAAGTGCCTGGACACAGTCCTTAGCCGTGGTATATTGGCCATAAATCACAAACCCCCGAGGTGCCTTATTGCTATTATAAACTGGTTATCCAACGTAATTAGAACAGTTTTGTCATACCTGTGGTATACGGTCTGATCAGCATTCAGGGATCGAACCACCCAGTTTATAATCTCAAATTATTCATGTACCATGCACGTTATATTTGCCTGCTCCCCGGATTTGCCTTGTTAGCAGCGCATTCATTCACCTCTCTGTCATATGGGTAACTCTGCGTGTCAACAGACATCCCCCCAAATAAAGAAAACCTGACTCTCGGAGAATGAGCGTACAACTGATAAATAGATGCTGAAATTAAGCTAGCTATAATAAAAAAGATGGGCTACTGTAAGTTCTCATAACAAAATGCATTTTCTTTACAGAGAGTAGTGAGACAGACAGTGGTAACTCAGGCTGCAATTACTTTTTTTGCCTGAATTTAAAATGGATTCTATTTAGATGTTGTGTCTACATACACACAATGCCCCATAATGTCAAAGTGGAATGAGGAAATCGGTCAATTGAAATAAATTCATTAGGCCCTAATCATTCACATGACTGGGAATTCCTGATATGCATCTGTTGGTCACAAATACCTTTAAAAAATGGCCTCAGGATCTCGACAGTGTTTTTGTGCATTCAAATTGCCATTGATAGAATGCACTTGTGTTCGTTGTCCGTAGCTTATGCCTGCACATACCCTAACCATACCGCCACCATGGGGCACTCTGTTCACAACGTTGACATCAGCAAACCCCTCGCCCACACGACGCCGTACATGTGGTCTGCGGTTGTGAGGCGGGTTGGTTGTACTGACAAATTCTCTAAAACGATGTCGGAGGCGGCTTATGGTAGAGAACTTAACATTAAATTCTCTGTCAACAGCTCTGGTGGACATTCCTGCAGCCAGCATGCCAATTGCACGCTCATTCAAAACTTGAGACATCTGTGGCATCGTGTTGTGTGACAAAACTGCTCATTTTAGAGTGGCCTTTTATTGTCCCCCGCACAAGGTGCACCTGTGTAATGATCATGCCGTTTAATCAGCTTCTTGATATGCCACACCTGTCAGGTGGATGGATTATATTGGCAAAGGAGAAAGGCTCAGTAACAGGGATGTAAACAAATGTGTGCACATCATTTGAGAGTAAGAAGCTTTTTGTGCATATGGAACATTTCTGGGATCTTTTATTTCAGCTCATGAAATTTGGGACCAACACTTGGGTTTATATACAGTATTTCTTTCAGTGTAAACTGTATACCTTGAAAACTTGATTGCTGACATGCAAAACATTTTTCGGACTATAACAATAATGTACTAATGAAACAAAAGACATTTTTTGGGGTAGAATTTTCCTTTAAATATTTGACACACTTTGACTTTAAGCTGTTGACATTAACAAGCAATTAAGCAGAGAAGTATATGAGAGCACCATAAAGCCTCCAAGTGGATTACACATTGATTACTTTGCTTTGGCCATTAAACAATCAATAATTCTCTAATATTTTAAACCCTTCCACTTTCAAACAGTGTGCAGACATTGAGAAGCAGTTTGTGTTTGTTTTACAAAATTATCTGTTCCTTAAAAATCAAAGCACAGAAGAGTAAGAATGAGCAGTTAAAAGTCCAAATGCTAAATTATTCAATTTCTTACTCTCTCTTACCGTGATTGGCATGTATCTTTCTCTTGCAGCCCTCACCTCTTGTCTATGGGATAACAGTAACAGCACAGAGCATATCCTGTTGTCTCAATCTACCTCTCTCTGTTTCCCCTGCTCCCAATAAAAGTCAATGACAAGAAACAACAGGTAGAAGACAAACTCATCTCAGAAGATAAACTGATCTCTGTCTCTATAGGTAAACATTCAGAAAGTAATGCCAGATAACGAAAAGGCAAACAGTTTAGGGTTTTTCATGGCTCATCGGGCCCAATAAACTCCCCCGGACAGGTCTCTGGCTAATGTACTCCAAGACAGCAGCAGATACAACTCATTTACAACTCAATTACAACTCATTCAGAACCACATTCTGGCTCAATGCCAACAGAATCTCACTGAGATTGCACTAGATTTGTGATGTTTCACATCTGTATCAGGCCTTGCCATATTTTCTTACTAACGATGTTGTTGTGCCCATTACTCAATTACAGGTTTAATTGATACAGATGTATGTGCTGATGAACCTCTTTATCAGTAGGGAACTTTTGACGTAGGAAGTATTTTAAGCTCTTTTTTATTTAACCTTTATTTAACTTGGCAAGTCAGTTAAGAACAAATTCTTATTTACAATGACAGCCTACCGAGGAACAGTGGGTTATCTGCTTGTTCAGGGGCAGAACAACAGATTTTTACCTTGTCAGTTTGGGGATTCAATCTAGCAACTTTTCAGTTACTATCCTAACGCTCTAACCACTAGGCTACCCGCCGTCAGTTTGGGGATTCAATCTAGCAACCTTTCAGTTACTAGCCTAACGCTCTAACCACTAGGCTACCCGCCGCCCCAAAATTGAGACATGGATTGTGTATGTGTGCCATTCGGAGGGTGAATGGGCAAGACACAAGATTTAAGTGCCTTTGAATGGGGTATGGTAGTAGGTGCCAGGCGTACCAGTTTGTGTCAAGAATTGCAACGCTTCTGTGTGGTCCACCACCCAAAGGACATCTAGCCAACTTGACACAACTGTGCGATGCATTGGAGTCAACTTGGGCCAGCATCACTGTGGAACGCTTTTGACACCTTGTAGAGTCCATGCCCCAACGAATTGAGGCTGTTCTGAGGGCAAAAGGGGGGAATACAACTCAATATTAGGAAGGTGTTCATAATGTTTGGTATACTCAGTGTATGTTATCTGTATTTCAGGGAATACTCGTGTGTATGCTAATTATGTTAGAATGCTAGACCAAAATCCTCTATTGTTTGAAAAACCTCTCGCTTTGAAGACGAGACAATATGATTCTGCCATTACGTTTGCTGCTTCTACAAATAGAAGTAGAGGGAGGAGTAATACACACAGACAGAAAATTGGCTTCATAACATGGGATGTCTCCCCAGAGTAATCTGTGACTCCTTCCGGTAGTATTGGGAGGTTGTAAAGGGGGAATGATTATGCGTTTTTATTTAGCCTTATCTTCCGAGTGAGGCATCCACTAATGTGAGCAGAGTGCTTTCCAGTGATCCAGTCAACCCCGTCTGTTTACACTGCATACTTCATCATTGGATAGAAAACCGAAGTCGACGATTGTCTGTTAGTGCAATCATTTATGAACACATGAACTGCCCTGAAAAGACTGCTGAGCATCACTCAGAAGCACTATCGAATGACAGTGACCAAACGATGAGATATTTCCCAGGAGGTTTCTCATTCATTGTGGGGAAAATAACCCTTGAGTCACCACACGTTGGAGAGAATAGGTATAGTAAGAAATGTCTGGCTGTCATTTGTAGCTTATGTGTCCCAAAAGAGTTACTCCTTTTACACATGAAGCCCTCTGTGTGTATACATAATATCACTCCTTATAATGACACCCACGCAAAATATTAACATGTTTCGCAGTACATATCGGCAGATATTAGTCTTGCTAGCTATGGATGAGACACGTAGCTTTGATTCCCTCGTGAGAGATGTAATTCGTCACCTCCCCAGAGGAACAAAGCCAGTCTGCCTGTAGAAGCAATTAGATCGTTTTTTAAATTGAAAACAAATCTGACCAATTAAACCAATAGAAAGCCACCTGATATATCTCGTTATGACCGAACAGACAGCCACAGTCCCAATTTCCATGGTTAACTTTGATTGATTGACTCAAAGACCGTTGAGAGTTGGGACTAAATAGATGATGCCACTGGTCTGAATCCCTAGGTACTGTATGTGTGGTGTCTGGGGAACAAATTGACACCGTGGCTGTGTCATGGACACCAATTAAACACAACATGAAATTAGGTTTTTTGCGAGGGGTTCAATATTTTTTAATCAGTCCCGAAGAAATGTCCAAATTAGAGATGGACGCTAGTGTCACTAAAACAACCACCAAATAAGAACGTTAACAAGCACACTCGAACCTGTTGGTATTGATTTCTCTGGCTGTGTTTACACAATTTGGATCTTTTTCACTAATTGGTATTTTGACCAATCAGATCTGTTAAAAAATATCGGCTGTGATTGGTCAAAAGACCAATTAGTAGAAATACATCAGAATTGGGCTGCCGGTATAAATGCAGCCCGTGGAACTGAGACTGATTGGCAATTAGCCTACATGATGAAATCATTGTTCATTGTGGCAGTCAGAAAATAATATACAAGGATCTACAAAGGCTATTCAGAAAAAGATGTGGATCTTCCCTGTTGGACATTATTGGACTGATCACTGAGGTGGACAATAGCAGGTATCAAAGCCCCCATATGGCAAAACTCTTCATTTCTATTTCATTTCTTCCAGCCTTGTTATTTTCAGAAATGACTGTGTTCTAGGAAATTTGAGAAACATCTCACAACCATGCAAAGCTTCTGTGAGTCCGATGTAGCTGCCAAGACTGGCTTTGCAGACTGTAGAAGAATGATGGGGGGCAAACTGAATGGCAGTGGTGATAGAACCTTTAACCTTCATTTCATGTACTGGAGGCACATGCTGCAGTACATCATGTTCTGTGGTCTCTTCAGTGATAGCAGGGTTCTAGTAGATATGTCAAATATACAAGTGTCCAAGTGTCCATTACCAACTGCTTTTCTTCCACTGGTGAAATTAGGTTCCAAGCCAGCCAGCCATTCATAATAAGGATGAAGATTTCATTACAAAAGAAATTTGATCTAAGAAGCTACCCGAAAACCTAGCAAGACACAAACGACATCAAACACAGACAATTGTGACCATAAACAGAGATGCATACAACAGCTGAAGTTTACAAGTCGACTACTATACATCTTAATAGTCTCGGTGCTTTTGATTTGTCTGAAAGATGAAATGCACAATGTTAATCTGAGCATGGGGTTGTGAGCTATCTCTGCTTCCCTTGAGCTATGGCTCCTGGTTCGCTAATAAAGCAGCGTGTCTGCCTGAGTAATTGCAGTCGTTTCTCTCAGTCATATGAGCAGAAAGGACTATCTGGACTAGACCAGCAAACACAGGTCCCCTGGCAGCAAGCACACAGACAGAGATCATGATTCAGACCGGTGTCTACCAGGCTGTTTCAATGGTGGACAGAGGGTCATTGACACATGCACCATGTCATTCAGACCTGAGTAACATAAACAGGCAAGCCCTCCTGGAGACTTAATGTTGATAGCCTACCATTGTGACTTATGGACATGGGCACTTCTACAATAGTAAAACATTGGACATATTCCGTGGCACAAATTCAAACTGCAAAAGTTGGCTTATGAAAAAAATATCAAAGTTGTCCTATTGCTTGATAAATATTTTGTTCATTTAATACCAACTGTTGAGAACTGTTAACAATAGCTTCAGTTAATGGTGGTTGTGGGCAGAGGCAATATCCACTACTTACATGAATTCCCTTAAAAATAATCAAAAGGTGATCCTACTTTAAAACAGAGGTCAAATCAAACAAATCACTGAAACAATAGAAAGGAGTGCACTTCTGCAGGGCACGTGAGATAAAACATGCCAGCCCTACTCTAAGATCTAAAAATAACTAACTGAACAGCATGACAGCATACAATCAATATTTACAATATGTTTTATTGCTTTAGAAATACAAGCTCTTTCATTACAATTCAGAGCTTTCTTGGTCGGATCGGTTTTCAATAAGAGACATCAATTTCCTAACGTTTTACCAAACAAAAATCTCTCATATGAAAAAAAAAATAATCATCGAAAAAGAAAAATGTGATTATCACAACACACAATCCATTTACAAAACAGTCCGACATCTGCCATCTTCTACCCAGTCTTCCCCATCAGTGTGTCAGCCATCTTGGGCAGGAACATTTATAGGAAGTGAAAGAAGTCCTGGTACAGGACTGCCATCAGCAGAGGGGCGAAACATGATCAAGGCCTTGGTGCTCTCTGTGTCCCGCCCACCACCTGGGCCTGAACCTGTAACTCCAGTGGCTCCTTGTCCACTATGTGCTGGGTCTCCAGCTCCACACTGCTGCCTTCTGGCCTGGAGTCCATGTTCATCGCCCCTTTAAACAGCTCCCACCTCACCTCCCGCCGGCCCGCTCACACCCTGTGCCTCTGGACATCGCTCCAGGGTGGAGACCCGGGGTGATTCCCACTGTAACTGTCCAGCCTGGGCCTCATGCCCTGCAGGGACATGGAGGCATCGCTGCTCTCAGAGGACAGCAGCGCTCTCTTGGCTCCCGGTGTGGCCTTGCTCTGGGGGCTGCAGTCACTGCTTGAGGAGGCACAGCGGTTGGCGTCCTCACCGTGGTTGTTGTTGATTTGCTGTATCCATTCCCTCAGCTCCAGTGCTTTGCTGCTGTGTTAATCAGGCTGCACTTGAGCACCCCCTGAAACAGCCCCTCCACAGCAGAGCACACCCTCTGGAATGAGAGCAGGCGGAAGCCATCCCCGGGGGAGTGCAGATGTCTGCAGACCTCCTCGGGGAGCGAAGAAGCCTTGAAGGGAATGCTGATGGCTAGTGCCTACTCCACCCCCTTGAGGCGAAAAGGCGCACCAGGACCCACACCTTGCCTTTGGTGGACTTGGGCTCGTACCGCAGGCTGCAGCAGTACTTCTCTGCCTCCTGGCACACCCTCTGAAAGCTCCTCTGGCTGCGCTCCGTTAGGTTGACCGCCACATTGTGGCTCAGCTCGAAGGGGTCCAGCACATTGAAGGGGCCAAGCTTAGGGTCTGAAGTCCTCTCCTGCTCCATTGCCTCCCATTCCCGCTTTACCTTGTCTCGGCTAAGAAAGCTGGTGACGGGGAGTGAACAGCCCTCCCTGATGGCGCTGACAGAGCTGGCAAAGACAAACTGGGCATAGAAGGAGAAGTTCGACAGTAGGGAACCTACAGAGAAAAACAAAGGAAAGCTTCAAGGTATTGATCAGCCCAAAATTAATAAATGATGTGAAAACAACTGAGGGTGTTATACCGAAGATGTACTTAGAGACAGTTAGGTACGATGAGGACAGATTTAATTGATAATCTGTAAATAACACATCCAACTTCACCATTCCCTAACTGGTATAAAAACAGATTTAATATTGTACCTGCCAATACCACGAAGGTATTTTAATTACTTTTATGAAGAGTGCCTTACTTTTCCTTCTTTGTTTTTCTCTAAACCAAATAGCACCTTCAATTCTACTACTGATATCCTGACTTTCTCTCGTAACGCTGCCCATCCTTTTCTTCTGCATGGTTGGATGTATTTTCCATGCAATTTTTGGTGTAAATTGCCCAGATCCTGGGTGTTCTTGCTGGAGGGCACAGCAATGGGCTTACTGGGGAAGGTGCAGTTCCAGTCTTCAATAACATACTCTTCCTCCTTGCCTTAGAGGAGCAGAGAAGTACAGTGAAAAAAACACATCAAGACAAATAATCATTCAATTCACTAGGCACAAAACTATACACATCCTCAGGTTAAACCTATGTTCTGCCTTATAGGCGACTGCATGGGTTAATATAGGGTACAACATGGACTACAGAAATACTAGTCCTGACAGTAATATAAGTCCTGTACATGCTGAATAGAAATGTCTTGAGAGGAGATGTGTTATCAGCATGCATGTGATATTTGTGTTGAGCTTGAAAGCGGTGCAGACAGGAAGAAGTACCTGTGTGGGGAGAACAGGAGGGTCACACTTCTGCAGATAGATCACCAGCAGGGTCAAAGCACAGTTATTCAGCAAGGGTCCCGCACCACTGTGATGACCTATGGGAGAAGCAGTATAGAGAGAGAACCGTCATTCCAAGCATGTGACACCGTATCGTCTGTTGACAAAAGGTTAAAGAAAGGCAGCAAGGTTCTGCTGCCCCCTACTGAATACAGTTCAAAATGGTATGAAATCTAAGACCTTAGTCTCTCATACAGGATGCTGTGAAGATCACTCACCAGCCAGCTGCTTCTGTTTGGCTCAGTAGCGGGGATGGTGTCTAGCCCTGAGCACAGCTGCAGAAAACGGGTGCTCCTCACCGCCAGTCTGATGGGTGGAGGAATAGAGAGCAGGAGGGTCAGTTGGTGGTGACCCATGTTTGTGTTCATACCAGAAATACTAAGAGTTGGCCTTCCGGGTGGTGCTGTGGTCTAAGGCACTGCATCGCAGTGCTAGCTGTGCCATCAGAGACTCTGGGATCGAGTCCAGGCTCACAGAGGTCCATGGGTCGACGCACAATTGGCCTAGCGTCGTTTGGGTTAGGGAGGGTTTGGCCGG
This sequence comes from Oncorhynchus tshawytscha, assembly GCF_018296145.1. NCBI lineage: Eukaryota > Metazoa > Chordata > Actinopteri > Salmoniformes > Salmonidae > Oncorhynchus > Oncorhynchus tshawytscha. The sequence continues at coordinate 5,623,003 of NC_056453.1, forward strand.
TAGGGATATCCTTGTCTCATCGCGCACTAGCGACTCCTGTGGCAGGCTGGGCGCAGTGCACGCTAACCAGGTGCACAGTGTTTTCTCCGACACATTGGCGCGGCTGGCTTCTGGGTTAAATGCCCGCTGTGTTAAGAAGCAGTGCAGCTTGGTTGGGTTGTGTTTCGGAGGACGCATGACTTTCGACCTTCCTCTCTCCCGAGCCCGTATGGGAGTTGAAGCGATGAGACAAGATAGTAACTACTAACAATTTGATACCACGAAATTGGGGAGAAAAAGGGGGTAAAATTAAAAAATAAATACTAAGAGTTGTTGTTGTCTGGCTTTTCTGGTTATTATCAAGTTAGGATGTAGGGCTAGGGGTCAGTCTGGGTCTGGGCCATACACAGTACAGTAGGCATAGAGATACAGTTGAAGTCAGAAATTTACATACACTTAGGTTGGAGTCATTAAAACTAGTTTTTCAACCACTTTCAACCACAAATTTCTTGTTAACTTCTGAGAGGAAATCCAAACAGGAAGTGAGAAATCTGAGGTTGGTCGATTTTCAACCCAGCCCCTATTGAATTCACAGTGGGATATTCTGCACTTCCTATGGCTTCCACTAGATGTCAACCGTCTTTAGAAACTTGAATGGGGATTCTACTGCGTTGTGGGGCTGAATAAGAGCTGAATGAGTCAGATTACTGGCAGAGAGCCAGGCGAAATTCACATGATAGCGACCTGCGTTCCAATGCTTTTCTACACACAAAGGAATTCTCCGGTTGGAAATTTATTGAAGATTCATGATAACAACACCCTAAAAGATTGATTCTATACTTACTTTGACAAGTTTCTTCAACCTGTAATATAACTTTTTGAAGTTTTCGTCCAACGTTCGGATGGACCAGCACGAGCATTTGTATTTGTATACCTAAACCCTAACAAAAGTAGCTACTTGGACATAAATATTGGACATTATCGAACAAATCAAGCATTTATTGTGGAACTAGGATTCCTGGGAGTGCATTCTGATGAAGATCATCAAAGGTAAGGGAATATTTATAATGTGGTTTCTGTTGACTCCAACATGGTGGATCATTTTTTCTTTTTTCTGAGTGCTGTCTCAGATTATTGCATGGTTTGCTTTTTCCGTAAAGTTTTTTTGAAATCTGACACATCGGTTGCATTAAGGAGAGGTATATCTGTAATTCCATGTGTATAACTTGTATTTTCATCTACATTTATGATGAGTATTTCTGTAAAATGATGTGGCTCTCTGCAATATCACCTGATGTTTTTGGAACTAGTGAACGTAACGCACCAATGTAAACTCAGATTTTTTAATAGAAATATGAACTTTATCAAACAAATCCTACATGTATTTTGTAACATGAAGTCCTATGAGTGTCATCTGATGAAGATCATCAAAGGTTAGGGATTAATATTATCTCTATTTGTGCTTTTTGTGACTCCTCTCTTTGTCTGGAAAAATTGCTTTTTTTTTTAGTTGGTGGTCACCTAACATAATCTTTTGTGGTGCTTTTGCTGTAAAGCCTATTTGAAACGCCTGAAACGCCTGAAGGTACCACGTTCATCTGTACAAACAATAGTAAGCAAGTATAAACACCATAGGACCACGCAGTCGTCATACCGCTCAGGAAGGAGACGCGTTCTGTCTCTACTACAAACAATAATGATACATTTTAATATGGCGGACGCCTTTTAGGACACTCAACATCACATGTCATTTACTTGACATTTTACATTACATTGCAGGTCTACATAAAATGAAGTGTGATACATAGTCATAAAATGAAGTGAATCAATCAACAGCAATATAAATGATAAACAATCTAAAAGGACGAGACAAAATAGGACAGATGAAAAGAGGGAGGGTTTGGGAAGAGGATACAAACCTGGTTTAGGGTAAGTGTTTGGTTTAAGGTGGTCGGCTACCCGGTTTGGTGTAGTTGATCTCATGTGGATTCTGGCACCAGAGTTCAGAACCAGTTGGAGTCTATTGATGAGGTTGGTGGGGATCTGGTGTGGAGTGTTACTATAGTCTAACCAGGAAGTAACCAAGAAATCTGGTGAGGAGTGTGACAGTAGTCTAGTCAGGAAGTAATCAAGGCATCTGGTGAGGAGTGTTACTGTAGTCTAATCAGGAAGTAACCAATGCGTCTGGTGAGGAGTGTTACTGTAGTCTAATCAGGAAGTAACCAAGGCATCTGGTAGAGTGTTACTGTAGTCTAATCAGGAAGTAACCAATGCGTCTGGTGAGGAGAGTTACTGTAGTCTAATCAGGAAGTAACCAAGGCATCTGGTAGAGTGTTACTGTAGTCTAATCAGGAAGTAACCAAGGCATCTAGTGAGGAGAGTGACAGTAGTCTAGTCAGGAAGTAACCAAGGCATCTGGTAGTGTTACAGTAGTCTAGTCAGGAAGTAACCAGGGCACCTGGTAGTGTTACAGTAGTCAGTAAGTAACCAAGGCACCTGGTAGTGTTACAGTAGTCTAGTCAGTAAATAACCAAGGCATCTGGTGAGGAGAGTTACTCTAGTCAGGAAGTAACCAAGGCATCTGGTGAGGAGAGTGACAGTTGTCTAGTCAGGAAGTAACCAAGGCATCTGGTGAGGAGAGTTACTGTAGTCTAATCAGGGAGTAACCAAGGCATCTGGTGAGGAGAGTGACAGTTGCTAGTCAGGAAGTAACCAAGGCATCTGGTAAAGAGTGTTACACTAGCCTAGTCAGGAAGTAACCAAGGCATCTGGTGAGGAGTGTTACTATAGTCTAGTCAGGAAGTAACCAAGGCATCTGGTGAGGAGTGTTACTGTAGTCTAATCAGGAAGTAACCAAGGCATCTGGTAGACTGTTACTGTAGTCTAATCAGGAAGTAACCAAGGTATCTGGTGAGGAGAGTGACAGTAGTCTAGTCAGGAAGTAACCAAGGCATCTGGTGAGGAGATTGACAGTAGTCTAATCAGTAAGTAACCAAGGCATCTGGTGAGGAGAGTTACTCTAGTCAGGAAGTAACCAAGGCATCTGGTGAGGAGTGTCACAGTAGTCTAATCAAGAAGTAACCAAGGCATTAGGTAGAGTGTTACTGTAGTCTAATCAGGAAGTAACCAAGGCATCTGGTGAGGAGTGTTACTGTAGTCTAATCAGGAAGTAACCAAGGCATCTGGTGAGGAGTGTTACAGTAGTCTAATCAGTAAGTAACCAAGGCATCTGGTAGAGTGTTACTGTAGTCTAATCAGTAAGTAACCAAGGCATCTGGTGAGGAGAGTTACTCTAGTCAGGAAATAACCAAGGCATCTGGTGAGGAATTTTACTGTAGTCTAATCAGGAAGTAACCAAGGCATCTGGTAGACTGTTACTGTAGTCTAATCAGGAAGTAACCAAGGCATCTGGTGAGGAGAGTGACAGTAGTCTAGTCAGGAAGTAACCAAGGCATCTGGTGAGGAGAGTGTGACAGTAGTCTACTCAGGAAGTAACCAAGGCATCTGGTAGAGTGTTACTGTAGTCTAATCAGGGAGTAACCAAGGCATCTGGTGAGGAGAGTTACTCTAGTCAGGAAGTAACCAAGGCATCTGGTGAGGAGTGTCACAGTAGTCTAATCAGGAAGTAACCAAGGCTTCTGGTAGACTGTTACTGTAGTCTAATCAGGAAGTAACCAAGGCATCTGGTGAGGAGAGTTACTGTAGTCTAATCAGGAAGTAACCAAGGCATCTGAGGACAGTGTTACACTAGTCTAGTCAGGGAGTAACCAAGGCATCTGGTAGAGTGTTACTGTAGTCAGGAAGTAACCAAGGCATCTGGTGAGGAGAGTTACTCTAGTCAGTAAGTAACCAGGGCACCTGGTAGTGTTACAGTAGTCTAGTCAGTAAGTAACCAGGGCACCTGGTAGTGTTACAGTAGTCTAGTCAGTAAGTAACCAGGGCACCTGGTAGTGTTACAGTAGTCTAGTCAGTTAGTAACCAAGGCATCTGATGAGGAGAGTTACACTAGTCCAGTCAGGAAGTAACCAAGGCATCTGGTGAGGAGTGTTACTATAGTCTAGTCAGGAAGTAACCAAGGCATCTGGTGAGGAGAGTTACTCAAGTCAGGAAGTAACCAAGGCATCTGGTGAGGGGTGTCACAGTAGTCTAATCAGGAAGTAACCAAGGCATCTGGTAGACTGTTACTGTAGTCTAATCAGGAAGTAACCAAGGTATCTGGTGAGGAGAGTGACAGTAGTCTAGTCAGGAAGTAACCAAGGCATCTGGTGAGGAGATTGACAGTAGTCTAATCAGTAAGTAACCAAGGCATCTGGTGAGGAGAGTTACTCTAGTCAGGAAGTAACCAAGGCATCTGGTGAGGAGTGTCACAGTAGTCTAATCAAGAAGTAACCAAGGCATTAGGTAGAGTGTTACTGTAGTCTAATCAGGAAGTAACCAAGGCATCTGGTGAGGAGTGTTACTGTAGTCTAATCAGGAAGTAACCAAGGCATCTGGTGAGGAGTGTTACAGTAGTCTAATCAGTAAGTAACCAAGGCATCTGGTAGAGTGTTACTGTAGTCTAATCAGTAAGTAACCAAGGCATCTGGTGAGGAGAGTTACTCTAGTCAGGAAATAACCAAGGCATCTGGTGAGGAATTTTACTGTAGTCTAATCAGGAAGTAACCAAGGCATCTGGTAGACTGTTCTGTAGTCTAATCAGGAAGTAACCAAGGCATCTGGTGAGGAGAGTGACAGTAGTCTAGTCAGGAAGTAACCAAGGCATCTGGTGAGGAGAGTGTGACAGTAGTCTACTCAGGAAGTAACCAAGGCATCTGGTAGAGTGTTACTGTAGTCTAATCAGGGAGTAACCAAGGCATCTGGTGAGGAGAGTTACTCTAGTCAGGAAGTAACCAAGGCATCTGGTGAGGAGTGTCACAGTAGTCTAATCAGGAAGTAACCAAGGCTTCTGGTAGACTGTTACTGTAGTCTAATCAGGAAGTAACCAAGGCATCTGGTGAGGAGAGTTACTGTAGTCAGTAAGTAACCAGGGCACCTGGTAGTGTTACAGTAGTCTAGTCAGTAAGTAACCAGGGCACCTGGTAGTGTTACAGTAGTCTAGTCAGTAAGTAACCAGGGCACCTGGTAGTGTTACAGTAGTCTAGTCAGTTAGTAACCAAGGCATCTGATGAGGAGAGTTACACTAGTCCAGTCAGGAAGTAACCAAGGCATCTGGTGAGGAGTGTTACTATAGTCTAGTCAGGAAGTAACCAAGGCATCTGGTGAGGAGAGTTACTCAAGTCAGGAAGTAACCAAGGCATCTGGTGAGGGGTGTCACAGTAGTCTAATCAGGAAGTAACCAAGGCTTCTGGTAGACTGTTACTGTAGTCTAATCAGGAAGTAACCAAGGCATCTGGTGAGGAGAGTTACTGTAGTCTAATCAGGAAGTAACCAAGGCATCTGGTGAGGACAGTGTTACACTAGTCTAGTCAGGGAGTAACCAAGGCATCTGGTGAGGAGAGTGACAGCAGTCTAGTCAGGAAGTAACCAAGGCATCTGGTGAGGTGTGTTGCCGTAGTCTAATCAGGAAGTAACCAAGGCATCTGGTGAGGAGTGTTACAGTAGTCTAATCAGGAAGTAACCAAGGCATCTGGTGAGGAGTGTTACAGTAGTCTAATCAGGAAGTAACCAAGGCATCTGGTGAGGAGTGTTACTGTAGTCTAATCAGGAAGTAACCAAGGCATCTGGTAGAGTGTTACTGTAGTCAGGAAGTAACCAAGGCATCTGGTGAGGAGAGTTACTCTAGTCAGTAAGTAACCAGGGCACCTGGTAGTGTTACAGTAGTCTAGTCAGTAAGTAACCAGCGCACCTGGTAGTGTTACAGTAGTCTAGTCAGTAAGTAAGTAACCAGGGCACCTGGTAGTGTTACAGTAGTCTAGTCAGTAAGTAACCAGGGCACCTGGTAGTGTTACAGTAGTCTAGTCAGTAAGTAACCAAGGCACCTGGTAGTGTTACAGTAGTCTAGTCAGTAAGTAACCAGGGCACCTGGTAGTGTTACAGTAGTCTAGTCAGTAAGTAACCAGGGCACCTGGTAGTGTTACAGTAGTCTAGTCAGTAAGTAACCAGGGCACCTGGTAGTGTTACAGTAGTCTAGTCAGTAAGTAACCAGGGCACCTGGTAGTGTTACAGTAGTCTAGTCAGTAAGTAACCAAGGCACCTGGTAGTCTTACAGTAGTCTAGTCAGTAAGTAACCAAGGCACCTGGTAGTCTTACAGTAGTCTAGTCAGTAAGTAACCAGGGCACCTGGTAGTCTTACAGTAGTCTAGTCAGTAAGTAACCAGGGCACCTGGTAGTGTTACAGTAGTCTAGTCAGTAAGTAAGTAACCAGGGCACCTGGTAGTGTTACAGTAGTCTAGTCAGTAAGTAACCAGGGCACCTGGTAGTGTTACAGTAGTCTAGTCAGTTAGTAACCAAGGCATCTGGTGAGGAGAGTTACACTAGTCCAGTCAGGAAGTAACCAAGGCATCTGGTGAGGAGAGTGACAGTTGTCTAATCAGTAAGTAACCAAGGCATCTGGTAGAGTGTAACTGTAGTCTAATCAGGAAGTAACCAATGCGTCTGGTGAGGAGTGTTACTGTAGTCTAATCAGGAAGTAACCAAGGCATCTGGTGAGGAGACTGACAGTAGTCTAGTCAGGAAGTAACCAAGGCATCTGGTGAGGAGTGTCACAGTAGTCTAATCAGGAAGTAACCAATGCATCTGGTGAGGAGTGTTACTGTAGTCTAATCAGGAAGTAACCAAGGCATCTGGTGAGGAGACTGACAGTAGTCTAGTCAGGAAGTAACCAAGGCATCTGGTGAGGAGTGTCACAGTAGTCTAATCAGGAAGTAACCAAGGCATCTGGTGAGGAGTGTTACTGTAGTCTAATCAGGAAGTAACCAAGGCATCTGGTAGACAGTTACTGTAGTCTAATCAGGAAGTAACCAAGGCATCTGGAGAGGACAGTGTTACACTAGTCTAGTCAGGGAGTAACCAAGGCATCTGGTAGAGTGTAACTGTAGTCTAATCAGCTAGTAACTAAGGCATCTGGTGAGGAGTGTTACTGTAGTCTAATCAGGAAGTAACCAAGGCATCTGGTAGAGTGTTACTGTAGTCTAATCTGAAGTAACCAAGGCATCTGGTGAGGAGAGTGTGACAGTAGTCTAAATCAGGAAGTAACCAAGGCATCTGGTGAGGAGAATGGCAGCTGTCTAATCAGGAAGTAACCAAGGCATCTGGTAGAGTGTTACTGTAGTCTAGTCAGGAAGTAACCAAGGCATCTGGTGAGGAGAGTGACAGTAGTCTAATCAGTAAGTAACCAAGGCATCTGGTGAGGAGAGTTACTGTAGTCTAATCAGGGAGTAACCAAGGCATCTGGTGAGGAGAGTGACAGTTGTCTAGTCAGGAAGTAACCAAGGCATCTGGTAAAGAGTGTTACACTAGCCTAGTCAGGAAGTAACCAAGGCATCTGGTGAGGAGAGTGTGACAGTAGTCTACTCAGGAAGTAACCAAGGCATCTGGTGAGGAGTGTTACTATAGTCTAGTCAGGAAGTAACCAAGGCATCTGGTGAGGAGAGTGTGACAGTAGTCTACTCAGGAAGTAACCAAGGCATCTGGTGAGGAGAGTTACTCTAGTCAGGAAGTAACCAAGGCATCTGGTGAGGAGTGTCACAGTAGTCTAATCAGGAAGTAACCAAGGCATCTGGTAGAGTGTTACTGTAGTCTAATCAGGAAGTAACCAAGGCATCTGGTGAGGAGTGTTACTGTAGTCTAATCAGGAAGTAACCAAGGCATCTGGTAGACTGTTACTGTAGTCTAATCAGGAAGTAACCAAGGCATCTGGTGAGGAGAGTGACAGTAGTCTAGTCAGGAAGTAACCAAGGCATCTGGTGAGGAGAGTGACAGTTGTCTAGTCAGGAAGTAACCAAGGCATCTGGTAAAGAGTGTTACACTAGCCTAGTCAGGAAGTAACCAAGGCATCTGGTGAGGAGTGTTACTATAGTCTAGTCAGGAAGTAACCAAGGCATCTGGTGAGGAGTGTTACAGTAGTCTAATCAGGAAGTAACCAAGGCATCTGGTAGTGTTCTGTAGTCTAGTCAAGAAGTAACCAAGGCATCTGGTGAGGAGAATGACAGTTGTCTAATCAGGAAGTAACCAAGGCATCTGGTAAAGAGTGTTAGACTAGTCTAGTCAGGAAGTAACCAAGGCATCTGGTGAGGAGTGTTACAGTAGTCTAATCAGGAAGTAACCAAGGCATCTGGTAGAGTGTTCTGTAGTCTAGTCAAGAAGTAACCAAGGCATCTGGTGAGGAGTGTTACTATAGTCTAGTCAGGAAGTAACCAAGGCATCTGGTGAGGAGAGTGTGACAGTATTCTAATCAGGAAGTAACCAAGGCATCTGGTAGAGTGTTCTGTAGTCTAGTCAAGAAGTAACCAAGGCATCTGGTGAGGAGTGTTACTATAGTCTAGTCAGGAAGTAACCAAGGCATCTGGTGAGGAGAGTGTGACAGTAGTCTAATCAGGAAGTAACCAAGGCATCTGGTGAGGAGAATGACAGTTGTCTAATCAGGAAGTAACCAAGGCATCTGGTGAGTGTTACTATAGTCTAGTCAGGAAGTAACCAAAGCATCTGGTGAGGAGTGTTACTATAGTCTAGTCAGGAAGTAACCAAGGCATCTGGTGAGGAGAGTGTGACAGTAGTCTACTCAGGAAGTAACCAAGGCATCTGGTGAGGAGAGTTACTCTAGTCAGGAAGTAACCAAGGCATCTGGTAGAGTGTTACTGTAGTCTAATCAGGAAGTAACCAAGGCATCTGGTGAGGAGTGTTACTGTAGTCTAATCAGGAAGTAACCAAGGCATCTGGTAGACTGTTACTGTACTCTAATCAGGAAGTAACCAAGGCATCTGGTGAGGAGAGTGACAGTTGTCTAGTCAGGAAGTAACCAAAGCATCTGGTGAGGAGTGTTACTATAGTCTAGTCAGGAAGTAACCAAGGCATCTGGTGAGGAGAGTGTGACAGTAGTCTACTCAGGAAGTAACCAAGGCATCTGGTGAGGAGAATGACAGTTGTCTAATCAGGAAGTAACCAAGGCATCTGGTGAGGAGTGTTACTATAGTCTAGTCAGGAAGTAACCAAAGCATCTGGTGAGGAGTGTTACTATAGTCTAGTCAGGAAGTAACCAAGGCATCTGGTGAGGAGAGTGTGACAGTAGTCTACTCAGGAAGTAACCAAGGCATCTGGTGAGGAGAGTTACTCTAGTCAGGAAGTAACCAAGGCATCTGGTAGAGTGTTACTGTAGTCTAATCAGGAAGTAACCAAGGCATCTGGTGAGGAGTGTTACTGTAGTCTAATCAGGAAGTAACCAAGGCATCTGGTAGACTGTTACTGTAGTCTAATCAGGAAGTAACCAAGGCATCTGGTGAGGAGAGTGACAGTAGTCTAGTCAGGAAGTAACCAAGGCATCTGGTAGACTGTTACTGTAGTCTAATCAGGAAGTAACCAAGGCATCTGGTGAGGAGAGTGACAGTTGTCTAGTCAGGAAGTAACCAAAGCATCTGGTGAGGAGTGTTACTATAGTCTAGTCAGGAAGTAACCAAGGCATCTGGTGAGGAGAGTGTGACAGTAGTCTACTCAGGAAGTAACCAAGGCATGGATGAGGGTTTCGCTGCTGGAGTGTGACAGTGAGGAGCCTGGAGTTTTTGCTCTCCGGGTGATGGTTTTTATGTGGGGTTCGAAACAGAGGGAACTATCCAGGGAAACACCGGGGCTTTTGACTTCTGATTACAGCGGGACAGGGAAATGCTTGGAGAGAGTGGATTTAGAGCCGATGAGCATGACCTCTGTCTTGTTGATGTTGAGTTTGAGGTTCATGCTCATCCAGCTCATCTGGATGTCCTGAAGGCAGCTGATGAGGGAGGGGTGGTGGCTTTGGTGGAGAGGTAGAGCTGGATGTCCTGAAGGCAGCTGATGAGAGAGGGGAGTGGTGGGTTTGGTGGAGAGACAGAGCTGGGTGTGATCAGCATAGCAGTGAACTTCATGATGTTGCCTGATCTCGCCCAGGGGTAGTAGAAATATGGATTCTTCTGACAATTAGCATTCTTGGTTGAGGAAGGTTTTTGCACATTAATGAGTGATTTACAGGAATGAGGTCCATGGTTTGAATCATAAGTGAAATGTATTCAGAAATCTATATAAAACAATGCGTTTCACTACAAATCACGTATCAATCCATAATCACTCAGCAGTTGTGAGATTTATTTAGTCACACTGCATCAAGCTGCCCTCAAACGTATATAACTAGTACACAGTAATAAATGCAGTATCAACATTGTTCTGAAACATGTTGGCTGGAGTTGTTATCTAATAACCACTACCTCTAGACTGTAAGTACATAGCAGTTTTTATGGAAGTACAAAGTGATGCCATGAAAGCATTTTTATCCAGCCTGGCATTATCACACCTGAATTGACTGGCCAATGAATCACAAAGACGTTGATACAGCCAAATGCAATTAGTTGTATATGCGTGAGATTTCAAATAGACAGCGGATTTATATCTGCACCAATATATTTCAGCACCGGTATTAGTCACTTCTCTGTAATCAGCATTGGAGCGCTCCGCAATAATATCACACAATCTGGAGGTCATGTGCTTAGGGAGACGTGTCCAGGGAGAAGGAGAGCTGATCCTGGATGGAGGTCATATGTTTAGGGAGGTGTGCTAAGGGAGAAGGGGAGCTGATCCTGGATGGAGGTCATGTGTTTAGGGAAACGTTCCCAGGGAGAAGGAGAGCTGATCCTGGATGGAGGTCATATGTTTAGGCAGACGTGCCCAGGGAGAAGGAGAGCTGATCCTGGCTTGGAGGTCATATGTTTAGGCAGACGTGCCCAGGGAGAAGGAGAGCTGATCCTGGATGGAGGTCATATGTTTAGGCAGACGTGCCCAGGGAGAAGGAGAGCTGATCCTGGATGGAGGTCATGTGTTTAGGGAGACGTGTCCAGGGAGAAGGAGAGCTGATCCTGGATGGAGGTCATATGTTTAGGGAGACGTGACCAGGGAGAAGGAGAGCTGATCCTGGATGGAGGTCATATGTTTAGGGAGACGTGCCCAGGGAGAAGGAGAGCTGATCCTGGATGGAGGTCATATGTTTAGGGAGATGTGCCCAGGGAGAAGGAGAGCTGATCCTGGATGGAGGTCATATGTTTAGGGAGACGTGCCCAGGGAGAAGGAGAGCTGATCCTGGCTTGGAGGTCATACTTACGTTTCAACTACCCGACTGCCGTTGCTGGACGTCTCTTGTCCTCTCAATGCAGGCCAGCCTTTACAAATAATGAGAATCCTCTGTCCACTGGAGAAACACCAGGTACACCCGGGCGCACTCAGTTAGGTGACCCATGTCACACCAATAAAACTTGGGTATTCCGTAATGTTTTTATTAGAGAATAATTTAAGTGATTTGTTTTATTACATAAATCAATTTGTTTTCCAACATATTTAGAAAGAGGTTAAGCTACGCATGACTAAGTCTCTTAAATGGCATATATTATCATATATTATTAGATCATATTATATGTGGACTATAATATCTTTATAATATTAATACAGACATGGGTCACGTGCGTTATTGTATGTTTGTAACCTACTGCATCGGCCTGTAGGGAATGTAGGGGTTCAGTCCATTGTTAGGGGAGTGCAGTGAGCAGGTGGGAATGTAGGGGTGCAGAAGATCAATAAGGTATGAGGGTGCCAGTCCATTGTTAGGGGAGTGCAGGGAGCAGGTGGAATCTAGGGGTTCAGAAGGTCAATAAGGTATGAGGGTGCCAGTCCATTGTTAGGGAGTGCAGTGAGCAGGTGGGAATGTAGGGGTGCAGAAGGTCAATAAGGTATGAGGGTGCCAGTCCATTGTTAGGGAGTGCAGTGAGCAGGTGGAATGTAGGGGTGCAGAAGGTCAATAAGGTATGAGGGTGCCAGTCCATTGTTAGGGGAGTGCAGTGAGCAGGTGGGAATGTAGGGGTGCAGAAGGTCAATGAGGTTTGAGGGTGCCAGTCCATTGTTAGGGGAGTGCAGTGAGTAGTTTGAAGGTGATCCTATATTGTTCTAGTAAGCCAATAGCTCTTTCACCACAAAAATGTCCTCTGTTATAGTTGACATCAGTATACAATATTGTCATCTCAGGTGACCTGACAACCCTCAGTGGCAGGTGAGGGAGTTTAGGTGAGATGGAGAGGAGGAAGTTCCAGAAGATGGCTGAGGAGCTCTGGGCGTCCAGGGATGAAGGACAGATGGCTGAAGACGTTAGGGCAAGAAGAGTTGATGACCACATAAAGTCATTTAAAGCCCAGGTCAGAGTAGGATGGCAGCCTAACACTACATTTTAGCCCACACTCTTTGTAGTTTAAGTGTTTCATAGGTAGTTTATTGCATTTATTAGGTGTTACTTAAGTTTGATTTCAGCAACCCTCCAGTCATTTGAACCAGTGACCTTGCAGATGTTGGCTTTTACATATCAGGGACTAATTAGCAGCTTTTAACTGCGAGCTTAATTTTTTGTTTTAGAAATATATAGATATTTTTTATTTAACCTGTTTTTAACTAGGCAAGTCCGTTAAGAACAAATTATTATTTTCAATGACTGCCTAACCCATGCTGGGCCAATTGTGCACCACCCTATGGGACTCCCAGTCACGGCCGGATGTGATACAGCCTGGATTACAACGTGTTAGTGTTTCAGAACCCCACATAGGGTCAAATAAGAAGTATGAGAGAAGAGGTTAATATAGGTTCAGAGATGACTTTTTTTGACAGAAAACATATGTTTTCAGTGTAAAAAGTGTACAATTGACTAGTTCTTATAAATAAATTGAATGTTTGGTCCCTCCTTGTGTAGTTTAATAAATGTTCTTATTAAGTTGTCCAATTTGGGGGTGGAAGCTGTTGTCCTCATCTTGAAGAGAAATAGAGACCAAAAGGAGGTGCAGCATCTGGCCCCTGGTGGAGCGTAACAGGTTGTCATGCCAACTGGAGTTTGGTCTTTTCTTTGCAGGTAAAGTACCAATGAAAAACAGATTGAAAGCCAGACAATGTGGTTGCTGTGGTGTTTTCCTAGGCATATTTACCATAAATACCTATAATAGTAATAATTAGGTGGGTGCTTATGCTTGTCCTATTTTGTGTCATTCTGCACCATGTTATTTTAATTGTTCATAGGTGTAAACACACAGGCTGTTAAAGACGTCTTCAATTCTACATGTAGTATGTTTGTTTAAAGGGATTTCCTTTCTCACAATAGCAAACAACAGATACATTTGGTCACTCCAATAGATTACAGATACATTTGGTCACTCCAATAGATTACAGATACATTTACATTTGGTCACTCCAATAGATTACAGATACATTTACATTTGGTCACTTCGATAGATTACAGATACATTTGGTCACTCCGATAGATTACAGATACATTTGGTCACTCCAATAGATTACAGATACATTTGGTCACTCCAATAGATTACAGATACATTTGGTCACTCCAATAGATTACAGATACATTTGGTCACTCCGATAGATTACAGATACATTTGGTCACTCCGATAGATTACAGATACATTTGGTCACTTCGATAGATTACAGATACATTTGGTCACTTCGATAGATTACAGATACATTTGGTCACTCCAATAGATTACAGATACATTTGGTCACTTCAATTGATTAGACTAAATGTAATTGTATTGTTTAGTGTTACCAGTAATGTTGTATGTAACATTTGATGTTTGATATATACAGTATGTATGTTATCCATGGCAAGCTCTGTGTCTTCCATGTTAGATGAATGTGGTGGAAAAGGTTGGTTCCCCTATGTTAGAGGAAATTATAGTTTAGATGATTAATTATGTATACATTATTGATTAGAACCATTTATTCTAATACTATTATGTTATGGTATGAAAAGTAAAAGTTATTGGTTAAGCTGTTACTGAAAATGTAAGCAGAACGAATTAATTGTCTGGGCCTCCTGGGAAGTTAACGGAGGAGCGAGGCTATGGCTTGTCAGACAGATAAGAAATGTCTGGGAGACGTTCCAGGCCTAATGAACAATGGGCTCTTGTGAGAATCGGAGAGAGGGGGGATAAACTGATGATGTCATGTTCAGTTTATAACCTGTGGAAAAATGTGTATGCTTCAGTACTCTCTTGAAATAAACGCTGTTACTTTTGGCTTTTAAGACGGGTCTCAATCTATTTCATGCATAATTAATGAACTTACAACTCATTAATGAATTAGAATGAGTGAGAATCTGGTTTTGGCTACAAAACATACAGGAATTTAGAAATTCCACTAACACCCTACCACTCTTTTGAGGAGGGGGCCGTCGTCATTGGAAGTCTGGGGCCTGAGTTCACCATCAAGAGACCGTCATCTTTTGGAACGAAGCAGCTGGAAAACCTATTGGCAAAGGCAGGGGACTTCAAATGTGAAATTAGTAGGAGTACATGAGTTATTTCTTTGTCTCATTCTATTATTGTTACATTTTCAGGTCCTGTAGTTTCTGGGTCAGTGGGTCTGCCTGTTTTGCCTGGGCCTCCAGGTCCTGTAGTTTCTGGGTCAGTGGGTCTGCCTGTCTTGCCTGGGCCTCCAGGTCCTGTAGTTGCTGGGTCTGCCTGTCTTGCCTGGGCCTCCAGGTCCTGTAGTTTCTGGGTCAGTGGGTCTGCCTGTTTTGCCTGGGCCTCCAGGTCCTGTAGCTTCTGGGTCAGTGGGTCTGCATGTCTTGCCTGGAGCCCCTGGGCCTCCAGGTCCTGTAGTTTCTGGTTCAGTGGGTCTTCCTGTCTTGCCTGGACCCCCTGGGCCTCCATGTCTTGTAGTTTCTTGGTCAGTGGGTCTGCCTGTTTTGCCTGGGCCTCCAGGTCCTGTAGTTTCTGGTTCAGTGGGTCTTCCTGTCTTGCCTGGACCCCCTGGGCCTCCAGGTCCTGCAGTTGCTGGGTCAGTGGGTCTGCCTGTCTTGCCTGAGCCTCCAGGTCCTGTAGTTGCTGGGTCAGTGGGTCTGCCTGTCTTGCCTGGGCCTCCAGGTCCTGTAGTTGCTGGGTCAGTGGGTCTGCCTGTCTTGCCTGGACCCCCTGGGCCTCCAGGTCCTGTAGTTGCTGGGTCAGTGGGTCTGTCTGTCTTGCCTGGGCCTCCAGGTCCTGTAGTTGCTGGGTCAGTGGGTCTGCCTGTCTTGCCTGGACCCCCTAGGCCTGCAGTTGCTGGGTCAGTGGGTCTGCCTGTCTTGCCTGGGCCTCCAGATCCTGCAGTTGCTGGGTCAGTGGGTCTGCCTGTCTTGCCTGGGCCTCCAGGTCCTGTAGTTGCTGGGTCAGTGGGTCTGCCTGTCTTGCCTGGACCCCCTGGGCCTCCAGGTCCTGCAGTAGTTGGGTTAGTGGGTCTGCCCGACTTGCCTGGGCCTCCAGGTCCTGTAGTTTCTGGGTCAGTGGGTCTGCCTGTCTTGCCTGGACCTCCAGGTCCTGTAGTTGCTGGGTCAGTGGGTCTGCCTGTCTTGCCTGGACCTCCAGGTCCTGTAGTTTCTGGGTCAGTGGGTCTGCCTGTCTTGCCTGGACCTCCAGGTCCTGTAGTTGCTGGGTCAGTGGGTCTGCCTGTCTTGCCTGGACCTCCAGGTCCTGTAGTTGCTGGGTCAGTGGGTCTGCCTGTCTTGCCTGGACCTCCAGGTCCTGTAGTTGCTGGGTCAGTGGGTCTGCCTGTCTTGCCTGGACCTCCAGGTCCTGTAGTTGCTGGGTCAGTGGGTCTGCCTGTCTTGCCTGGGCCTCCAGGTCCTGTAGTTGCTGGGTCAGTGGGTCTGCCTGTCTTGCCTGGACCCCCTGGGCCTCCAGGTCCTGTAGTTGCTGGGTCAGTGGGTCTGTCTGTCTTGCCTGGGCCTCCAGGTCCTGTAGTTGCTGGGTCAGTGGGTCTGCCTGTCTTGCCTGGACCCCCTAGGCCTGCAGTTGCTGGGTCAGTGGGTCTGCCTGTCTTGCCTGGGCCTCCAGATCCTGCAGTTGCTGGGTCAGTGGGTCTGCCTGTCTTGCCTGGGCCTCCAGATCCTGCAGTTGCTGGGTCAGTGGGTCTGCCTGTCTTGCCTGGGCCTCCAGGTCCTGTAGTTGCTGGGTCAGTGGGTCTGCCTGTCTTGCCTGGACCCCCTGGGCCTCCAGGTCCTGCAGTAGTTGGGTTAGTGGGTCTGCCCGACTTGCCTGGGCCTCCAGGTCCTGTAGTTTCTGGGTCAGTGGGTCTGCCTGTCTTGCCTGGACCTCCAGGTCCTGTAGTTGCTGGGTCAGTGGGTCTGCCTGTCTTGCCTGGACCTCCAGGTCCTGTAGTTTCTGGGTCAGTGGGTCTGCCTGTCTTGCCTGGACCTCCAGGTCCTGTAGTTGCTGGGTCAGTGGGTCTGCCTGTCTTGCCTGGACCCCCTGGGCCTCCAGGTCCTGCAGTAGTTGGGTTAGTGGGTCTGCCTGTCTTGCCTGGGCCTCCAGGTCCTGTAGTTTCTGGGTCAGTGGGTCTGCCTGTCTTGCCTGGACCTCCAGGTCCTGTAGTTGCTGGGTCAGTGGGTCTGCCTGTCTTGCCTGGGCCTCCAGGTCCTGTATTTAACTGCATGGCAGTACACGTTAGTATTTTTGTGCATTTCATAATAATATAATAAACAGGCAGACTTTTTTATTATAGTTCCAAACATGAGCATACATAAAACAAACGCACTCAAATAAACGGAACACAAAAGTAAAGCGCCTAAACTTACACCACATTACAAACAATTACACACGAAACATGATGGGAAACAGAGGGTTAAATACAAGTAGACAGAATAGGAAATGAAAACCAGGTGTGTATGAAGACGAGACAAATGGATATATGAAAAATGGACCGGCGATGGCTTGAAAGCCGGAGACGTCGAACGTCGCCCGAACAAGGAGAGGAGCCGGCTTCGGTGGAAGTCGTGACAGTTATGAGTCCTAATACATACATTTGTGTTACACATAACCCCAGACCCCCTGGTGACATTGGACATCTCCCAACTTTATTAACATTTCAAATGGGAAGATTTGTACTATTTGTATTTTGGTCAGACAAGTTCTCTACCTTTTCACTTGCCTCCTTTTTTGCATGTATGTTTTCATCCTATTCATAGTATTGTTAATAAAGATAATACCATTTTTCAACAATCTGACCATTTTTTGTTGGCATAAGTATTCGTATTGCTCATACCAACTGAGCCATATGTTTAAAACTGTCAACTCTGTCATCCATGGGCCAGAGAATGGAATTTACTGTAAACGTTTCTTATAATCTTATAAATTCTGGAAGCAGTAGGCATAGCACACATGCATACTACCTTTACACTGGTCACTGTCCTTATTGTCAGTACTTAAAGGGCTGTGAAAACAATGTGAAAGTGTCACAATATATTTAGGGATGCAAAACCCAACTGGCGGGACGAATTTGGCCTGTGACTAGTTTTATTTGGCCCCTCAAGTTTTTTGAGCAACAAAATTATTATTATTATTATATAAACTCAGCAACAACAAAAAAAGTCCTCTCGCTGTCAACTGAGTTTATTTTCAGCATGCGTAAATATTTGTATGAACATAAGGTTCAACAACTGAGACATAAACTGAACAAGTTCCACAGAAATGGAATAATGTGTCCCTGAACATCAAAATCAAAGTAACAGTCAGTATCTGGTGTGGCCACCAGCTGCATTAAGTACTGCAGTGCATCTCCTCCTCATGGACTGCACCAGATTTGCCAGTTCTTGCAGTGAGATGTTACCCTACTCTTCTACCAAGGCACCTGCAAATTCCCTGACATTTCTGGGAGGAATGTCCCTAACCCTCACCCTCCGATCCAACAGGTCCCAGATGTGCTCAATGGGATTGAGATCCGGGCTCTTCGCTGGCCATGGCAGAACACTGACATTCCTGTCTTGCAGGAAATCACACACAGAACGAGCAGTATGGCTGGTGGCATTGTCATGCTGGAGGGTCATGTCAGGATGAGCCTGCAGGAAGGGTACCACATGAGGGAATCGGATGTCTTCCCTGTAACGCGCAGTGTTGAGATTGCCTGCAATGACAACAAACTCAGTCGGATGATGCTGTGACACACCGCCCCAGACCATGATGGACCCTACACCTCCAAATCGATCCCGCTCCAGAGTACAGGCCTCGATGTAACGCTCATTCCTTCGACGATAAACGCGATTCCGATCATCACCCCTGGTGAAACAAAACCATGACTCGTCAGTGAAGAGCACTTTTTGCCAATTCTGTTTGGTCCAGCTACAGTGAGTTTGTTCCCATAGGCGACATTGTTGCCAGTGATGTCTGGTGAGGACCTGCCTTACAACAGGCCTACAAGCCCTCAATCCAGCCTCTCTCAGCCTATTGCGGACAGTCTGAGCACTGATGGAGGGATTGTGCGTTCCTGGTGTAACTCAGGCAGTTGTTGTTGCCATCTGTTACCTGTCCCGCAGGTGTGATGCTCGGATGTACCGATCCTGCGCAGGTGGTGGTGTTACACGTAGTCTGCCACTGTGAGGACGATTAGCTGTCTGTCCTGTCTCCCTGTAGCGCTATCTTAGTTGTCTCACAGTACGGACATTGCAATTTATTGCCCTGGCCACATCTGCAGTCCTCATGTATCCTTGTAGCATGCCTAAGGCACGTTCACGCAGATGAGCAGGAACCTTGGGCATCTTTCTTTTGGTGTTTTTCAGAGTCAGTAGAAATGCCTCTTTAGTGTCCTAAGTTTCCATAACTGACCTTAATTGCCTACCATCTGTAAGCTGTTAGTGTCTTAACGACCGTTCCACAGGTGCTTGTTCATTAATTGTTTATGGGTCATTGAACAAACATGGGAAACAGTTTTAAACACGTTACAATGAAAATCTGAAGTTATTTGGATTTTTACGAATTATCTATGAAAGAAAGGGTCCTGAAAAGGGGACATTTCTTTTTTTGCTGAGTTTATTTTTCAGTCTCTCGGTTCCAGCTTTGATGCACATGTACTGACCTTGTCTTCTGGATGGTAGCGGGGTGAACAGGCAGTGGATCAGGTAGTTGTTGTCCTTGATGTTTATTTTGGCCTTCTTGTGACATCGGGTGCTATAGGTGTCCTGGAGGGCAGGTAGTTTGCCCCTGGTGATGTGTTGTGCAGACCGCACCACCCTCTGGAGAGCCCTGCGGTTATGTGCAGTGCAGTTGCCTTACCAGATGGTGATGCAGCCTGACAGGATGCCTTCAATTGTGCATCTGTAAAAGTTTGAGGGTTTTAGGTGACAAGCCAAATTTCTTCAGCCTTCCGATGTTGAAGAGGCGCTGTTCTACCTTTTTCACCATACGGTCTGTGTGGGTGGACCATTTCAGGTCTCTGTGACGTGTACGCCAAGGAACTTAACTTTCCTCCTTCTCCACTGCTGTCCCGTCGATGTGGATAGGGGGGTGCTCCCTCTGCTGTTTCCTGAAGTCCACGATAATCTCCTTTTTTTGACGTTGAGTATGAGGTTATTTTCCTGACACCACACTCTGAGTGCCCTCACCACCTCCCTATAGGCCGTTGCGTCGTTGTTGGTAATCCAGCCTACTGCTGTTGTGTCGTCTGCAAACTTGATGAGTGAGTTGGAGGCGTGCATGGCCATGCAGTCATGGGTGAACAGGGAGTACAGGAGGGGGCTGACCAAACACCCTTGTGTGGCCCCAGTGTTGAGGATCAGCGAAGTGGAGATGTTGTTTCCTACCTTTACCACCTGGGGGTGACCTGTCAGCAAGGTTTTACCCAGGGCCTCAAGCTTAATGATGAGCTTGGAGGGTACTATGGTGTTGAATGCTGAGCTATAGTCGATGAACAGCATTCTTAGATAGGTATTACTCTTGTCCAGGTGGGATAGGGCAGTGTGCAGTGTGATGGCGATTGCATCGTCTGTGGACCTATTGGGGCGGTACGCAAATTGAAGTGGGTCTAGTGTGACAGGTAAGGTGGAGGTGATATGATCCTTCACTAGTCTCTCAAAGCACTTCATGATGACAGAAGTGAGTGCTACAGAGTGATAGTCATTTAGTTCAGTTATCTTTGCGTTTTTCGGTACAGGAACAATAGTGGCCATCTTGAAGCAGGAGGGGACAACAGACTGGGATAGGGAGAGATTGAATATGTCCTAAACACACAAGCCAGCTGTTCTGCGCATGCTCTGAGGATGTGGCTAGAGATGCCGTCTGGAACGGCAGCCTTGCGATGGTTAACACGTTTAAATGTCTTACTCACATCGGCCACTGAGAGAGCTCACAGTCCTTGGTAGCGGGCCACGTCTGTGGCACTGTATTATCCTTAAAGCGGGCAAAGAAGTTGTTTAGTTTGTCTGGAAGCAAGACATCGGTGTCCTTGACGTGGCTGGTTTTCTTTTTGTAGTCCGTGATTGTCTGTGGACCCTGCCACATACTTCCTGTGTCTGAGCCGTTGAATTGCAATTCCATTTTGTCTCTATACTGACATTTCGCTTGGTTGATTGCCTTGCAGAGGGATTAACTACACTGTTTGTATTCGGCCACATTCACGGCTAAATGCGGTGGTTCGCACTTTCAGTTTTGCGCGAATGCCGCCATCTATCCACCATTTCTGGTAAGGGTAGATTTTAATAGTGACAGTGGGTACAACATCTATGTACTTCCTTATCAACTCACTCACCTAATCAGCGTATAAATCAATATTATTCTCTGAGGCTACCCGGAACAGTGGATTCCGATTGGTCAGACCAGCGTTGAATAGGTCTTGTCACGGGTACATCATGTTTGAGTTTCTGTAACAATGTCAGCCTATTTGTTACATACAATATTTAAAACAATCCAACGTTTTATACAAAAACGTAGCCGGGATTCAAACAGAAGAACAATGGAGCAACAAGAATCAATTAATCAGAAAATTCCAAAAGAATCCCAGCTGAGACATAGGCGCTAGAAATTTTAAAGGTAATTTCAGACTAAGCTGACATATGCAGCATTAACTGTGAATGAAATCTCTGCAAAATCTGGAACATTTCCTTTAAATTTCAACAACTTGTAGGCCTATGTATGCTGTATATGAATATGTGTAGCCTGGCCTGTATGATGAGTAATGTTTTATTCAAACCGAGCCCATGTAGTGTTTCAGGCCTTAAGATAGTGAAAACTTATGCGTTTCGTGAAAAGCCTGTTGGCTTGGCATGTGGACATAAACTTTCTGATCAATCAAATATGTTCTTATTCTTATCATTACAAGTCTCTAGTAGTACAATCAAGCTGTTTCCCTAGTTTACTGAGGAGTATATTCAACACCAGCTAAAAGCCTACAGACCTATTTATTAAAATAAAGTACACCACTGTAAGAGTCCTCAATCGTAGTGAGAACATTGTGCAATATGTTTAAGGAGTGTTTCATGATTGTGATTCCAAAACAAAAATGTTGCAGTGCTTAGGAACTGTAATGGCTCAAATACACCTGTGCTTTCTGTGAAGAACAACATTTCCCTGTTTCACGTTGCATCGTGTCCAGTGGCGGCAACCGGAAATGGCCCCGAAATTGTAGTTCTAACCCCTTTGTGGTTTAGAAAATTATTTCTTAAATGTGCTACTTCAACCACACCATGGCCTCGAGTCTCCCCTCTCCAGTAAAGTACATGTATCGGAAATTACGAGTGTACAAGGTTTGATCTCTAAATTGGTTTCTCCGTAGGCTACATACTTAACCCCGAAAGCTAGAATCCTTAGTTGCTAAATCTATTTTGGGACCGTTAAATGTTGCGGGAACCAGGCAGGATCAGGTACAGAAGTTATTTTATTTGAAGATGACATTTGTATCTAGATATTGAAATGACAATATTTACAAAATAATGTAAATTGTAAATATATTTCAAAATATAAGTCAATCTCCACAACTAACAGGTCAATGAAAAGACAATACTCTGGAGGAAGCAAACCTGTCTGTTCCATTAGACTCAGGTTGGGGTATACCAAGCTCAAGTCAGGTTCTCCTCACCATGACATAAATAGTAAATGACATGCACAATGGCCTGTATCACATCTAACAATTAAACAGAAATGTGCTTCTTTTAACCCCAAAAGAGCAATACAACACAATTGTAAACAAAGGGCTATTCTACTCCTCCATCAATATTACCATCGGTGTCATTGCCGTCTTCGTCGACGTCCTCATCCACTTCAAAGTTTCTGCCACTGCCCTCAATAAAAGCCCTTCGGAACAATTCATTGTCCATCTGCATACTGGAGCTCATCAAGCTTTCCATCAACGACAGCTCTTGCTCTGTGTAATGTTGTGAGGGCTCCACGATCCGTTCCTGCTCATGTGAATAGAACTTCTTGGCAGTGAAGACATCATCCTCAATGTACCGCTTCTCCTCACAAACCCACTCTCTGAGGGAATGGAGCACAAAGAGACTTTGCTTGAGGTGAACCTCCCCGTCATCCTCTGCTCCTGCTCTCCAGGACCAAACAGTGCTGTCCACCTGCACTGCATCATCATACACCAGGGCCTGTGGGAGCTGTGAGGACAAACCTTGCTACTACTGACAGTGGCAAGCATTTTGGACAGGTGGTTGGCAATACCTTGACCATCTATTTTTAACAGATAATACAGTGGGGCAAAAAAGTATTTAGTCAGCCACCAATTGTGCAAGTTCTCCCACTTAAAAAGATGAGAGAGGCCTATAATTTTTATCATAGGTACACTTCAACTATGACAGACAAAATGAGGGGGAAAAATCCAGAATCACATTGTAGGATTTTTTTATTAATTAATTTGCAAATTATGGTGGTCAATAACAAAAGTTTATCTCAATACTTTGTTATATACCCTTTGTTGGCAATGACAGAGGTCAAACGTTTTCTGTAAGTCTTCACAAGGTTTTCACACACTGTTGATGGTATTTTGGCCCATTCCTCCTTGCAGATCTCCTCTAGAGCAGTGATGTTTTGGGGCTGTTGCTGGGCAACACGGACTTTCAACTCCCTCCAAATATTTTCTATGGGGTTGAGATCTGGAGACTGGCTAGGCCACTCCAGGACCTTGAAATGCTTCTTACGAAGCCACTCCTTCGTTGCCCGGGCGGTGTGTTTGGGATCATTGTTATGCTGAAAGACCCAGCCACGTTTCATCTTCAATGCCCTTGCTGATGGAAGGTTTTCACTCAATCTCACGATACATGGCCCCATTAATTTTTTTCCTTTACACGGATCAGTCGTCCTGGTCCCTTTGCAGAAAACAGCCCCAAACCACGATGTTTCCACCCCCATGCTTCACAGTAGGTATGGTGTTCTTTGGATGCAACTCAGCATTCTTTGTCCTCCATACACGACGAGTTGAGTTTTCTATTTTGGTTTCATCTGACCATATGACATTCTTCCAATCTTCTTCTGGATCATCCAAATGCTCTCTAGCAAACTTCAGACGGGCCTGGACATGTACTGGCTTAAGCAGGGGGACACGTCTGGCACTGCAGGATTTGAGTCCCTGGCAGCGTAGTGTGTTACTGATGGTAGGCTTTGTTACTTTGGTCCCAGCTCTCTGCAGGTCATTCACTAGGTCCCACCGTGTGGTTCTGGGATTTTTGCTCATCGTTCTTGTGATAATTTTGACCCCACGGGGTGAGATCTTGTGTGGAACCCCAAATCGAGGGAGATCATCAGTGGTCTTGTATGTCTTCCATTTCCTAATAATTGCTCCCACAGTTGATTTCCATCAAACCAAGCTGCTTACCTATTGCAGATTCAGTCTTCCCAAGCCTGGTGCAGGTCTACAATTTTGTTTCTGGTGTACTTTGACAGCTCTTTGGTCTTGGCCATAGTGGAGTTTGGAGTGTGACTGTTTGAGGTTGTGGAGAGGTGTCTTTTATACTGATAACAAGTTCAAACAGGTGCCATTAATACGGTAATGAGTGGAGGACAGAGGAGCCTCTTAAAGAAGAAGTTATAGGTCTGTGAGAGCCAGAAATCTTGCTTGTTTGTAGGTGACCAAATACTTATTTAACAAAAAATATGTTAAAGGTAATCCAATCTAAACAAAAAACATTTAAAAATGACAAAAGCTGCTATGCAAGTACTCTAACATCCAACAATAGATCATTAGCAACAGAAACTTGAAAAAGAGCTAAAAATAAAAATGATTGTATTTGCCCACCCAGAAATATCATAGAACTGATATGAGTTGACTTGTTCCTATTGTTGAATATATACAGTTGAAGTCATTAAAACTCGTTTTTCAACCGCTCCACAAATGTCATGTTAACAAACTGTAGTTTTGTCAAGTCGGTTAGGACATCTACTTTGTGCATGACACAAGTCATTTTTCCAACAATTGTTTACAGACAGATTATTTCACTTATAATTCACTGTATCACAATTCTAGTGGGTCAGAAATTCACATACACCAAGTTGACTGTGCCTTTAAACAGCTTGGAAAATTCCAGAAAATTATGTCATGGCTTTAGAAGCTTGTTAGGCTAATTGACATCATTTGAGTCAATTGGAAGTGTACCTGAAAAATAACAACTTTGTTTAGTCATTTTTAAATGATTTACATACATTGCAAGTGTATGTTGCTGGAGCAACATATTGCTCCTCCCAGCAGAGAAGGTTTTTGCCTATCAAGGGTGACACTGACATTCCTGCCCCAATCCCTAATGGTGTCCAGTGTTGTTCCTAAAACATAACAACAGCGACAGATGTGACAACATTTCTAATTAGTACTGAAATTCTGTGCTTAGATTATTGATACAATGGGTTACCTGGAAGAGACTATGTAATGCCATTTCCCTTTCTGCCTCTTTTGCAACTTCTGTTGCTTGGGAAAAACCTCTGTGGCAGGAAGTCCACTACAACAAAACAACAGGAAATGTTAGGAACATCACTAGAGACAACCAGCATCAAGTAACTTAATAACAATTCCAAGTGTACTAACGTGGCCTCTGGCGTATCTTTTTCCCATGGTGGAGAAGTGCATCAGTCAGGAGGTCAATACGATGGGACGGCCTCATTTCTTTTTCCCATGGTGGAGAAGTACATCAGTCAGGAGGTCAATACGATGGGGTGGCCTCATTTCTTTTTTCCATGGTGGAGAAGTACATCAGTCAGGAGGTCAATACGATGGGGCGGCCTCATTTCTTTGGTGGCCTTCCCAATGCGCCTCTCATCCCCTCCATCTCTCGCAGCAGGTACACTGCATTTGACAAATTACAGAAGAGGTACATCATTGTTTCTAAACTAAATTAATCAAACACTGGAAAAAAATACTGAAAAAGATTACTGCAATCCCACCTTTCACATTTTTTCATGTTCAGGAAGTGAAGTGGGTGCTCATACTTTTAGGAAACCACCAACACACCTGTCTCGTCCAATTTCGCTGTTTTGGGTTTGGACCTGATGGCGTTGCGCACTTGAAATCCATGGCAACCCTAAAAAATATAAAACAATACCAAGTACAGTACAGGAATAACATACTGAGCAGTGGTACCAGGTTCAGTGCCTAATTGGATGTTGTATGAGACAACCAATAATATTACATTCAACATACACAATACCAACATACCGTCTCCAACCATCAGACCACTGAGTCAAACAGATGAAGTGGAGGGAAAACTGCATCATTTAAATATGAATTAGTGGCCAGGTTTCATATCATGAGTTCAAATAATTCTAGATTTAGTTCACATTCCCTTCCAGTTGTGCATAAGGTAACAATGGAAGGTATCCTTAAGATGCAGTGCATATTACATTCAGGCATTACCCCCATTGGTGATATGGGCTTACAAACTAATCGATGCACATCAGCTTGGTTTGCAAAGTACTTTTCTCCATGTTTTGATGGCTCATAACTTGATCCGGACAACTTTTTCCTTGGCATACCAAAAAGCCTGCTACCACCACTGTTCTATTGTCCTGTACAGATATCTCTAATATACCTGGATACAACTTAATAGTTTTTGGACCCCAGGAAGAGTAGCTGCTGCTTTGTAACAGATCATGGGGATCCCAATAAACAATTTTTATTTTTATTTCACCTTTATTTAACCAGGTAGGCTAGTTGAGAACAAGTTCTCATTTACAACTGCGACCTGGCCAAGATAAAGCATAGCAGTGTGAACAGACAACAACACAGAGTTACACATGGAGTAAACAATTAACAAGTCAATAACACAGTAGAAAAAAAAGAGAAAAAAAGAGTCTATATACATTGTGTGCAAAAGGCATGAGGAGGTAGGTGAATAATTACAATTTTGCAGATTAACACTGGAGTGATAAATGATCAGATGGTCATGTGTGCAGGTAGAGATACTGGTGTGCAAAAGAGCAGAAAAGTAAATAAATAAAAGCAGTATGGGGATGAGGTAGGTAAATGGGTGGGCTATTTACCGATGGACTATGTACAGCTGCAGCGATCGGTTAGCTGCTCAGATAGCAGATGTTTAAAGTTGGTGAGGGAGATAAAAGTCTCCAACTTCAGCGATTTTTGCAATTCGTTCCAGTTACAGGCAGCAGAGGACAGGAAGGAAAAGCGGCCAAATGAGGGGTTGGCTTTAGGGATGATCAGTGAAAAATGAAAGACTAGAAGTCTATTAGTCTGTACTATTGTTTGACAAAATTGGAACAGATGTTTCTAATACATATTTTGTGTTAATAAAAGAGGGAGACATCACAATTGATAACTTATGTTTGATGTGTTTTTGGGGGGTGATAAAACATTTCATAGGTTAAAAAAATACAACCAACCTTGGGACAGAGCGGGCACTGGGTTCCATTGGCAGTTTCTGGGGCCAGACGACGGCAACAAGTTCCGACAGGGCAGTATACAAGTTCTTCCCTGAAGTGAATGAACAGAGTCATTTAAAGGCATTCATTACTGCATTTCATCAGAGTAGGCCATCAACACATACAGCAAATGCATCTTCACATACAAGTAGCACATGGTTTATATGACATCTGTTTATCAAAGCAGGAATTTGGTTATGAACGTTTGCAGACAAAATAGACCTAGTATAGAATCGGATTATAACAGTGATTACTTACTGACCTATGAGGAACATTTTATGACAGGCATATGGCTCTGAGTGAAACACCACTCTCAAGCTGCAGGCTGGTTATCTGTGAGCAGTAGTGAGCAGTGAGCAGACCACTGCAGTCTGAGGCTGGCGTGGTGTGCAAGGCCAGAGCATGTACCTGACCAATGACACTGCTTCCGGCTCACACTGGCAGAGCTCTAGAAAAAGGAAGTTATTAATGAAAAGTTCCATAAAAAATAATTCCCCCATTGCAAATATAAATGGTTTTCTTTGACATATCTGTGATGCGTAACGGCACAATCCGCAGGCGGGAATTCAGTTTCACCGTCATTCAGCGTCAACAACGTAGAAATCTTTGCATTTCACATAGTAAACATAACCAACAAGTGTAAGAAGTTTAGGTTTTGTGAAAAATGTACGGGAAATAACGTTAACTCTGGGTGCATTAGAATTAGCCTTGTCCCAGCCATGACAGCCCATAGGGCAGAAGCCTTTCTCCTGTGTCAGTAGTGTGAGGCAACTTGATATACAAGTATACCCCTTGGACAGGTTGCTAGTGCTGGCCGACAATAACCCCAAGGCCACTGAGTTGATGGGTGCATTCTGCTTTAAATAAACAACATCAGCTGTTGTAACCTAAAACCTCAACTCACAACTTTCTCCTTCAATGATTTGAGGGCAATCACTTACCGAAACTGTCCTGTTCACTTTTAATATCTGCAAAACCATGTCTTCTGAGTTGTAAAGGGGTGGCCAGCCACAATTAGTTATGAGTCTCCCATGACAACAACAACTATCCCATCGACTATATCCAGTAATAGTTTCTTATTGTTCTATTTATAATATCAGGACACAGTTACGCGACTACAATTAAGACACAATACATAATCAAGGGGTATTCACTGAGTAAACAAACATTAGGAACACCTTCCTAATATTGATTTGCGTGACATCAATAAAGGATCATGTATTTTACCTGGTGAATCTATACCATGGAAAGAGCAGGTATTCTTAATGTTTTGTATACTCAGTATATATCATTTGAAAATGCAAACAAAATTGCCTTGAACTTCTCGTGGAACAACCTTTTCAAATGAACTAAATAGGTTATGTAGAGATGAAGTTGAAAATGTTTTGTTTACTGTAAGATATTACTAACAAATGCCTTATTATTTACCAAAGACATCAAATATCCTCAGAAGTCTACTGTGGTAGACTGAGCAATTATGGCCATCTCTCCGCCTCCAGTGCCAATCAAAAGCAAACAGAAGGGTCCTATTAAATTGACCAACCTGAAGAGGAAGAGTATTGGTTAAGGGTGTGGGCTTGGTTTCAGTGATTTAGCCATGGCTAAAAAAATGACCTGGTGAAAATAAGCATGTTGTGGGTGGAAATATGTATCAGATAGACAGAGAGAAACAGAGAGCAAATACATGTAGTTGTTCAGTTTAAGTGCAACTGCAAATAGTACAAATGCTTGGTTAAGGAGATGACTGATCTTTTGTGGGATAAACCTCTGCGAAGGCCTCAGACACTGACCATTTCACTTAACTTATGTTTGAGAAATTAGTTTCTTTGTCAATTGGGCACATGATGAAACATTGTCGATGATAATTACCTGCCAGATCTTCAGGCAGCGCACAATCTTTTTGTCTTTATGGGTGGCCACCACACAGTCACAGCGAACTCTTGTCTCAGCCCCACAGTCAGTGCACCGCCAAATGATCTCTGGCTCGATCCCACACATGGCACAGATGGATTTTACTGGGGGTGGCATGTTCTCCACACGGATGTTGTGCAACTGCTCCCTCATCTCTCTCCATGCAGCCACTGTTTCCCCTTTCCTCCTTTGAGCATTGGTAGTCTGGGTATTATTTGGAGCTGGACATTGGTCCTACCTTTGGGCTTGAGAAGGTTCCGAGACGGAGGTGCAGCACTGAGGGACAATGTGCCTCTTTTGCCTCAGAGCCTTGCCTCTCAATGGAATTTCCTTTCCCACGATAAAGATGTTTGTTTTCCCAAATTTGGGCATTGTTGCACAATTCTAAAACAAAGACAGTTATGAAGAATCAGATGAAATGCATATAGATGATCACAAACTCAAGGAAGGCAAGAGGCCAGAAAATTCTTGTCCACTTTCAAAAGGTATTCACCATATGTCTGTGATGTTTCACAAATCCTTTGACAAGGACTATGCAACATTTAGGGCAGGGATCATCAACTAGATTTAGCCGCGGTCCAACTTTTTCTTGAATGCAGAGTCGGGGGCCTGAACATAAAACAAATATTTGTAGATTGCAAATTGACTTCAAGAAGCCTAAACAGCTATAAATATTTTACTAAAATAGACATTTCGCTGCGTAGGGTTCCATCTTTCGGATGGGACATTAAAACGGGTGGGGGGGTTTACCTCAGTGTCATGACTAAATTCCCAACCTGGCCACATTCAATCATGGTCACCTAATCATCCACCTCATTCATAATTGGCTTATATCACTCCTCACCTCTCCACCTGATAGCTGATGTGGTCGTTCTGGCACAAAAATGGTTGGGTACTACACAATGATGGTGGATGAGGTGAGTTCTACCTATTGCGCTTTGAGTATCTCAGTTGGTAGAAAAGTGCTATATTATTTATTATTTGTACACGATCACAAATGTCTCTCTATTATGCGTGGGAATTTTTGGGAAAAGATTTCCAAAATGAAATCAATTGCAAGCTGATTTCCTGGTGTTATTAATCTTTTATGTACAACAAGAAAAAAATATATAAAATTATAATACCAAAAATAATAATAATAACCATTCAAAACTTTGGGGTCACTTAAATGTCCTTGTTTTTGAAAGAAAAGCTGATTTTTTTGTACATTCAAATTGATCAGAAATACAGTGTAGACATTGTTATTGTTGTAAATGAATATTGTAGCAGGAAACGGCTGATTTTTAATGGAATATCTACATAGGCATACAGAGACCGATTATCAGCAACCATGTTGTGTTAGCTAATCCAAGTTTATAATGTTAAAAGACTAATTGATCATTAGAAAACCCTTTTGCAATTATGTTAGCACAGCTGAAAAATATAGTTCTGATTACTGGCCTTTAGACCAGTTGAATATCTGGAGCATCAGCATTTGTGGGTTCGATTACAGGCTCAAAATGGCTAGAAACAAAGAACTTTCTTCTGAAACTCGTCAGTCTATTCTTGTTCTGAGAAATGAAAGCTATTCCATGCGAGAAATTTCCAAGAAACTGAAGATCTCGTACAACGCTGTGTACTACTCCTTTCACAGAACGGTGTAAACTGGCTCTAACCAGAATAGAAAGAGGATTGGGAGTTCTCAGTTGTCATCACTCAGTAAAACATCTGTCAGTCAGCCGGAGTCTGCAGCAAAGCAAATAATGGATATTCGGAACTTCTACCGGAACTTCTGCCCTCTCCACTTCCAATGAAGTGGAGAGGGCAGGACAGCCAGAAAGTCAAAGTGCAGCAGCAGAGTTAGCCACATGTTTAAGCACTCAGCATCCTTAAGCTATTGGGTGTCAGTCAGTTATTTCACAGCATATTTAGTGAATGGGCAAGCTAAGGACGTTGACGTAAGTCATGACATTAGGAAAAGCATTTATGTCCAGCTAGTGTATTTGATGGGTTTTGTTTCTGTAGGTCATTTGGCTGGCTAGCCACTTTGGTAACTAGCTGGTTAGCAGCTGAGACGAAGCATGAGAGAAGGTTTTTCTGACTGAAGCATATATACAGTGTCTTCTGACAGTGACACAGTGTCCCCCTGTGGACTGAAGCTGAACTTTACTACAACTTGATTTAACCCTGTTTACAATAGGCAATGTTGAGGTGGTTGAACTTACAGAATAGGAAAGGGGATACCTAGTCAGTTGCACAACTGAATATAGAGGTCTTATAACCTAGGTCCATTCTACAGGTAAACATGCTTGACTCATGTCTGTTATTTCCACATAGGCTATTGAGCTTATATTTGTATTTCTCTTTTTATTCACTTAGCTACTTACTTTTTCTATTGTTGTGTAGCGGGTTTCTTATGTACCACAGGAGAACCAAGAAATTTAGAGCGACACCACGTTCTTATGTACCACAGGAGAACCAAGAAATGAAGAGCGACACCACGTTCTTATGCACCACAGGAGAACCAAGAAATGAAGAGCGACACCACGGCTGTCTTTTAGGCTTTTATGTTGATCTGTATTGTGAAAAGACAGGACAGGAACACATCAGTCTCCAATGCACCATCTGACAAGTTGTTCTACACAGGAGCATGAAGAAAGGTAAAACACATATCCTGTCTCACATCCCCAATACATTGCTGGGTGCTTTCAGTGTTGACAGAACCAAAATACAACAACTCATGTACAAAAACACTGCAACATAAACAAGTTACAACGTGAAATCGCCTCTATTCCATTCAGACCATAGATGACCAAACTACATCTCCCATAATGCAACGCAGGCACCAGTCGGCAGCTCAGCTAACCGTCTGCATCACAGAAAGGCATGCTAGCTAGCAACAGCAGCACTCTGTAAACTATAATAACAACAATAAAACTCTGAAAGGTACATGTTTCAATACTTTCACACTCCCTTATAACAATCTCTACAGCATTAACCATGGGATTTTTTATTTATTTCACGTTATGGACTTTGTTAGAGTTGCGTCAATTCGAATCTGGTATCAGGATAAATATGACAATGAGTCACCGATTGTATACTATGTATTTTTTATTAGCTAAGCAATAAGTGGTAAATGCAATTTTCGTATATACGGGCTCTCTGTCCCACCTCGCAGGGCAAACCAGAGAACTGACAAGATGTATGTCAACAGTATTCTTTATACTGTGATAGGCCAACAGACGGGTTGGAACTGTCTATCACAGTAGAGACTGGGCGTGGTTTAAACTTGCTCAGCCTATTGCAGGCGCTCAGGCGGGTCCCCGCCTCTTGGCGCTTCTGTTGATAGATGTAACTGTTGCTGTGAAGAACATCCATGCGCTCATACTGTTATCTCGCACCTGGCTCCTGTTATCTAACAAAAGACCGCTTGTTCTCGCAACACCCCGCTCTGAATGTGCCCCCCTCCCAACTCATTGAACAGTTCCTGTCTTCATGATACTTTTCCATCATGAGAAAGGCCCATGGCCTTAACTTTTAACAATGTTTCAAGTCAGCTATGTTGCATAACACATACATACATCCACACAAGCCAACAGCAGATAATATTCAATGACATATATGGTAACGGCTATAGTGTAAAACACAGAAACCTCATAACTTCTCCAAAAGAGTAAACTGCAACACATACCTTACTCTCTGTGTTTTCTCGGACTGAGGAGCACCGGAGCTACGGGTAGTACCAGGGTGTTAGTAGGTGACACAAGCACCCAGATGAAATAAAATACATTGAATGAAACAAAACCCGAAGATGTTAACATCATTCAGCTACTGTAGCTGCCTACCTAACATCAACAGGCAGCACCAGAAGCGCAACAATTAAAAATAGACACCAAACGTAAAGTTCCTGGCGATCATAGCGATCTGACTCCCCCCTTCTGTCTGAACTTGGAATATTCCTGTTCCCGGTTTTGGCCACTGACCCTCAACCTGGTTGTTCTGTTCTGCGTTGTGTACTATTCTAATAATTTGAAGTTTGATGGAATAACCATTGTAACTCTACTACAGTTGTATTGTCGAGAGGTTACCCTGCAACTAAGCATTTCATTGTGCTGTGTACTCCATGTATATCATGTGTACAGTGCATTTGGAAAGGAATCTCACCCCTGGACTTTCCCCACGTTTTGTTTACATTACAGCCTTAATCTAAAAAAAAAATGTTTTTAAATGCTCATCAATCTATACACAATACCCCATAATGACAAAGCAAAAACAGTTTTTTTAGAAAATATATTAAAACATTTAAAAAGGAAATATGACATTTACTCTGGACTTTGTTGAAGCACCTTTGGCAGTGATTGCAGCCTTGAGTCTTCTGGGTATGACGCTATAAGCTTGGCACACCGGTATTTGGGGAGTTTTTCCCATTCTTCTCTGCAGATCCTCTCAAGCTCTGTCAGGTTGGATGGGGAATGTCACTGCACAGCTATTTTCAGCTCTCTCCAGAGATGTTTGATTGGGTTCAAGTCCAGGGCACTGGCTGGGCCACTCAAGGAATTCACTCCTGCGTTGTCTTAGATGTGTGCTTAGGGTCGTTGTCCTGTTGGAAGGTGAACCTTCACCCTGGTCTGAGGTCCTGGGCGCCCTGGAGCAGATTTTCATCAAGGATCTCTCTGTTCATTGCTCCATTTATCTTTCCCTGGATCCTGACTAGTTTTCCAGTCCCTGCCACTGAAAAATATCCCCACAGCATGATGCTGCCACCACTATGCTTCACCGTAGGGAGGGTGCCAGGTTTCCTCCAGACATGACGTTTGGCATTCAGGCTAAAGAGTTCAATCTTGGTTTCATCAGACCAGAGAATCTTGTTTCTCATGGTCTGAGAGTCCTTTCGGTGCCTTTTGTCAAACTCCAAGCGGGCTGTCATGTGCCTTTTACTGAGGAGTGGCTTCCGTCTGGCCACTCTACTTTAAAGTCCTGATTAGTGGAGTGCTGCAGAGATGGTTGTCCTTGTTCTCCCATCTCCACAGCGGAACTTTGGAGCTCTGTCAGAGTGACCATCGGATTCTTGGTCACCTCCCTGACCAAGGCCCTTCTCCCCCGATTGCTCAGGTTGGCTGGGCGGCCAGCTCTAGGAAGAGTATTGGTGGTTCCAAACTTCTTCCATTTAAGAATGATGGACGCTAATGTGTTCTTGGGGGACCTTAACCTTTGGAACCCCTTGACAACATTCCGCTGAAAAGGCAGCGCGCGAAATTCAGATTTCAAAAAAACGTTACAGAAAAAGCATAATCTGAGAATGGCGCTCAGAACCCAAAACAGCCAGAGGAATATCTGCCATTTTGGAGTCAACAAAGTTAGAAACAACACCATAAATATTCACTTACCTTTGATGATCTTCATCAGAAGGCACTCCCAGGAATCCCAGTTCGACAATAAATTACTGATTTGTTCCATAAAGTTCCATCATTTATGTCCAAATAGCCACTTGTTGTTAGCATGTTCAGCCCAGTAATCCATCTTCATGAGGCGCAGGCACTTCATCCAGACAAATACACGAAATGTTCCGTTCCAGTCCTTTAGAAACATGTCAAACGATGTATGGAATCAATCATTAGGATGTTTTTAACATAAAACATCAATAATATTCCAACCGGAGAATTCCTTTGTCTTAAGAAAAGCACTGGAACGAGAGGTAACTCTGTCGGGAGCGCGCGTCATGAGACCAAGTCTCTCTCGCCTGCCATATGAGTTCTGTTATACTCACAGACATCATTCAAACAGTTTTAGAAACTTCAGAGTGTTTTCCATCCAATACTAATAATAATATGCATATATTAGCATCTGGGACAGAGTAGGAGGCAGTTCACTCTGGGCATGCTATTCATCCAAAAGTGAAAATGCTACCCCCTATCCCAAAAAGGTTAAATGCTGCAGACATTTTTTGGTACCCTTTTACAGATCTGTACCTCGACAAAATCCTGCTCTACAGACAATTCCTTCGACCTCATGGCTTGGTCTTTGCTCCCACTTGCATTGTCAACTGTTGTACCTTTATATAGACAGGTGTGTGCCTTTCCAAATCATGTCCAATCAATTGAATTTACCACAGGTGGACTCCAATCTAGTTATAGAGACATCTCAAGGATGATCAATGGAAACAGGATGCATCCTCAACTTTGAGTCTTATAGGAAACGGTCTGAACACAATGTAAAAATGTTTTAAAAAACAGTTTTTGCTTTGTCATAATGGGGTATTGTGTGTAGATTTTAGGATTTTTTAAAATTTAATCCATTTTAGAATAAGGCTGCAATGTAACAAAATGTGGAAATAGTCAAGGGGTCTGAATACTTTCTGAATGCACTCTATATGACATACAGGTATTAACAAACTTGAACTTAGAAGGAAAGGGGGAGGTCAGCCAGAAAGAGTGGGGAAAAGATGGCTGGCTTTGTGGTTAGATTGTGAAAAATATAGAAAATACATGGGCGTTTAAATTGTGTCCTCAAATATTATGTAATCTAAAAAAATCTCACATTAGCTGGTAGAACTGACTCAATGAAATGAATCATAGAGGTCTTATAACTTGTACAGGTATTTTTGGGGGGCTCGTGTCTTTTTAAATTCATATTGCCTAGGGGCTATGTAGCCTCTTATCTGTCATGTTTGGAGTTGTGTTGCTCCGTTATGCGGACACTTTTTCTTTACAGTTGAGTTGCCCTGGTCATGTCAGTATTCAGTAACTTTAAAGAGCAACTGCTCCTAAAAAACAACTTCTCATTTAGAAAACAGCCTATGTAGCATTGATATGAGTCAGAAACATTTATTATACTGTCAAATTGACTACGAAGTGTAAATAGGATAATTTTGGTCATTAAATCAGTCTCGTAAATGAGTAAATGAAGGTTTTTTTTCAGTCTTACCCACAGCTGGCAGCACACAAGTAATCATCAATTCGGAGTGTAGCTGCACGCGACCCAATCATAATGTGTGGTAAATTTGGGATGACTTTGGATAACCCTATGAGGCTAGTTAGGAACCATCAGTAAATTATGCAATTAATATGGGACGATATGTTGAATATCCAATATCTCCAAATTTCAGGAACTTAAAAACCTCAAACCAACTATAAATTGTAGAAATTCATATACAGATATTGACAGCATTTAACAACTAAAAGATGTGCAACATGAAAATATTGTCCCATTTATATTGTGTAATTTATTGAGGTTCCTAACTAGCCCCAGCTATCCAGGGTCAAAGTCAGGTCGCACACCATCCAGCTGAAGCTAATTGGCAAAATTATTTGTCTAACTCTTCCCACCTACAAACACACATCAAACCACCCCCTGAAATAAAACTCACATTTCAATTCAGTCACGGGCGCTAGCATTTCTTAATGAACCAAATCTAAAATGAGGCCAAATCAGCGTTTAAAACTTACTAATGACATGTTGTACCTCTACTTTGCTACCTGGCAGATGAGCCAAGCAGGAGAACAGATGAGAACAGCAGGCCAGTGGAGCACTTAGAACAGCAGCAACTAGTAGGGAAGAGGATGATTTAGGCGACCCAGACACAGGCCCAAAACAAGGGATTGGTTTTCCCTTCCACGGGACGGTTGAGCTAATGTAGGCTAATGCAATTAGCATGAGGTTGGAAGTCACAAGAAAATTTCCCAGGACATAGACATATCTGACATTGGCAGGAAGCTTACATTCTTGTTAATCTAACTGCACTGTCCAATTTACAGTAGCTACTACAGTGAAATAATTAAATGCTATTGTTTGAGGAGAGTGCATCATTTTGAACTTGAAAAGTTATTAATAAACATATTACGCACATTTGGGCAGTCTTTATACAACATTTTGAAAGAAAGACAATGGTTCATTGGATCAGTCAAAAACGTTGCGCATACACTGCTGCCATCTAGTGGACACCTGGGCTGGAATAATACATTATGGCCTTTCTCTTGCATTTCAAAGATGGTACAAAAAAAATACAAAATAACTGTTGATTTTATCTTTGTATTATCTTTTACCATATCTATTCTGTTATATTCTCCTACATTCCTTTCACATTTCCACAAAGTTCAAAGTTTTTCCTTTCAAATGGTACCAAGAATATGCATATCCTTGCTTCAGGGCCTGAACTACAGGCAGTTAGATTTGGGTATGCCATTTTAGGTGAAAATTGAAAAAAATTGACAAAACGAAAGAGACAACACAGAGACAGCAACAGAAGAATGGGTGATGGAGAAAGACACCCCAGACAAGACATAGAGACCGGAACAGAAGAGGAGAGACACATCGCACAAGACAGAGACAGCAACAGAAGAATAGGTGATGGAGAAAGACACCCCAGACAAGACATAGAGACCGGAACAGAAGAGGAGAGACACATCGCATAAGACAGAGACAGCAACAGAAGAATAGGTGATGGAGAAAGACACCCCAGACAAGACAAAGAGACCGGAACAGAAGAGGAGAGACACATCGGACAAGACAGAGACAGAGACAGCAACAGAAGAATAGGTGATGGAGAAAGACACACCAGACAAGACATAGAGACCGGAACAGAAGAGGAGAGACACATCGGACAAGACAGAGACAGAGACAGCAACAGAAGAATAGGTGATGGAGAAAGACACCCCAGACAAGAGATAGAGACCGGTAACAGAAGAGGAGAGACACATCGTACAAGACAGAGACAGGAACAGAAGAATAGGTGAAGGAGAAAGACACACAAGACAAGACATAGAGACCGGAACAGAAGAGGAGAGACACATCGTACAAGACAGAGACAGCAACAGAAGAATAGGTGATGGAGAAAGACACCCAGACAAGACATAGAGACCGGAACAGAAGAGGAGAGACACATCGTACAAGACAGAGACAGCAACAGAAGAATAGGTGATGGAGAAAGACACCTCAGACAAGACATAGAGACCGGAACAGAACAGGATAGGCACATCGGACAAGAAAGAGACAGCAACAGAAGAATAGGTGATGGAGAAAGACACCCCAGACAAGACATCGGGACCGGAACAGAAGAGGAGAGACACATCGGACAAGACAGAGACAGCAACAGAAGAATAGGTGATGGAGAAAGACACACCAGACAAGATATAGAGACCGGAACAGAAGAGGAGAGACACATCGGACAAGACAGAGACAGCAACAGAAGAATAGGTGATGGAGAAAGACACCCCAGACAAGACATAGAGACCAGAACAGAAGAGGAGAGACACATCGGACAAGACAGAGACAGAGACAGCGACAGAAGAATAAGAATCAACACCATTATCCCAGAAACCCTAGAGCCACTCCAATTTGCATACCTCACCAACAGATCCACAGATGATACAATCCCTATTGCACTCAACACTGCCCTTTCTCACCTGGACAAAAGGAACACCTATGTGAGAATGCTATTCATTGACTACAGCTCAGAGTTCAACAACATAGTGCCCACGAAGCTCATAAATAAACTAAGGATCCTGGGACTAAACACCTCCCTCTGCAACTGGATCCTGGACTTCCTGATGGGACGCCCCCAGGTGGTAAGGGTAGGTAACAACACATCCAACACACTGATCCTCAACACGGGGGCCCCTCAGGGGTGCGTGCTCAGTCCCCTCCTGTACTCCCTGTTCACTCATGACTGCATGGCCAGGCACGACTCCAACACCATCATTAAGTTTGCTGATGACACAACACTGCTAGTCCTGATCACCGACAACGATGAGACAGCCTATAGGGAGGAGGTCAGAGATCTGACCGTGTGGTGCAAGGACAACAACCTTTCCCCTTACGTGATCAAGACAAGGGTAGGTAACATAGGTGGACTACAGGAAAAGGAGGACTGAGCACACCCCCATTCTCATCAACGGGGCTGTAGTGGAGCAGGTTGAGAACTTCAAGTTCCTTGGAGTTCCTTCCAAATCACCAACAAACTAACATGATCCACGCACACCAAGACAGTCGTGAAGAGGGCACGACGAAACCTACTCCCCCTCAGGAGACTGAAATGATTTGGCATGGGTCCTTAGATCCTCAAAAGGTTTTACAGCTGCACCATCGAGAGCATCCTGACGGATTGTATCACTGCCTGGTATAGCAACTGCTCGGCCTCCGACCGCAAGGTACTACAGAGGGTAGTGTGTACGGCCCAGTACATCACCGGGGCCAAGCTTTCTGCCATCCAGGACCTCTATACCAGGTGGTGCCAGAAAGGGGCCCTAAAAATTGTCAAGAACTCCAGCCACCCTAGTCATAGTGTCACGCCCTGACCTTAGAGATACTTTTAATGTCTCTATTTGGTTTGGTCAGGGTGTGATTTGGGGTAGGCATTCTAGGTTTCGTTTTCTATGATTTTGTGTTTCTATGTTTTGGCCGGGTATGGTTCTCAATCAGGGACAGCTGTCTATCGTTGTCTCTGATTGGGAACCATCCCTCCTTTCGGTGTGGGAAGTTGTCTTTGTTTGTTGGCACTATAGCCTTAAGCTTCACGGTTGTTTTTGTATTGTTTATTATTTTTGTCGGCATCGTCCTAAATAAAAAGGAATATGTACGCTCA
Organism: Oncorhynchus tshawytscha; assembly: GCF_018296145.1. Lineage (NCBI taxonomy): Eukaryota > Metazoa > Chordata > Actinopteri > Salmoniformes > Salmonidae > Oncorhynchus > Oncorhynchus tshawytscha. Next base: position 5,662,267 of record NC_056453.1, read on the forward strand.
CAACGCTGCACCTTGGTCCAGATCTTTCGACAGCCGTGACATAACTTCCCACCACCAATGGACCAAGCAGCGTGGTAAGGAGGAGCAGCGTTTTTTGGACTCATGGACTTGGGAGGAAATCCTGGACGGTAAAGGACCCTGGGCAAAGGCTGGGGAATATGGCCATCCAAAGGAGGAAATGAAGGCAGCAAAGGAGGAGCGGCGTCGATATGAGGAGACAAGTCATCGAGGCAGGCACGAGAGGCAGCCCCCAAAAAATGTTGGGGTGGGCACACGGGAGATTGGCGGAGTCAGGCTATAGACCTGAGCCAACTCCCCCTGCTTACCGTAAGGAGCTTGTTCAGGCACCGTGTTATGCGGTAAAGCGCACGGTGTCTCCAGTGCACGCTCATAGCCCGGTGCGCTATATGCCAGCTCTCCGCAAGTGCCACGCTAGAGTGGGCATCCAGCCAGGGCAGATTGTGGCAGCTCAGCGCGCTTGGTCTCCGGTGCGCCGTTTCGGCCCAGGGTATCCTGCGCCGGCTCTGCGCACTGTGTCTCCGGTGCTCTGTGACTGCTCAGTGCGTCCTATGCCTGCACTCCGTCCGTGCCGGGCTAAAGTGGGCATTCAGCCAAGTGGAGAGTTGCAAGTCTCAAGCACCAGTTCTCCAGTGCTCCCCCACAGCCCGGTTCAACCTGTGCCTGCGCTCTGGAGGTGCCGGGCTAAAGTGGGCATTCAGCCGGGAAGAGTGGTGCCAGGGATACGCACCAGATCTCCAGTGCTTCCCACAGCCCGGTCCATCCTGTGCCTCCTCCAAGGACCAGGCCTCCAGTAGGTCTCCCCAGCCTGGTTCATCCTGTGCCTCCTCCGAGGACCAGACCTCCAGCGACTGTCCCCAGTCCGGAGCCTCCAGCGACGGTCCCCTGTCCGGAGCCTCCAGCGACGGTCTCCACTCCGGAGCCTCCAGCGACGTCCTTCAGTCCGGAGTCTCCAGCGACGAGGGTGCCCAGTCCGGGGCCAGTAGTGAGGGTCACCAGTCCAGCTGTCTATCGTTGTCTCTGATTGGAAACCATACTTAGGCAGCCCCTTTTCCCACCTGTCTTTGTGGGTAGTTTTCTTTGTTTGTTGGCACTATAGCCTTAAGCTTCACGGTTGGTTTGTGGATTGTTTATTGTTTTTGTCTGCGTTATATGAAATAAAGGAATATGTACGCTCACTACGCTGCACCTTGGTCCAGTTCTTTTTACGGCCATGACACAGACTGTTCTCTCTGCTACCACACAACAAGCGGTACCGGAGCGCCAGGTCTAGGTCCCCCCCACGCTGCTGATACTCTCTGTTATTATCTATGCATAGCCACTTGAATAACTCTACCTACATGTACGTAATTACCTCAATTACCTTGACACGGTGCCCCCGCACATTGACACATTAACTCTGTACTGGTACCCCCTGTACATATCCCATCTATTGTTATTTACTGCTGTTCTTTAATTTTTTGTTATTCTTATCTCTTAATTTCTATTTTTTTTGTATTTTCTTAAAACTGTATTGTTGGTTAATGGCTTGTAAGGAAGCATTTCACTTTAAGGTGTGTTGTTGTATTCGGCGCATGTGACAAATAACAGTTGATTTGATGGAAAGAGACTAGAAGAACACAACAGGCCATAATAGAAGAAGATAGACAAACGAGACAGTAACAAACAAGAACCTGAGACAGCAACAGACTAGACACAGACAAGACAAGCAACAGACAAGACAAAAAGAAAGTGAAGAGATGGAAAGAGAACAGAGGTGGGTTAAGCACACAGTAGACTATCACTTCAAGCTGCTCTATAGATTATAATTAGTTTTATTTATTTACACAAATTATAACAGATGAAATACAGACAGTGAAAAAGTAAAGCATGGTTTACAAAGAATTTGCAGGCGAGGTGGAAAAGCATGTGAAATTACTGTTAAAACAATTGTTGACTTTTACACGTTTCACAACCAGGACAGGACGAGAGAGGAGGATAGACAAAAGACCGCAACATAGAAGTATGAGAGAGAGAGAAAGTGTTTGGGGCTGTGGCATTCTTTAATCAGTTTGACTCATTGGACAGGTCAGACTATGTTTGAAGTTGTTGAGTGGTATGGAGGGTTTTGGCAATACACTGTAGATGTATCTGTTCCAGACTAGACCCACAGTAGCTGCTGTAAAAAAACAATTTTACCTTTATTTTACGAGGCAAGTCAGTTAAGAACAAATTGTTATTTTCCAATGACTGCCTAGGAGCAGTGGGTTAACTGCCTGTTCAGGGGCAGAACAACAGATTTTTACCTTGTCAGCGCGGGGATTTGAACTTTCGGTTACTAGTCCAACGCTCTAACCACTAGGCTACCCTGCCGCCACCCACTAGGCTACCCTGCCGCCCAATTGAGTACTGGCAGTTGAGAAGGTGCAAGTTACCTGAAAAATATCTAATCTCTCAATGTTAATCTCAAAGTGCATCGTTTAACTGTTGAAATTCTTTCTTTTTTTCAGGGGGAGGATGCTCCAGGACCCTCCCAAATCCTTGAAATGCCCCTGCTGTAAAATAAATTTAATCTGTAGCCTAATAAACTGAAAACTTTCCTGTGTCGTAGTGGGAGCCTTCATGCAACAATGACTACTGCCCTGTAGCACATACATCTGTAATCATGAAGTGCTTTGAGAGGCTGGTTATGGCACACATTAACTCCACCATCCCAGATACCCTAGACCCACTCCAATTTGCATACCGCCCCAACAGATCCACAGACGACGCAATTGCACACTGCCCTCACCCACCTACATAAGAGGAATACCTATGTGAGAATGTTGTCTATTGACTACTGCTCAGTGTTCAACACCATTGTCCCTTCCAAGCTTGTCACCAAATTTAGGACCCTGGGACTGAACACCTGCCTCTGCAACTGGATCCTTGACTTCCTGATATCAACCTGATAACAACCTCTGGTCGAGAGCTTCAAGTTCCTTCGTGTCCAAATCACTAAGAACTTAAAATGGTCCGCGACAGTGCCTCTTCCCCCTTAGGAGGTTGAAAAGGTTCTACAGCTGCATCACTGCTTGGTATGGCAATAGTACTGCCCTCGATCGCCTGGTGCTACAGAGGGTGGTGCAGACAGCCCAGTACATCACTGAGGGCCGTGCGCCCTGCCATCCAGGACCTCTATATCAGGCGGTGTGAAAGGAAGGCCCGGAAAATCGTTAAATACTCCAACCACCTAAGCCATAGACTGTTCTCTCTTCTTCCGCTCAACGAGCGGTACCGGTGCATCAATTCTGACACCAACAGGCTCCTGAACAGCCTCTATCCCAATGCCATAAGACTGCTAAATAGCTAACTAAATGGCTACAGGGACTCTGAGTTGACCCTTGTATTTTATTCTTATTTTTGCGCTGTCTCTATGCACACTCACAGGGCCCTACACACTACACACACACTGACACTCCAACAGACATACAAACACTCTATCATTTGCTCACACACACACAACATGCACACACATTTACACTAACTCTACAGAAACCCACTCACATACAATCATCATATACACTGTTTATCATATATCCTGATTGCCTAGCCACTTTACCCCTATAAAAACACTATATATACAAAAGTATGTGGACACCCTTTCAAATTAGTGGATTTGGCTATTTCAGCCACACCTGTTGGTGACAGGTGTATAAAATTGAGCACAATCAAATCTATTTATAAAGCCCTTTTTACATCAGCCGATGTCACACAGTGCTGTACAGAAACCCAGCCTAAAACCCCAAACAGCAAGCAATGCAGATGTAGAAGCACGGCGGCTAGGAAAAACTCCCTAGAAAGGCCAGAACCTAGGATGAAATCTAGAGAGAACCAGGCTCTGAGGGGTTCCCAGTCCTCTTCTGGCTGTGCCGGGTGGAGATTACAGCACATGGCCATGATGTTCAAATGTTCATAGATGACTAGCAGGGTCAAATAATAATAATCACAGTGGTTGTAGAGGATGCAACAGGTCTGCACCTCAGGAGTAAATGTCAGTTGGCTTTTCGTAGCCGAGCATTCAGAGACAGCAGGTGCGGTAGAGAGAGAGTCGAAAACAGCAGGTCCGGGACAAGGTACACAGCCATGCAATCTTCATAGACTAACATTGTCAGTAGAATGGCCTTACTGAAGAGCTCAGTGACTTTCAATGTGGCACCGTCATAGACTGCCACCTTTCCAACAAGTCAGTTTGTCAAATTTCTGCCTGCTAGAGCTGCCCCGGTCAACTGTGCTGTTATTTTGAAGTGGAAACGTTTAGGAGCAACAACGGCTCAGCCGCGAAGTGGTAGGCCACACAAGCTCACAGAACGGGACCGCCGTGTGCTGAAGCTCATAGTGCATAAAAATCGTCTGTCCTCGGCCTCAACACTCACAACCGAGTTCCAAACTGACACGGGAAGCAAAGTCAGCACAATAACTCTTCGTCGGGAGCTTCATGAAATGGGTTTCCATCGCCGAGCAGCCACACAAGCTTAAGGTCACCATGCGTAATGCCAAGCGTCAGCTGGAGTGGTGTAAAGCTCGCCGCCATTGGACTCTGGAGCAGTGGAAACACATTCTCTGGAGTGATGAATCACGCTTCACCATCTGGCAGTCCGACGGACGAATCTGGGTTTGGTGGATGCCAGGAGAACGCTACCTGCCCCAATGCATAGTGCCAACTGTAAGGTTTGGTGGAGGAGGAATACTGGTCTGGGGCTGTTTTTCATGGTTCGGGATAGGCCCCTTAGTTCCAGTGAAGGGAAATCTTAACTCTACAGCATAGAATGACATTATAGAAGATTCTGTGCTTCCAACTTTGTGGGAACAGTTTGGGGAAAGCCCTTTCCTGTTTCAGCATGACAATGCCCCTGCACATTTTAAATATGACACTGGAACTAACCCTGTATATGGTTACTTATATTTTTCAGGTTCTTCTTATCAGTTTTTGTTGTTGAAATTGTGTTATTGTTCTACCTTAGTATTACATTGTTATTGATTACTGCATTGTTGGGGTTAGAGCTAGCAATAAAGGCATTTCAATGTTATTTTTTTTAATGACTTTACTCGCATAAAACTATGGATGAAAACATGGTTAGAGAGTCAGTTATATTATTAGCCTAACTAATACCTATCCAATCTTGGAATGAATAGTAGGCTCTCTTACATTAGTCTGCAAATGCAATACCGTATCATAAAAGGTATATGTTTGTTGCTTCCCTTAACTTGAAACTCACGTGCAGCCTATGCTACGGGATAATGTTGACTGCCAAAGTGCCTGCTTGCTACTCTGTCAGAAGAACTCAGTAGCCTTCATTGGTGGTTGAGGGCCTAACGTTTGTATGGTCCTTGTAATGCCCCTTGCGGACCCAGGTGCCCCAGTATTTGCTCTTTTAGGTTCTTAAACTGTTTCCATTGCAAGACGTAATGAACACACCCACGATAACACCTGCCTCAATAAGGGTTAACCCTTTTGGAGGGGATGTTAACAGGCAAGGGGTGCTACACTATCCCTTCCATTCAGGAGAGCGTGCCCCCACACTTCACTATACCAACTCCCTCACGTGCGCACGCCTCTCCGATGGCCCCAAGGCACCATCCTTTTGCGGACGGCTAGTGTAACGCCCCTTGCTGGTCTCGAACCCAAGTATCCCAGCTCGTAGGCAGACCTTATAACCACTGAAATGATTGTCAATAAATGGTAACAGTTGCCTCTATGACTACATTTCAGAAGAGGTGTGTATCTGACAGAGACATATCTCTACATGCCTGGTAAGTAACGCGGGTCAAGTACATGACTGTGGTGCAGAAGACTCCTCTAGATGGCAGTATAAGACTATTTGACTAATTTCTTTATGTCTGAAATCAAATTGATATTTAATCAAACACTGCTACAGGCACAAAGAAACAAACACTGCAATTATTAAATGCAGATTTCATTTTGTTTTAAGTCGCCTGATAAATCTTGACAAAAATTGCAACATATTCCAGACTTTTCAAATCGAGGGGAGTCTGTTGCTATTCCCGATTTGCTGCCAACGTGCGATGTTGTGAACAGGTGTAGTCCTCCTGATTGAGGAAGAGAAGTAGCTTTGACTGTATGAAAATACTAAATAAACATTTATGATTCCTAGATTCTCCATATTGACATCCTCTTCATCGCTCTTGCTGTTCAGACCAGTCTCTCTGCAAAGTCCCGGTCTAGCGGGTTAAAGAGAGTGATTGTAGGGTTGTAGAACTCAGGGGCTCAGTAGCAGGGGTTTGTGTGTGTCAGTGTGTGCGACCGAAGGCGGGGTGCAGCACAGTGGAAATTCTTACAAAGAACAAGCGACACACAGAGAATGATCTTTTCCTGAGACATCGGTTTGTGTACAGTGATGAATGTTTGAGCGAGCTGCATGTGAGAATCAAAAACTAGCCTCAGTGGTCATGTTTGGCTTCTACGAAGAATCCAACCAGGGGGTGGGGGGGAATTAGTGTTTCTCACTGGACAAGTCCAGGTAGACTCTCCCTGAAATTGCAACTAAGTAACATGTTCGCTGCAAACAGAACACTTTTTGAACTCTTCTGTTTTAGTCCATTTTCTTTTGTTTGATGCCTAATGTATACGATCCAGTGCATTCGTAAAGTATTCAGACCCCTTCACATTATTATGTTACAGCCATATTCTAAAATTGGTTAAATACAAAATTTCCTTGTCAATCTACACACAATAGCCCATAATGACAAAGCGAAAACAGGTTAAAATGTTTGTAAATGTACTAAAATAAAAAACTAAATACATTATTCAAGTATTAATATACCTTATTTATTTGAGTATTCAGACCCTTTGCTATGAGACTTGATATTGAGCTCAGGTGCATCCTGTTTCCATTGATCATCCTTGAGATGTTTCTACAACTTGGAGTCCACCTGTGCTAAATTCAATTGATTGGACATGATTTGGAAAGGCACACACCTGTCTATATAAGGGCCCAAGGTTGACAGTGCATGTCAGAGCAAAAACCAAGGCATGAAGTTGAAGGATTTGTCCGTAGAGCTCAGACAGGATTTTGTCGAGGCACAGATATGGGGAAGGGTACCAAAATGTCTGCAGCATTGAAGGTCCCCCAAGAACACAGTGGCCTCCATCATTCTTAAAATGGAAGAAGTTGAGGCACCAAGACTCGTCCTAGAGCTGGCCGCCTGACCAAACTGAGCAATCGGGGGAGAATGGCCTTGGTCAGGGAGGTGACCAAGAAGCCGAGTTCCTCTGTGGAGATGGGAGAACCAGAAGGACAAACATCTCTGCACCATTCCAGCAATCAGTACAGTAGAGTGGCCAGACGGAAGTCAGTCCTCAGTAAAAGGCACAACAGCCTGCTTGGAGTTTGCTGGAAGGCACCTAAAGGACTCTCAGACCATGAGAAACAAGATTCTCTGGTCTGATGAAACCAATATTGAGCTCTTTGGCCTGAATGCCACGTCTGGAGGAAACCGGGCAAAGCTCATCACCTGGCCAATTCATCCCTACGATGAGGCACAGTGGTTTCAGCATCATGCTGTGGGGATGTTTTTAGCAGCAGGGACTGGGGGTCCTCAGTCAGGATCGAGGGAAAGATGAACGGAGCAAAGTACAGAGAGATCCTTGATGAAAACCTGCTCCAGAGCACTCATGACCTCAGACTGGGGTGAAGGTTCACCTTCCAACAGGACAACAACCCTAAGCACACAGACAAGACAATGCAGGAGTGGCTTCGGGACAAGTCTCCTTCAGTGGTCTCCTTCAGTGGGCCACTGAATATCCTTCAGTGGCCCAGCCAGAGCCCGGACTTGAACTTGATCGAACATCTCTGGGGAGACAGGAAAATAGCTGTGCAGCAATGCTCCCCATCCAACCTGACAGAGCTTGAGAGGATCTGCAGAGAAGAATGGGAGAAACTCCCCAAATACAGGTGTGCCAAGCTTGTAGACTCAAGGCTGTAATTGCTGCCAAAAGTGCTTCAACAAAGTACTGAGTTTTAAGGGTCTGAATACTTAAGTATATACACTTTTTTTTGTTGCAAAAATTTCTATAAACCTGTTTTTTTCTTTATCATCATGGGGTGTTGTCTGTAGATTGATGAAGGAAAACATTATTTAATCTATTTTAGACGGCCATAACGTAACAAACTGTGGAAAAAGGGTCTGAATACCTACCGGATGCACTACAGTTGCAAAAGCATAGTCAACAAGGGTAACTTTAGTCAACTTCTTTCACCATCGAGAGGGAACACTAGATTACTCCCTCAACCACAGATCATTCTGGAGCTTCTTATACTGATCACTGGAAATACTGTACCCCATCCTTCACATTGTCATCCATGTGTGCCTACTGCCTAGTCTCTGTGCCTTGCTGGACGAACCCAGAACCTGGATCTCAACTCTCCAACTCCAAACCTTGCCTGGTTACCCTTTCACATCGTTCCAGCCAAATAACATTTCTTCTCCACAATGAGTCTGGATTTGTATGCAGTGATTGATAAAGTAGCAGACATAAATTCAGGGTGAGTAATTAGGCAATGTTCAGCTACAAAGCATCATACAGCCTCAATATGGGTACTATGGTTCTCTTCTCTTTTTTATTCATGGAAATTCTGTTGTCATTTAAAAGGACTGAGAATGAACTAAATTGTGGCTGCTGTATGTAAGAATCATAGTGATAAATATGGACCTGTCCCTCATTTAAGGGGACACAACACATGGATTAATTTCCTTCAGTAAAATGTGCTCAAAATGTTTTTTTTTTCCTTGAAACAGAAACCTATAAACAAAACACAAAAAGCTATTCATTTTTTAAAGGTTTTTTTTTTTTTAGAAAATCAGGTTAAGGCTAAACTTTTCATAGTTTAAAGAAATGAATGCAGCTTATATACATGAACTCAAAGGCAACTTAAAATAAAGACTCTTCATTAATCTGATATCTTGAAGGACCTGTGACCATAACATACAATCATTTTTTCCCCATTCTCATTGCAACAAAAAAAGAGGAAAAACAAACCCAGAATAGTGTGACATTTATCAGAACTCTTTTCTGTGTCTGTCTGTCTGTCTGTCTGTCTGTCTGTCTGTCTGTCTGTCTGTCTGTCTGTCTGTCTGTCTGTCTGTCTGTCTGTCTGTCTGTCTGTCTGTCTGTCTGTCTGTCTGTCTCTGTCTGTCTGTCTGTCTGTCTGTCTGTCTGTCTGTCTGTCTGTCTGTCTGTGTCTCTGTCTGTCTGTCTGTCTGTCTGTCTCTGTCTGTCTGTCTGTCTGTCTGTCTGTCTGTCTGTCTGTCTGTCTGTCTGTCTGTCTGTCTGTCTGTCTGTCTGTCTGTCTGTCTGTCTGTCTGTCTGTCTGTCTGTCTGTCTGTCTGTCTGTCTGTCTGTCTGTCTGTCTCTGTCTGTCTCTGTCTGTCTGTCTGTCTGTCTGTCTGTCTGTCTGTCTGTAAATTGCTCTGTCTGTCTGTCTGTCTGTCTGTCTGTCTGTCTGTCTGTCTGTCTGTCTGTCTGTCTGTCTGTCTGTCTGTCTGTCTGTCTGTCTGTCTGTCTGTCTGTCTGTCTGTCTGTCTGTCTGTCTGTCTGTCTGTAAATTGAAAAAGCAATTTCAACTTCTTGACTTTTGTTAATTAGAACATTGGTATGTGATAAAACAATGGAACATTTTTCTTTTGATACTCTCATGAGTATGAAACAATTAAAACAGTGGAGGAATATAAGAGCATTTAATCAACAAAAATGAACCTTCTCAAACCTGTTATTCCATCATGTACAAGTCAATCACAATAGTTCCTTACTTTTCTATATATATTTATATATCTTTTGTACGAAATCTGTTTTTCCAAGTTGGAAAAGTAGAAAGACCCAGTCTTTTTGTGTGGTCTTCTTTGACAAGTCCATGCCTGCAGTCCTCCTCTGAGAAACGCAAAAAGTGTCTGGTGTTAGTCTCTCTGCTTGTCCTGTCCGTTTGTCTGTCCCCATTTCCGGCCAGCCTCTCTGAGTGGACGTGTTCACAACTCTGACTGCTCCTTCCTGTTCCTCCCCTCAGTCTTTCAGGTAGAGGTGGGGAGAGGTGATTGTGGAGGAGGCAACGGACAGAGGAGATGTCAGCAGTGTTCCACAGTATGGTCATTCAGAGAAATCCTGCCGCCACCTTTACGCCATTTTCCAGACAGTGTCTTTGAGGGGGAGGAGCAGGGTGTGTCACACGGGGGGAGGAACACTTGAAGAGCACGCCGGTCTCTGTGTCCAGCGAGGACCCCCCAAACCACAGGGAGATTGAAGTGAATGAGGAAAAAGGAGGGCTTGCTACGGCGACTGTGTGGTGGGGCTGGGGCTGCTTTGGGCAGAGCTGGGGGACAGGCTGGGGCTGCAGCTGCCTGGGGGAGCTCCGCTGGTCCGGGTGCCCGTGGCCCCGCTCTCCAGACCCTCAGAGTTCTCCAGCATCTCCTGGATGAGTGGGGGCATGGAGCCCGGGATCTCCATCTTCAGGGTGATGACACGCTCAGCTCCTGAGGAAGGGTGGGGGGACAGAGGGGAAGAGGAAGGCATCGATTAGGTAGGAGGACCAATATACGGTGTTAGTCTGTTGTGGGCATTCAACCCCTTTATGAATTAGTCACATTTGACTTGGATCTACAATACATTTGCAATGACAGAATAGATCATGTAGACCTTTACCTTTATGGACAGTTTAAACATTCATGAACATTGCAAAGTAAGCACCTTAATTGCGATACATAGTAGAAAATATCACATAAGGCTAATTGACACAGAAGTATATGACTGATCCACAGCTGTGTGTAGATCGATGTCTCGGACTGCCTCTCACCTTTGGCGCTAATGCTCCTCAGGTCGGTGATTTTCATCAGCATCTTTGGGAACATGTGTGGTTTGTGAGGCCTCCTCTTCCTCACGTAGATCTTCAGAGCCTCCAGTAGGGGCTCCTGTAGTACGTCCACCTTGTCTGCCTGCTCCAGGTCCTGCCGATCTACACACAGCCAAACACAATACCGGGTGTGTTCAGTCAGGTGGAACGTAATAAAACAGAGCTCACACTAAGCTGTATTCTACAATTGCGGTTCATCATATTTGCACGACATTACCAGATTAGCTACACCTCCTGAACTATCGCCAGGTAGGTCAATACTGAGAATGTCTAAGTACACATTGTAACGTTTTTACTATTAACCCTTAGCCTACAATTTCCACGGCCCTGTGGAAAATCGAATCATCCGCCGTATCTGCGGTGAAAGGTGGCAGAGATGGAGCGGTGTCTGTCAGACCACGAGAAAATCCCCAAAATCAGTCTTCTCGTGAAAACGTGTGTAGCGTCTGAACGGTTTGGCCTACACACCAATATGACCCCTCTGTGGACAGCTGAGACTGAATAGTTTGGCCTACACACTAATATGACCCCTCTGTGGACAGCTGAGACTGAACGGTTTGGCCTACACACTAATATGACCCCTCTGTGGACAGCTGAGACTCACATTAGGACACCCCCAGCCTCACAAGACTCTTCTGCAGGTCCCCTGGGACCAGTTTAAAAAATGGGATATTGTTTAGTGCCTATAATCAGGGGATGAATACATGTCATAATTCCCTGATGTTTCTTATATCTCTCAGATATTGGACAGACACTTCAGAACTAACTTTCTTTACATTTATTTGTTGGACCATCTATTGTTGCATGTAGTGAATCTGTTATTCAATGTGTTTCTATTGGATAATAGCAGTAATGCCAAATTCAATGTTTCATCAAATAATAATAATAATCCTATATTTCTTTGATACCTTAAGGGGTCTTAAAATTCTAAATCAAATAGATAAATGATCCTTGATATGACCATCTTAAAACAACTCCATATGTTAGCTTGGAACCCCCTCGGCTTAGACTCTAGAGGTTTAACCACTAAATGGTTCTCAAGATACAGCACTGGTCTACATTCCTAGTTTTGGGCCTGTCCAATGTGTGAATGCTGGAATACGATAGTGTTAGTGGCCTTTAATGAGAAGAGATGTGGCCAGACCTATTTGTTTAAGACGGAGACACCTTCACAGCCAAATGAAGATGAGGCAGATTAACCCCTACCCTACCTGGACACAATGTCATTATCAGCTTCAATCACTGTGTATGGGTGCGTGTGTGTATGCAGTAGTATAGGGTAAGTCCAAACAGCCGCAGTACCTCCACACAGCAGACAGATGGCGCTGAGCAGCCCCGTCTCAGCATCATCCATCTCCAGGGGGAGGAGCTGGTTGGCGAAGGCGAACACCAGGTCGGTGAGCGGTCCGAAGCCGGCATTGTGCATCTGGGTGCGGTTTAGCGTCAGGCCATCAGAGAACGTCATGGTGTCCTGCTCCGGCGTGTAGCGCGTGCAGATCCGCAGAATCTGAAGGAGCATGTCAACAAATCTAATGTGTGGGCCAATCATGCAATAGCACAGGGATGAATCGATAAGTAGCTGACACGTCAGCAATCCTATGATCAGATGTTATATAATAACAGTGGTCACCACTCATTTTTCCTGGGCCTGAACAACTAGATGGTGTGCAGGTTTTTACACCACCCCAGCACTAATACATTAGTTTCAACTAATTAAGGTGATATGGTGTTTTAATGCTGGAACAAATGCCGGTAGTCCACCCTCAGATGGACCAGGACCAGTGTTGGTGAGCGACTCAAACCTGACCCTGAAGAGCGATCTGAGATGGTGCGCAGGAATTTGTTCCAGACCACCATTAGCAGAGTGAACCAAAGGCGGTCCTTACCAGTATGTCCAGACAGGCGGCCTTGAGCAGGGTGATCTGGTCAGCGATGGTGAGCGTGGTGAAGCCAGGAAGCTGCTTGGCGAACTCCACCGTCTTGATGATACACTTGGTGGACAGCTCACTGAACTTGTCCCACAGGTCCACGTCCAGAGCCACACGCCTCTCCGAGCTGTTACTCTGAACGAGAGAGAGGGACTAGTTAGAGTTTGAGTGCTAACAAGTCTTTATTGGACGAAGTGTTACATTTAAGGCTCCACACAGACATGTTTTACAAAACAAATCAAATACATGTACTCTGGATATGAGAATAAAAGGTAGCAGCACCAATAAGGTTCTGAAGCAATACTTAAACAACACTTTGAAGAATCATTCGGTAAGCCTTTTACTGCAGTGGGCTAAATCAGGGTCACACAGAGTGTTTCTTTCTAGTCTTAAACAAAATAATACAATGCCTTTGGAAAGTATTCAGACCACTTAACATTTTGCTACGTTACAGCCTTATTCTAAAATGGATTAAATAAAAAATGTCATCAATCTACACACAATACCCCATAATTACAAAGCAAAAACAAAAAAATACCTTATTTATTTAAGTATTGCTTTGCTATGAGACTCAAAATTGAGCTCAGGTGCATCCCGTTTCCATTGATCATCCTTGAGATGTTTCAACAACTTGATTGGTGTCCACCTGTGGTAAATTCAATTGATTGGACAATGATTTGGAAAGGCACACACCTGTCTATATAAGGGCCCACAGTTGACAGTGCATGTCAGAGCAAAAACCAAGCCCTGAGGTTGAAGGAATTGTCCATAGCGCTCAGAGACAGGATTGTGTCGAGGCACAGATCTGGGGAAGGGTACCAAAAAATGTCTGCAGCATTGAAGGCCTCCAAGAACACAGTGGCCCCCATCATTCTTAAATGGAAGAAGTTTATAACCACCAAGACTCTTCCTAGAGCTGACCGCCTGGCCAAACTGAGCAATCGGGGGAGAAGGGCCTTGGTCAGGTAGGTGACCAAGAAGTCGATGGTCACTCTGACAGAGCTCCAGAGTTTCTCTGTGGAGATGGGAGAACCTTCCAGAAGGACAACAATCTCAGCAGCACTCCACAAAATCAGGCATTTATGGTAGAGTTGCCAGACAGAAGCCACTCCTCAGTAAAAGGCACGACAGCCCACTTGGAGTTTACCAAAAGGTTCCTAAAGACTCTCAGACCATGAGAAACTAGATTCTCTGGTCTGATGAAACTAAAAATTGAACTCTTTTGCCTGAATGCAAAAAGTGTCACGTCTGGAGGAAACCTGGCACCATCTCTACGGTGAAGCATGGTGGTGGAAGCATCATGCTGTGGGGATGTTTTCAACGGCAGGGACTAGGAGACTAGTCAGGATCCAGGGAAAGATGAACAGAGCAAAGTACAGAGAGATCCTTGATGAAAACCTGCTCCAGAGCGCACAGGACCTGAGACTGCGGTGAAGGTTCACCTTCCAACAGGACAATGACCCTAAGCACACAGACAAGACAACGCAGGAATGGCTTTGGGACAAGTTTCTGAGCGTCCTTGAGTGGCCCAGCCATAGCCCGGACATGAACCGGATTGAGCATCTTGGGCGGGACCTGAAAATAGCTGCGCAGCAACGCTCCCCATCCAACCTGACAGAGCTTGAGAGGATCTGCAGAGAATAATGGGAGAAACTCCCCAAATACAGGTGTGCCAAGCTTGTAGCATCATACCCGAGAAGACTCAAGGGTGTAATCACTGCCAAAGGTGCTTCAACAGAGTACAGAGTAAAGGGCATGAATAATTACAGTGGAAGTCAGAAGTTTACATACACCTTAGCTAAATACATTTAACTCAAGTTTTTCACAATTGCTGACATTTAATCCTATTACAAATTTCCTGTCTTAGGTCAGTTAGGATCACCACTTTATTTTAATGTGAAATGTCAGAAAAATAGTAGAGACACTAATATATTTCAACTTCTACCTTTTTTTTCTTTCATCACATTCCCAGTGGGTCAGAAGTGAGTATCTGGTAGCATTGCCTATAAATTGTTTAACTTGGGTCAAACATTTCGGGTAGCCTTCCACAAGCGTCCCACAATTTTGGCCTATTTCTCCTGACAGAGCTGGTGTCACTGAGTCAGGTTTGTAGGCCTCCTTGCTCACACATGCTTTTTCAGTCCAGCCAACAAATGTTCTATAGAATTGAGGTCAGGGTTTTGTGATGGCCACTCCAATACCTTGATGTTGTTGTCCTTAAGCCACAACTTCGGAAGTATGCTTGGGGTCAATGTCCATTTGGAAGACCCATTTGCGACCAAGCTTTAATTTCCTGACTGATGTCTTGAGATGTTGCTTCAATATATCCACATCATTTTCCTACCTCATGATGCCATCTATTTTGTGAAGTGCACCAGTCCCTCCTGCAGCAAAGCACCCACGCAACATGATGCTGCCACCCCCGTGCTTCACGGTTGGAATGGTGATCTTCGGCTGGCAAGCCTCCCCCTTTTTCCTTCAAACATAACGATGGTCATTACGGCCAAACAGTTCTATTTTTGTTTCATCAGACCAGAGGACATTTCTCCACAAAGTACGATCTTTGTCCCCATGTGCAGTTGCAAACCATAGTCTGGCTTTTTTTATGGTGGCTTTGGAGCAGTGGCTTCTTCCTTTCTGAGCGGCCAGGTTATGGCAATATAGGACTCGTTTTACTGTGGATAGAGATACTTTTGTACTCGTTGACTCCAGCATCTTCAAATCAAATCAAAGTTTATTTGTCACGTGCGCTGAATACAACAGGTGAAATGCTTACTTACAGGCTCTAACTATTGGTGCGAAAAAAAGGTGTGTGTGTTTGTGTGTGTAGTAAAGTAAAGAAATAAAACAACAGTAAAAAGACATTTGAAAAAAGAGTGGCAAGGCTCTATACAGACACCGGTTAGTCAGGCTTATTGAGGTAGTATGTACATGTAGGTATTGTTAAAGTGACTATGCATATATGATGAACAGAGAGTAGCAGTAGCGTAAAAAGAGGGGTTGGCGGGTGGTGGGACACAATGCAGATAGCCCGGTTAGCCAATGTGCGGGAGCACTGGTTGGTCGGCCCAATTGAGGTAGTATGTAAATGAATGTATAGTTAAGTGACTATGCATATATGATAAACAGAGAGTAGCAGCAGCGTAAAAGGGGGGGCACACAATGCAAATAGTCCAGGTAGCCATTTGATTACCTGTTCAGGAGTCTTGTGGCTTGGGGGTAAGAACTGTTGAGAAGCCTTTTTGTCCTAGACTTGGCACTCCTGTACTGCTTGACATGCGGTAGTAGAGATAACAGTCTATGACTGGGGTGGCTGGGGTCTTCCTCTGACATTTTTAGGGCCTTCCTCTGACACCACCTGGTGTAGAGGTCCTGGATGGCAGGCAGCTTTGCCCCAGTGATGTACTGGGCCGTACGCACTACCCTCTGATGTGCCTTTCGGTCGGAGGCCGAGCAATTGCCGTACCAGGCTGTGATGCAACCATGCTCTCGATGTTGCAGCTGTAGGTCCTTTGCTGTTGTTCTGGGATTGATTTGCATTTTTTGCACCAAAGTACGTTCATCTCTAGGAGACAGAACGCATCTCCTCCTGAGCAGTATGACGGCTGTGTGGTCCCATGGTGTTTCTACTTGCATACTATTGTTTGTACAGGTGAACATGGTACCTTCAGGCATTTGGAAATTGCTCCCAAGGATGAACCAGACTTGTGGAGGTCTATAATTGTTGTTCTGAGGTCTTGGCTGATTTCTTTTGATTTTCCCATGATGTCAAGCAAAGAGGCACTGAATTTGAAGGTAGGCCTTGAAATACATCCACAGGTACACCTCCAATTGACTCAAATTATGTCAATTAGCCAATCAGAAGCTTCTAAAGCCATGACATTATTGTCTGGAATTTTCCAAGCTGTTTAAAGGCACAGTCAACTTAATTTGTGTAAACTTCTGACCCACTGGAATTGTGATACAGTGAATTATAAGTGAAATAATCTGTCTGTAAACAATTGTTGGAAAAATGATACAGCCCGACAGGATTAAGTCACCGCCTGGTACGGCAACTGCTCCGCCCACAACCGTAAGGCTCTCCAGAGGGTAGTGAGGTCTGCACAACGCATCACCGGGGGCAAACTACCTGCCCTCCAGGACACCTACACCACCCGATGTCACAGGAAGGACATAAAGATCATCAAGGACAACAACCACCCGAACCACTATCTGTTCACCCCGCTATCATCCAGAAGGCGAGGTCAGTACAGGTGCATCAAAGCTGGGACTGAGAGACTGAAAAACAGCTTCTATCTCAAGGCAATCAGACTGTTAAACAGCCACCACTAACATTGAGTGGCTGCTGCCAACACACTGACTCAATTCCAGCCACTTTAATAATGGGAATTGTGGTAAAATATATCACTAGCCACTTTAAACAATGCTACTTAATATAATGTTTACATACCCTACATTATTCATCTCATATGTATATACTGTACTAGATACCATCTACTGCATCTTGCCTATGCCGTTCTGTACCATCACTCATTCATATATCTTTATGTACATATTCTTTATCCCTTTACACTTGTGTGTGTATGAGGTAGTAGTTTTGGAATTGTTAGTTAGATTACTCGTTTGTATTACTGCATTGTCGGAACTAGAAGCACAAGCATTTCGCTACACTCGCATTAACATCTGCTAACCATGTGTATGTGACAAATACATTTGATATGATTTGATTTGGATTTGATTAATAAAAGAAATTTGTGGAGTGGTTGAAAAACGAGTTTTAATGACTCCAACCTAAGTGTATGTAAACTTCTGACTTCAACTGTATGTGAATGTGATATCAGTTTATTTTTTAAAACTTTTGCAAAAATGTTTAAAAAAAGACAACGACACTTGTATCATGTCAGATATAGAGTTGAAATGTATTCCATTTTGAGTTTGCATGCCAATATTACACTTTATATATATATAACAGAAGACTGAAATAACAAAACCGTTTGACATAGAAAGACTAGATTGTTTTATGAATCATGAAAAATATGAATAACATTCCACCCATGAGGCCACTAGGTCATGAGACTGCAGGAAAGGGCTACAACATCAAACAACAGATGAGTGAATTCGCTGCACTGGTTTGTCTATAAGATTGTATATGTACAAACACATATATACAGTATTGTGGTGCTCACCGTAGTGTATTTGCCCAGCTGGCAGAGCGAAGGGAAAGTCTCCTTATGCGCCTTGCTGACCCTGTTGATCATCTGCTCCGTCTCAGTGCTCAGCACGTAGCTCTCTGTGCTCTCCGGCTTCTTCTCATCCTTCTTCTTCTTGTTCCGGTCGTTCCTCACCGCTGACGGGAGAGAGAGAAGGAAGAGAAGCAGGGTTTAGATACAGGGAGGATATTTAGTAGTGGAATGTAGAAGTTAAATAAACAATAAAAAGGTTTGTTGAAAAGGGTGCTTTACAAACAGTCTAGGAAGGATACTGCATTTCCCGCCTAAACTAGAAAGCAATTCTGATATCAATGACAGAAGGAAAACTTAAATCAAACGGCAAGACCATCAGTGTTGGTGAAGCACCCAGGACTTCACTTGTGTTGGGGAAACAAATCGTGGAACGTTATTCAAATTGCGTGGGTATCTAAACCGAAACCAAGAGGGGACTGAGATATAAACTAGAGGTAGCAAAAGGGCAAGAGCAGGAGGTAGTGTAGGTAGGCTAGCTAGCAGGACAGGTACACGATGGAAGAGGATGATTAAGTTGAGAACAAAAAGCTGCAAGGGCCACTGTTGCTAAGAAGCAACACATTCCAGCTCTGATCCCAGCTGGGAAGATAAACGACCATGAGAGGTCAGTGAAGGGGGGAGAGCGATATTACTGAGGAAAAGCCCTGGAATAATCCAAAAGGAAAGCTGGAGAAATGCCATTCCCTCCGCAAATGTAGCTACACTTACTCCCGAAATGACAAACACACCAGGGGTCGCTGTTTTAAGCACTGGAAAGCCAGGGGGTGAAGGGGGGCAGTGGGGGCAGTTTAGGTGATAAATAGCGTTGGCGGATAAGGTTGTACGTAATGCTGATGAATTGCTACTGCTTTCATTAGAGGCTCCGGCTAATCTAATAACATAATATGACAAATATCCAGGCAGTAATGGTTTAAAGGGCTCGGCTGAGCCCACAGCCCGCACGCTGCACAACCCCCTCCAGCATTCACTCTCACTCTCACTCTCTTTCTTTCTTTCTTTCGTTCTTGCTGTTACACATTCCTCTCTTGCTCTTGTCTAATCCTCACTCGCTAGCTTGCTCCCACTGTCCGTGTCCCGCTCGCTCTCTCCAAGCGTCACATGTTATCTGATAGCTCTTCCCTGTGTTTTTGTTTCTCTCTTCTCTCCTCCCTCTCTCTCTCTCCAGTCACCAGCTGTAGCCCCAGTTAGTAGTGGTGTTCTGTGCAGACCCAGCGGCCCCAGATCTCGACCCAGAGGTTACCCTTACAGATCTTGGATCAGCTTCCCCTTGTCCAAATCCTAACCTTTAACCATTAGAAGGGCACACAAAACTTACCATAGATTAGTGTCTGTCTAAGGGCAACATCTGACGGGGGGGGACTGGCCCAGGGCCAGCCAGAGAGGGATTCACCATACAGGGACAACGCTCATTAATCAGTTCACAGACAGGCCTCCCTCCCTTGGATTACTTAGAGAGACAGGAGAGCTTCAAGTCTAGGAGTCAAACATTACACAACAGCAGAACCTTTGCTTTGCTAAGTAAGCTCACCCTCACATCACTAAGACCCAAGGGACTGCAGATGAAATTAGCCTTAAAAAAAAAGCTGTTAAGTAAAGCACTTTCTTTACATCTACACAGCTATGCATTGCCAAATGCTATGTCTTTACCACAAAGTCCATTCACCTTTATAGGAACTGCCAGGTGAATTCCAAGTGATGTGACAATGTGTGTGCATGTGTGTGAGAGAGAGTGTCTCGGGCCCTCCCCCCTGCTCTCTGTGGCTGTCACAGTGACTCAGCGGCCCCACCGCCATGTGTGAGAGAGAGTGTCTCGGGCCCTCCCCCTGCTCTCTGTGGCTGTCACAGTGACTCAGCGGCCCCACCGCCATGTGTGTGAGAGAGAGTGTCTCGGGCCCTCCCCCTGCTCTCTGTGGCTGTCACAGACTCAGCGGCCCCACCGCCATGTGTGTGAGAGAGAGTGTCTCGGGCCCTCCCCCTGCTCTCTGTGGCTGTCACAGTGACTCAGCGGCCCCACCGCCATGTGTGTGAGAGAGAGTGTCTCGGGCCCTCCCCCTGCTCTCTGTGGCTGTCACAGTGACTCAGCGGCCCCACCGCCATGTGTGTGAGAGAGAGTGTCTCGGGCCCTCCCCCTGCTCTCTGTGGCTGTCACAGTGACTCAGCGGCCCCACCGCCATGTGTGTGAGAGAGAGTGTCTCGGGCCCTCCCCCTGCTCTCTGTGGCTGTCACAGTGACTCAGCGGCCCCACCGCCATGTGTGTGAGAGAGAGTGTCTCGGGCCCTCCCCCTGCTCTCTGTGGCTGTCACAGTGACTCAGCGGCCCCACCGCCATGTGTGTGAGAGAGAGTGTCTCGGGCCCTCCCCCTGCTCTCTGTGGCTGTCACAGTGACTCAGCGGCCCCACCGCCATGTGTGTGAGAGAGAGTGTCTCGGGCCCTCCCCCTGCTCTCTGTGGCTGTCACAGTGACTCAGCGGCCCCACCGCCATGTGTGTGAGAGAGAGTGTCTCGGGCCCTCCCCCTGCTCTCTGTGGCTGTCACAGTGACTCAGCGGCCCCACCGCCATGTGTGTGAGAGAGAGTGTCTCGGGCCCTCCCCCTGCTCTCTGTGGCTGTCACAGTGACTCAGCGGCCCCACCGCCATGTGTGTGAGAGAGAGTGTCTCGGGCCCTCCCCCTGCTCTCTGTGGCTGTCACAGTGACTCAGCGGCCCCACCGCCATGTGTGTGAGAGAGAGTGTCTCGGGCCCTCCCCCTGCTCTCTGTGGCTGTCACAGTGACTCAGCGGCCCCACCGCCATGTGTGTGAGAGAGAGTGTCTCGGGCCCTCCCCCTGCTCTCTGTGGCTGTCACAGTGACTCAGCGGCCCCACCGCCATGTGTGTGAGAGAGAGTGTCTCGGGCCCTCCCCCCCTGCTCTCTGTGGCTGTCACAGTGACTCAGCGGCCCCACCGCCATGTGTGTGAGAGAGAGTGTCTCGGGCCCTCCCCCTGCTCTCTGTGGCTGTCACAGTGACTCAGCGGCCCCACCGCCATGTGTGTGAGAGAGAGTGTCTCGGGCCCTCCCCCTGCTCTCTGTGGCTGTCACAGTGACTCAGCGGCCCCACCGCCATGTGTGTGAGAGAGAGTGTCTCGGGCCCTCCCCCTGCTCTCTGTGGCTGTCACAGTGACTCAGCGGCCCCACCGCCATGTGTGTGAGAGAGAGTGTCTCGGGCCCTCCCCCTGCTCTCTGTGGCTGTCACAGTGACTCAGCGGCCCCACCGCCATGTGTGTGAGAGAGAGTGTCTCGGGCCCTCCCCCTGCTCTCTGTGGCTGTCACAGTGACTCAGCGGCCCCACCGCCATGTGTGTGAGAGAGAGTGTCTCGGGCCCTCCCCCTGCTCTCTGTGGCTGTCACAGTGACTCAGCGGCCCCACCGCCATGTGTGTGAGAGAGAGTGTCTCGGGCCCTCCCCCTGCTCTCTGTGGCTGTCACAGTGACTCAGCGGCCCCACCGCCATGTGTGTGAGAGAGAGTGTCTCGGGCCCTCCCCCTGCTCTCTGTGGCTGTCACAGTGACTCAGCGGCCCCACCGCCATGTGTGTGAGAGAGAGTGTCTCGGGCCCTCCCCCTGCTCTCTGTGGCTGTCACAGTGACTCAGCGGCCCCACCGCCATGTGTGTGAGAGAGAGTGTCTCGGGCCCTCCCCCTGCTCTCTGTGGCTGTCACAGTGACTCAGCGGCCCCACCGCCATGTGTGTGAGAGAGAGTGTCTCGGGCCCTCCCCCTGCTCTCTGTGGCTGTCACAGTGACTCAGCGGCCCCACCGCCATGTGTGTGAGAGAGAGTGTCTCGGGCCCTCCCCCTGCTCTCTGTGGCTGTCACAGTGACTCAGCGGCCCAACCGCCATGTGTGTGAGAGAGAGTGTCTCGGGCCCTCCCCCCTGCTCTCTGTGGCTGTCACAGTGACTCAGCGGCCCCACCGCCATGTGTGTGAGAGAGAGTGTCTCGGGCCCTCCCCCCTGCTCTCTGTGGCTGTCAAAGTGACTCAGCGGCCCCACCGCCATTAGGGGTCCGCTGGAGACGTTAAATTCATTCCTAAATAAAAGTAGGGCATCCTTAACGCAGAGACATTACCCGTGCTGACAAATTGGCACTGCAATCATAAGCCGCACAACACAATTTAATGCAGTCATTAAAGAACCATTAGCCGGGACTCGCGATCAGTCATGGAGAATTGCCGCGTGCAATAACTGGCAGGAGATCCATAGCAGGGCTAGCGAGGAGGAGAAATACAACAACCATCCGCATTGTTTTGTGTGTGTGTGTGTGTGTGTGTGTGTGTGTGTGTGTGTGTAAACCGTGAATAGTGTCTACGTGAATCCTTTGTCTGATCTATGAGGGATTACATCTAGCATTCTCAAACGGTATGAGCGTGTAGCAAGGTCTTGCCCACTGATATGAACCAAATACTAGCAGTATCTTCATTGTAGCAAACAGTATTGTATTGTGTGCGGTATGCTAGAAGCAATACACAGACTCCCATCAATCAATAGTAGATTTCATAATACAGAAGGCTATTTTTGACAATGTGTCTGCATGAATCTGTATGAATATGTGCATGTGTGCACGTATGTATACGCCTGTATGTACGAGAAAGAGAGACGGGGCCGGCAGACAGACGGATAATTTGAGGGAGGAAAATGAAAACTGCGACAGGTCGTCCGTCACACAGATTAAATTCAATGGAAAGATAAAAATGTCAACGTTCCCCTGCCTGCCTCTCTCTCTCGCTGCTCTGTAGCGGTGGAACAACGATGAAACTCGTTCTCCCTCCCGCTCCTACCCTCCTCTTCCTCTCATACATGCCGGAGATGCTAGGGCACAGCACGGGAGATGAAAACAGGGGATGAGGGATGGAGGGAAGAGGGGACAGAGGAAAGGGGGGTTGGGGGAGGAGGGGGGGTGGCTGCTTACCCGGGGGAGCTGCCCTGTCCGCCCCTGGCCCCCCAGTCTGTCCCCTCCCGGTCTCCAATGGTGGGGGCGGCGGCTGGGGGCCCAACACCATCCCGCCTTTGGAGCTGGTGCGAGGAGCTGAGGCGACAAAGGAGGGGCACAGGTTTACCCCCTCGACAGGGCACAAAGTAACGAACACAGGGCTCCCCCTAGTGCAGTAAAGCCACCCCCAACCTACCACAGTAACACAGGGGGAAAAGTTCATGCTGGCAGGATGGGGTCATGTATACTGAAATGAACCATCATATAACCTGAATGTTGATAATTAAATTCAAAACACAACTCAACAAATCCTACAACTTGAATGGGCACATTCTCTGTCGTACACAGACTATATTCTACACACAAATTCACCGGTAGACAACAGATATCATACAAACGGAATAACATGTAGTACATCTGGCTCACTTAGTTAGAAACCAAATACAACCCCCCCCAACTTCATAACATAAATCAACTCAACATTCTACAGGCATACAGTAATCACCAGCAGGTTTGTCAGAGTCTCAACGCCTAAGAAGAAGAGAAAAAAGGTCAACATTGACATTGAAGAA
This sequence comes from Oncorhynchus tshawytscha, assembly GCF_018296145.1. Classification (NCBI taxonomy): domain Eukaryota; kingdom Metazoa; phylum Chordata; class Actinopteri; order Salmoniformes; family Salmonidae; genus Oncorhynchus; species Oncorhynchus tshawytscha. Next base: position 5,685,865 of record NC_056453.1, read on the forward strand.
GAGCATTTACCAGCCCTGCCTTTCCTTGACACCACTCGGGGTCTCTGTCTTTCCATAGTAACCCACATCTCTCTCTCACTCTCTCTCTCTCTCTCTCTCTCTCTCTCTGTCTTTCCATAGTAACCCACATCTCTCTCTCACTCTCTCTCTCCATAGTCTTTCCATAGTAACCCACATCTCTCTCTCTCTCTGTCTTTCCATAGTAACCCACATCTCTCTCTCTCTGTCTTTCCATAGTAACCCATATCTCTCTCTCTCTCTGT